>NW_024350919.1:231428-257207 GCF_902729225.1 Pteropus medius | reverse complement strand
CCGTCCACACTCACACCCCTGACACACCCACTGGTCCTGTCTACACTCACGCCCCTGACACACGCGCTCAGCAGGGGCACACGTCATGTACGTGGCCAACCTCCCTAGAGCAGGCTGGGCATGAGGAGCCAGGGCAGGCCACTGCCTGACCAGGGGGCTGCTCTACAGTGGCGGTGACAACACATCCTGGTGGCCCGGCCCAGCGCCGTCCCAGACAGCCGGCACACACAGACTCCACGCATTCCATGGCACCGAGTCTGCTGCAGACAGGACTGGAGCAGGTGCCCGTGTGAAGACACATGGGTTGCCACATCCGGGCTGCAGGTCCCCTACAAGTGGGTGTTTCTGACCCATAATGGAGGTGACCATGCGGGGGACTCAGGCCACCCCAGGCCCGGAAACAGTCCCTCTTCCTTCTAGAAGGGCCCGGGCTGTGCTCTGGGGCAGCTAGCCACAGAGCAGCTTCGCTGCGGGTGACGGGCACCGCCTGACAGGACTCGGGCGGGATACTTGCCGCTGAGCAGAGGCTTGTTGAGGGCGTACAGCGGGGGGAGGTCCTCGATGTTCGAGACCCGCTGGTACATGGCTCTGGAGAGGTGGTCCCCGTGGTAGAGGCTGCCCAGGATGATGCTGGAGAAGTAGATGGGCTCCACGAAGACGCTGAGCAGCGAGCCCTGGACGCCCACCACGTTCCACCTGTAGGGAGGGACACGGTCGGCGGGGCAGGGTCCTGAGGCCGGACGCCCACCTGCTGCACAGAGCCGCCCGCGGGGTCTGCACACGTGTCGGCCAGTTTAAAGGGCAGTGGCTGAAATAACTGACTTGGTGGTTTAGAATTTTAAAGAGAAAAACACATAGAATTACTTAAGCTGTAAAGACCTTTTGCCCTGACGACACTTACTGAAGATCCGTCCTACGTGGGGAGCTGCGAGCCGCGCGCCTCCAGGGAAGACAGAAACAGAAAGCGAACTTTTTATTTCTTCCAACAGAGTGGCTGCTCTGAAGCAGTCCCTGAAAACACTAACCCGGTATTCCCTTGAAGACAACTGAGTCAGGCTCATTTAACACGCGGAGGCAAGAGTCAGCCACACCGTCACCACACCTCCCTGCCAGGGCGGCCGCGGTTCACCGCATGAACACACCGGGCAGTGACTGTGCGGCGCTTCTTAAACCAGCGACCCCCAGCGCCGGCCACCGGGGCCGTCTGGGTTGTGGTCACACACGCTGCTGCTCTCTGATCCCCACCAACAGGGACCTGAGCCCACGGGCAGAGGCGGCGTAGCCCACGCGCTCCTGGGGCCTGCAGGCCGTCCGGACAGGGACGAGCAGTGAAGCGACGAGTCTAGCATTTAACGCTGAGGTGGCACCTGTCCCAGGGACGGCGGGGTTCCGTGAAAAGCAGAAGGTGTCGGCTTCAGGGGAGCCCCAGGGGTGAGCCTGAGCTCTGCCCAGGGGGCCGTGAGGCGGGGGAGGGGACGGACAGGCCAGGGGCCAGGCCAGGCCAACCTGGGCAGCCTGGGTGCACGAAGCCCGGCCAGTCCTCAGGGCAGCGGGGGAGGCGGCGTCGCCAGCTAACTCAATGGACGCGTTTTTCAGGGAGGGACTGATCAGGTCTGCATTTTGGGAAATGTTCCTGCCAGCAGCGGGGAAGGACAGGTGGGCGGCCACAGGGGAGCCACCTGGCAGCCGAGTAGGGCTGTTTTAGACCCACTGCCCCCCTACATCTGGCCGTCCCTGTGTCCATTGTCATGGCACTGCCACCAGCTCCGCCATGTCTCAGCCCTCATGGGGGTCAGGGCTGTGACGGGCTGCAGTGCAGGGCAAACCGCGTCCTGGGCCACCCAGCTCCATGCTCCATGGCTCAGGCCAACCCGAGCCCCACTCACCCCTCGCTGCCTGTCACTGGCCCCCCAAGTCTTGGCCACCAGGCTCCTCGCCACTCCCTCCAGAGCAGCCACCCTCGGGCCCCTCAGAACGAAGGTGGCCCCTGACAGCCCCCACCCCGGTTCCCACATCTGTCTGGCGGAAAGTCCCTCTCGATGACCCTGCCCAAGCCCTCCAAGCTACCTCCCCGCAGGGCTTAGGGGCCTGCTTTTTACTTCCTGTCCCTCTCCCACCCCACCAGGAAGCAAGCCCCCTGAGGGCGGGCCTCTGGTCACGGGTCCGCCCCTGCACCGGGCACACACAGACCAACGTGTGCGTGCTGAGCGGGCACGTTCCAATCCCACAGCATGGTCCCCCCGCTCCCGACACAGAAATGAAACGCAGCTCCCCACCTCCCGAGAAAAGGCACGAAACAGGGCTCCCTTTCCTTGGAAAGGCAGAAGTGAAAAGCAGGAGCGTGCCTATGGCCCACGGCCGCCGTCAAGCTGAATCCGGCCTCCTCAGGCCGACCTCCAGTCAGCAATCGTGCAGAAATCGTCTGTCCCTAGTCATTAATTCTGAACGCACGCTTCACAGGGGGGTGCCAGGAGCTTCGGCTGCTTGGCAGAGACCTGGACGGCAGTGGTGTGCCCCCCGCCACGGCTGCCACCAGCCCTTCAAGGAACGGCGCACATCGCACCTCCCAGGAGTGCAAACGCAGGTGACGGCCACGAGGCATGAACTAACGCAGCCAGGCTCCGGGCCACCGACGACCCCCAGGAGACCTCTGCGCAGATGGGGAACCCGGCCGCCGGCCGCCGAGTGTGCGGTGGCCAGGCCAGCGGCCACAGGACAGCTTCCGGGGCGACTGGACTTGGCCAGTGACTGCCAACTGTCCTAATGGCCAAACCTGCTTCCACCGTGGGGCCACCCAGAGAAAGCCTGGTAGGCCCCCAGCAGGCAGAAGATGCCCACTCTGGCTAGCTGACCTCCAGCCTCCAGGGCACACCTGGCCCCCTCCCACCTGCCCATACGGGCAGGGTGGACCCTGACGGCAGCTCAGTGAGCGGGCTGTCCCCCTCCGGGCAGCCTCCGCTCGCTCCCGCAGCTCCGGGCAGCCCAGCACTCGGGGGTTAGGCCCGGCTGGCTGCACTCCCGTCACTGTGCCCCGGGCAGCCTGGGCTGTGGGCCTTCACCGCGAGCTGCCACCGGCGAGCCCCTGGGTGGGTGAACGCCACCCAGCACGGAAGCTCTGCACCCCAGGACTGCCGCTGGGCCCCGGGCTGTGCCCCGCTTCCCATCGCGTCCTGTATAATAAGGTGGTCAATTCAGTAAACAGCACCCTGAGTTCCATGAGCTATTCTAGTAAGTTATCAACCTGGAAAAGAGGTCAAGGGAAGCCCTGTTTGCAGCCAAGGCAGAGTGGGGTGCCTGGCGTCTGGATGAGCCATGGGGTGGGGGTGGGGCCCACCCGCCTGCAGGACAGAGGGCTGCGTGGTGTCTGCGGGCGGAGGGGCGAGGCGGCCGAGGTCCTCTGCTGTCCCTTCCGGGGAAACTCGTGCCCCCTCCTCCCGGCTGGCCTTTGCTTTTCCCTTGTGACGTATACGGTGAAAGGCACAGGTCGCGGGGTGCACGCCGGAAGCCCCATTTCAACGAGACACAAAGCATGAGCGTCGCCCCAGCCAAGACCCTTCCAGCTGCGCCCCGCACGACTGCACTGCAGGGCCGGTGACTGGGCCACGCGTGAAGGACCCTGCCCTCAGGCGTGGCTTCGCCTTCCTCCACGGCCCGGGCTTGGTCAGGGTTGAAATTCTGATGTACTCAAGCTCGTTCCTGTTCTCACAGCTCTGGCTTCTGGGCCTTGGCGACGGGCGCGGCTGGCATGGAGCCGCAGGAGCGGCCAGGCGCGGTTTCGACCGGCCCCAGGTGCCCGGAACACGCCCGGGCGTGCTGCGCTGGTGCCCGTCGGTCCCCCGCTCTGGACGGTCTGTCCAGCGGCTCAGTCCTCCAGGAGACTGTGGCCGCCCACACCCCCCTCCGAGATGGCGCTGGGGCTGGGAATGCGCCCACTTGGCCCCGCCCGTGCCCCCCGCCCCCCTGGGCGTCAGGCCCGACGCTGGGGGTTTGTCCGGCACCAGGGACAGAAGGGACCTGCCAGGAGGCGCAGGGCGACGGGGCCTGGCGTCTGGGCAACCGGACTCACCACGGCAGCTCCGGACGCCCCACTTCCAAACTGGGCTTTCCACGGGAGGGAACAGTTTCCTCCTGAGCACAGGCCGCCTCGCCCTGGCGTGCGTCACGTGCCCCCAGGTCCCGTTCCGGGCTGCGCCCCAGGCCACCCCCTCCACCAGCCAGCCCGCAGGGTGCTCGTGCCACTGTTCCATCTGGGTGTCGGGGTTAAAGGCTCGAGGGCCACAGAAAACGACAAGGTGCAGATGAACTGCGTTCACATCCCGGACTTGGGGGGCGGGGGGGGGCAGGCCGAGCTCCAGGAAGCAGGGCCGTGTCAGCGAGCCGAGTCCGGCCAGCCGTGTGTGTCCCTGCGCCCGTGACAGGACGGGTCATCGCATTGTTTCCCTCGGTGCCCCATCTGCTTTGGAAACAAAGGTGGCAGTAAAGGGCCCCGGGAATGGCGAGCTCGGCCAAGCCCGCCGCTGAGCGCACCCCCTCCACAGCTGCCCCCGGACTGATGCGCTCGTTTCCCTCTTTCCTGGGGGTAGGGGCCGAGTCAAGGTTCTTCCGTTCAAAGTGTCTACCTACGTGCGAGTCGGTTTTAGGAACGGACTTTCCTAAAACACGTTGAACCTCATCTCGCTTTGAACCGTTGGCAAGGAAGCCGTCCACGCCTCCCCGGCCCAGCTGCCCGCAGCACGGCGTGCCCTCTGCCGCCCCGCGCCCTGCTCCCGGCCACACCCGCGGGGCGAGGGGCCACCGCCCCTGCGGAGACCCGGCCCGGGCGTGGCGCGCCTGGGCGGCTCCTTCCCGCCCCTCCGCGGTCAGCTCTGCTGCTCGCCTCTAGGCAGCTGGCTGCCCCGCTTCTGTCGCGCCTTCACGGCCATTTTCTAACTCCCACTGCGTTTCTTCTGTGACCTCCTGAGGCGAAGCTGCCACGCAGCCCGGCGCACGGGCCACAGCACACGCCTCGATGACTGGCCTCTGGATGCACCCGTGAGACCGTCTCCTGCAAGGTTCCCTCACACCCTGGCCTACTCGTCCCTCCTTCCTGTCCCTTCTTACTCCAGCCCCCACCCTGGGCCACCTCCTATCTGCCTTCTGTCCGTTTTCTGGAAATTCACATAAATGGAGACACAATGAGAATTCTTCTGGTCTGGTCTCTTTCAGCTCCATAACTATTCCGAGGTCTGTCGGTGCCGTGGGTGTCTCATCGCTCGCCTTCTCTCGGCTGAGCGGTGTTCCACCCACCGAGAGCCCTCCGTTCGTCCCCCCCACACCGGCGGCCAGTCTTTGACGTTACAAAGAAAGTTGGGTGCACACAATTCTACATTTGTCCAAACCCGCAGAAGGCAACCACCAAGGGTGACCCTAACGGACACTAGGGACCTTGGGTGGCACTTCCTGACGTGTTGGGTAGGGTCATCGTTACCATGGATGCCCCCTCTGGTGGCAGCGCCGGCAGTGGGGAGGCTGTGCATGGCGGGGCAGGAGGTGTGTGGGAATGTCTGCGCCTTCATCTTAATTTTCTTGTGACTCTAAAACTGCTCATAAAACGTTTTCAAAAAATGGTTAAGATGGTAAATTTTATATTGTGTTTTTTAACACAATAAAAATAATCGACTGTTTCTCGACAGCAGCAATAATCACACGTAGCAAGTCATAAGAATTACCATGGCCACAGAGAAAGTACAGATCCTAGGAAATAATCTGTCAAAAACTGCCTAACATCTTTGCAAAAAACTATAAATGACAAAAAAAAATTTTAAATGTGGAGAGAAATTCGACATTCAAGAATGGACTGATTTAAATATGTCAATCCTTTCCACTTCGGTTCATAATTTAATGCAATTCCATATAAAATCTCAGCGAGACATCTGGAGATACTTGACAAACTGATTCTAAAACATGCAGAATAAAAGTTCATAAAAAGCTCCCAAAAGTTTGAAAAAAAAAGAAAAAGAGTAAAGAATGAGTTTTGTTCAACCAGACCTTGAAACAATTAAAACGTCAGAATGCAAACTACACAATTTGTGCAATGACAGTTAACTACGACCGAGAGAATCGAGTGTGGAAACAGGCGCGGCCTTGTGAGGGGTCAGCGAGCACGGGAGGGGCCTCGGACCGGAGAGAAAACGCAGTCATCAGCCATGGCAGGGGCCTCGGACCGGAGAGAAAACGCGGTCATCGGCCCTGACAGGGGCGACCCATACTCTGTGCTACAGCACTGACACCGCCTCCTACAATGCGAGTGTCAGAGGTCCGAATGCGGAAGCCACGTGGCCGCGTCTCAGAAGAGCATGGGGGAGCATTTTCTGCCCTGAGTTTGAGGAGGGACTTCTTGAGTAAGCTCCCGAGAGTACAGATCACAGGGCGACGAAGGAATAGGTAAGGTAACATCAAAACTGGGGGCTTCCCGTCGGTCAAAGACAGCGCCAAGTTAAGACCTGGCCTTGGACCTGGAGAAGACACGGACCATGGCAAACCGCTGAGGATGCGACGTACACTACGAAAGGAACTTAAGCAAATCAAAAAGAAAAAGGTGAGCGACCCAAAAGACGAACGGGAAGGACTTAATTGGGGGCTAGGAGGGGTGCGCCTGGCGGCCGGGCAGACGCTCAGCACCGCTGGAGAGGAGCGGCCGCTGGGGAAAGCAGAGGGGCCGCCCCCCGCGACCTGCTGGGGTGAAGGGACTGAGTCCCCTCCGGTAACCATGGGCTGTCGGGCGGGAACGCAAGGCTGCACTCAGGAGAAGCCCACGTCTCCGCCGCATGCGCGCACTTAACGGCCGGGACCGCAGTGCGGCAGGGGTCAGGGGTCACCAGCTGTGTCACAGCATCGGGGTGGGTCCCCAAGACTCCCTGCTGAGCAAGAACAGGAATGGGCCTTACGCACAGCGCCGCTCTGTAAACCGCAGAGCCCACATCGACACCCCAAAAGGACGCGCCCCTGCATTGTCCAAGGCCACGCCCACACGCGGAAGCAGGAGAGGGGACCGCAGGGCGCGCCACAAATAAGCACTTCTCTGGGGAGCCTGCTAGGGGGGACGGCCACGGCCCGATCGAGGGCTCTGTGAGCCTGAGGCTCCCTGCCGAGACCCAGCAGGGACACTGAGGACCAGGGCCCGGACCGAGGCAAAGGTGCGCGCGCGCCGGCTCCGCCAGCTGGCCAAGGACAGCGGGGCCGTGCGCCCAACACGTGCCTTCCCACCGCTGAACGGGCGGTGCTCGCAACAGACACCTGGGGAAGGGAGCGGCGCTGCTGCAGCTGACGCCAGCGTCTGAGAAACGGGGTTTCTAAGCTCTGCCCCGCACGCGGGCCGCGGAGAGGGCGGCACTTCCCAAGGGCGGGCGGGCCCTGCGGGCCGGCAGCGCAGCCCCACCTGCCCCACCTGCCCCACCTGCCCGCCCGGCACTCCCCGTGCGCAGGGCGCATGCCCGTGGGCGCGCGGGAGTCTGCGACACAGCACGGGTTCGGGAAGGCTCCCGAAGGCAAGCAGGGCCATCGGAGGGGCAGCAACGGGCAGGAAACTGTTTTCTCCGGGAGCAAACGGTTTTACAATGTCACCGTGAGACACAGCGGTTCACAGAGGAGACCACGCACGAAATGACAACAAAGACAAGATGCTTGTTTTGAAGGGCGGCCGTGGGGAGCCCAGAGCCCTAGGGAGAGGCCCACCTTCGTCCCCTCGCAGGGGCCCTTGGAGCCCTGGTCCTTCAAAGAATGCGGGGACCCCTGGAGTGTGGAATGGGGACAAAACCTAGTAGTTCTGAAAAGCAGCAGAGGTAACTGGCGCAGGCGGGACCGCCCGTTGGGTGACTGGCGTGGTGGGGGCGGGGCCCGCGCGGCGATGGCGCGGTGGGCGGGGCCCGCGGGGTGACTGGACCTGGTTGCTCCGGGGCCTTACCGGGCCATCTTGTCGCTGCAGGACATGGTGAGCAGCCGCTCCCCTTGCAGCACCCCGTCCCACGTCTGGATGCTCGCGTTCGAGCGCACCGGGATGGTCCCCTCACCGGATTCTATTTTTGTGCGTAGCTGGCCTCTGGCTTTGCGGTTGGGGTGTCGGTCTGCTGGTTCTAAGAGAGAAAACCGGGCAAAACCAGCCTTTTTCTCCACGGAGAGGCAGGCTTAACAGCAACCTACAAATGTCACACCCTTTGGGCCTCGTGTGTGCATGCTTAATCTACACCCACGTGTACCGTGTAACATGACACTGGACAAGAAGGACCTAGTACCAGCCAAATACACAAAAGTGGTCTCCTCAGGTGTCGGGGACAAAAAGAGGGCTTCCATTTTAACCAAGATGATCTATTTCTATCATTAAAAATGACCTGAAGCAAACAGAGCAAAAGGCTAAAGTTTGCTAGCTGTAGATGATGGCTATTTGGGTGTTTATTTTTTCCAGTATTTTTATATTTTCAAAAAGGAATCTACAGGGAGGCAGAAATAAGCCCACTGGAAGCTTGTGCAAATCTCTGGAGTAAGTACCTCTGGGTCATATGAACACGGGAGATTTAAATTTTCTTATATTTTAAAGATATTTAGCAATTTTCAACAGTGGGTATGTGTTGCTTTTATAATCAAGAAAAATAACACACTCAAACATTCTATTTGGAATAAATAATGCTTAAGCTTGGGAGAAGAGATGTGGATACAAATTCAAATAAAGCACAAGTACTAACTCGTATTCAAAGAAGGGTGTGAGAAATGTGACAAGGAGGGTCTCCCTCTCCATCGGCCCAGGCCAGCTTCTGGAATTCCAGCCGAAGTCTCCAACTACAGTTTTGCTGTTACTATTCATCAGAAATATGAACATATCTGATTTATTCACATAAATCAGACATGTATCTACGATTTAGAGATTTTCATTATCCAAATTAAAGTGCCGAAAACGATTTTGATCTCGTGTGCTCTCTAGTCCCGTGACTTAGTTTATCAGAGTCGACATTTTCATCCCTGAACGTTTCCTAATTATTCATCGAAAAGGAAAGCCTCACGCTGCTATATCCTCCTATCGGATCCACGCTCAAGGCTGGCGTTGGGGAAAAGGAAAAGGGGTATCAACGTGGGTCTGTTCTTGTCTGTCCCTGGGGGACCGCGGTTTTCCTGAGAGGCCGCTGGCGCTGGGGGAGCCTGGCCGTACCTTCCAGCACCGGCTCGTGGGGCGAGAAGATCCTGGCGTCCCCACAGGGAGAGGTGCTGATGTACAGATGGAACTGGACACTGTCCTTCAGCCTGAAGCCCCCGCGCTCTGACTTCTGGAAGATGGACCTTTTTTGGTCATCTTTGCTACTGAAAGGAAATAAGGTGCAAAATAAACTTCACGCTGTGTGCAAATTTTAGTCTACCCAGGTCACGGTGACTGTCAAAGGGTAAGCGGCAGCCTGACCTGGAATCTTTACTTTACACGTTTATGATAATTCACGGTTCTTGTCTGCTCAACAATGGACATCTCATCGAAACGTATTCTCCTTTCCTTCTCGTTTCTGATTCGGACAGTGCATGTGGAGAAGTGGCTTTGTGAAGAGAAGCAGTTTAGATCCACGGTGGGCTGGTTTAAGCACAGGGAGATAGGAATGGCCATTTCACCAGGCAGTTGAGTTCCGCTTATGTCACAGGGCTGGAGAGCCCGGCACAGGGGCTCAGCACAGGCCTGAGTCTGTGGCGGCGCTGTGTGCATGCGAACGTGTGTGCGTGCAAGCGTGTGTGCATGCAAGTGTGTGCACGTGTGAACGCGTGTGCATGTGCACACGTGGGTGCGTGCAAATGTGTGTGCATGTGCACGTGCGAATGTGTGTGCATGCGAACGTGTGCATGTGCACGTGCGGATGTGTGTGCGTGTGCACATGTGTGTGTTGAGCTAGCCCATCCTGTTTTGTAGCTTGGGCGTCATGGGAAAGTGGGGTCCAGCCCCAGGGCTACCTACGAAGCTGCTGTTCTGGGAATTTTTCGGTGACGGTGTGCAGTATTTCCTGACGGGGGGCAGGGCGGGGGTTGCTCTGTAAAACAGCTCCCTTTGCTCGTTCACCTGCTGAACTCACTTCAGGTAAAGCTCCAGCTGCGCGTACAGGAACCTGAGCAGGGACCTCCGCGCTATGATCTCCGCGTGGCAGTCGTTCAGGGCGAGCCCGCGGTCGCTCATGTATTCGCCGTTGATACATTTGGTTCCCGTGGAAACACTTATCACCTTGGCATCTTTGACATCTGTGCCTGAAAAACAAGTCAGACAAGTCCCCTATGTCACAGTCATGGTCCTGCGCCTAAGTGCACCCCTGGTGGCTGGGCCCCGTGGACGCCCCTCCTGACCGCCAGCCTCCCGCAGGACGTGCTCTATGGCCCTCACGGTGGCTGTGAAGGCCACAGGGAAGGAGGCTGCGTCCTCTGCGACACAGCGGTCTTCCTTGGGTGCTCCCTGGGGGCTTGGGCAGGAAGCAGCAGCTGGCGGTAGACTAGCTGGTCAGCTAACGCATCTTGAGCTAGGTGTCCGGGCACCGAAGGGGTGAGGAGGGAGTGTTGCACACAGCGGAGGGCCAAGAGGGAGAGCAGAAATCACAGGGTGCTGCTTAGGGGTCTCTGCCACCATCTAGCTGTGCAGGAGCGACGCCCTCAGCACCAGAACCTTCTGGAAGGCGACCCCCCAGTAGTGAGTGTGTCGACACACTGCAGACGGCCCTGGGTATGCGCTGCCCTCCCCACCAGCTGGACAAACGGTGCTCGCTCGGTGGCGGGCCCTGTGCCAGCTCTACGAGCCACGGCGTCCTCGCCTGGCTCCCAGTGTCCTCAAGGCACACGCCACTTACTGTCTCCACAGAGGAGGAAACGGAGGCCCAGGGACCAACGACCTAAGGTCCCGAGATCAGTGGGAGCTGCCTGCGATGTGGACGGTGGCCTTGGGGCCCAGGCGAAATTCACACTGAGGGGCAAACGCTGCCAGAGGTCACCTGCCTCGTCTATAGAAGGCGCTGGGCAGTGGTGTCAGAGCAGCACCAGCCCCCGGGCCGGGAGCAGCTGCTCAGGGCCCGCTGCACACAGCAGCCCAAACGCTCGCCTTCCAGTCATGTAAAGGGGACGGTGACGGGGGAGCGAGGAGGGAGGACGCCGCAGGCGCCAAGCGCCACGGGAACCCGGCAGTCGCGTGACAGCTGGCCTCGTCCCATCGCCGCACTCAGCTGTGCAGGGCACCCGCGTCCCGGCACTCAACAGCCACCACGTGTCTGTGAGCATGGGGGGACCAGCGCTGAGGGTTCCAGAGCTCCGTCCTCCCCCGAGGGACAAGGACAACTCGGAGCGCCGGGTCTCCTCTGGCTGGCGGAGCGGGCAGACGGCCCTCCCCGGCCAGCGGGCCCTGCGTCCTGCCTGCGCGTGGACGTGAACGGAGGGCAGGGACCCAGGCTGTGGCTTCCGGTCCCTAGGAGTCACCCAGGGGAGCCGCACAAGGTCCCCGACCTGCGGTGAGGGAAGAGGACTGGGGGTCTCTTCACGCCTGGGAAACTCTGGCGAGCCCCCCGCCCCCGGTCACTCAAAGAGAAACCTGCCTGGTGGCACCAGCATCTCAGAAACCAGATGCGTCCTGCTGTCACACGGAGTGAGACTTAACACGTCCGCTGCAACCCTCCGCTCAGGCCGACCGGGAAGCCAGCACTAGCCCCGGAAGCCTCCCAGCGAAAGCTACTTGGGGTGCCAAGATGAACACGCAGCGCAGGCGTTTCCAAGTGCAGCTGGCAGGCATTCATTTTAAAGAAGGAAAAAAGGCTTTCCCGTCAGACTTTCACAGATGGAGACCCTTACCTGTCGTCATGACGATCCCAGCAAGGACCTTCCTGCGTGCGTGCGGGGAGGAGAAGTTGTCCGTGAGATCAGCAAACTTGTCCAGAACCAGGCGGGCCACCGCGTCGGCCAGCACCTAGGACCACAGCAAGGGTCAGGCGCCTCGCGTCCCCGTGGTCACCAAGGCGCTCTCCCTCTGCGAGAAGGCACAGGTGGCTTCCCTCCCGCAGGGTCACACTGGCAAATCTGGCAAACATACGTGCGTGCGTGTGCATGTGCGTGCGTGTGCGTGCCCTCCCCAACGCTCCTTGGAAACAGACGTCCAAGGAACATGAGGGGCCATGGTTGGAACCCTCACAGGGTCTCTGAGGATGGTGACAGCCCACCCACGGTGACCAAGGCACAGGGGGTGACACCTTCCTGGGGTCCCCTGCTTCTCACCCCCACTGCTCTGCTGCCCAGGCTCTCTGGGGCGCGTCCAGCTAGGGCTGGCAAGGCCAGGGTCATGCCCTCGGGCGTGACACACCGCATGGGGGGGGCAGGGGGCAAGGGTAATTTGAAGGGTCATCCAATTAAAGAATCATAAGCACTGCGCAGCGCCTCCCGGGCCAAGGCCCTGCCCGCCAGGTGGCTTGCTCAGTGATTTCAACAGCTAAAACCAATCAGCCTGGCTCAGAAAACAGGCCTGAAGGTCTAGCACTGACCAGAACCTGTAGGGCAGTTATCACTTAGACACAATGATACGGGAACATTCTCAAGGCTATGCCTTTAAAGAAAACGTGTTCAGTGACACTGGGGACACGTCCATTGCTACCTTACTAGACCTGACAGCCACGCGTGCTAAAGGGAGTGCTTCTCAGAAGCAAACCATCTGTTAGGCTTTTACGGCTCCTGAGCTACGGTGGATAAAATGAACCCAGGGTTCCGGGAACAATGCCTAACGGGAGGTGGTGCGGAGCCACGTGGGACCCGTGTCCGCCCGGTATCACACTTGTCTTGGCAATCAGATGGCTGCTTCTACTGTCCCCAGCTTGGCCCTTAAAAAATTACACCCTAGATGAATAGAAGCCGCATTCGTTCTAAGTGACGACTTATTTAGAAAAGGTACAGTTATCAGAACATTCCATTCCTTTTGTCACAAAAGTCTGAGAGAACAGGCTCAAGATCTTAGGGTGCTGCATGTGACAGATCTGGGCCAAATGGAAATGGGATTATAGGAGAAAGGGCTGACATCAAGACTAGAGGGCTCCTGACAGGATGTAATGGGTATTTGAGCCGGGCCGAGGGACTTGGATGTCCAGGCAAAAAAAGCATGGGCATGATGAGTCATGTGGATAATATACATGACGACTATGAGGGCTGACGAAGACGCCGAAGTAATGGGATGACGAGGGCTGGATGGATAGACGCGCTGGCCAAGCAGGGATTTACGAGGGCGTGACGACGCCCGGGGCCGGGCTGGGGTTGATCTTATACGTGGACAGACCAGCCAAATGCGGGGATTAATGGACAGACGCCGGGCGGCGTACGGGAGACTATGGGCGACGAAAGCAGGTAAAATGCGGGCGGGGATGATGAGGGGCGTGGACAGACGCCTGGGGGCGTGGCCCCACGCTGCACCTTGGCAGAGGCGCCCGTGCTACAGACGCGGGTGCAGGGAAGGGGTCAGATCACAGACGTGCAAACACACGATGGCGAGGGCGTCACAGACGAGGGGCAGCACATTCCCACTTACGCAGAAGTAAAGAATAGTGAGCTTAGGGGCACCCGGAGGAGACAAAGGTTCCTCTCCTGTGAGGCTGGGCGTCTCTCCACGTTCTGGGAGAGAAGCAGGAGCCACCGGAGCCCGGAGACATTGGGCCGGAGGTGGGCGGGTCTGCGGACGTGCACCAGTGGGAGACCGGCATGTGTGCACGCGGCCGCGGCCTCCTGCTCCACGGGTAACAAGGGACCTGGCCCTCTAAGCATGGGGCGCATGCGATAGCCAAGGGACAAGCTCCAGGAAGCAAACCCACACGGCTGCAGGCTCGCGGCTCGGTGCCCGCACGTACTCGGGGTGAGGGGCTGGGCTGGGCTGCTGTGACCCTCGCCGCTGACCAAGGGCCCTGTGCTGGCCGCATCACCAGGCTTCACAGCCCTGCTGCAATCACGAAGGCAGACACGTGACAGGGGTGCTCGCCTGCGTCCTGCGCGGGTTGCTCTCGGGAGACAGTGGGGAGTGACACCCAGGCTCAGGAGACACTGGGGATCTTAGGGGACGGCGTGCCCAGGCCAGAGGCCGGCCGCACGAGTCCTCCAGGAAAGCAGGGCACACCCTGAGCCCCGGGTCTGGGAGACACTGCGAGGCCACAGATGCCCAGACACTGCTGCTTGCTGCCCAAAGACTGTGGGTGGCCCCGCCCATGGCGCCCCACCCTGTAGGAGGATTCCGCAGACACCCCTCCCCAGTCAGGCTGCTCTGGTCCCGGCTCCATACTCGCGTCCCAGTGGCTGGCCGGGGGACGTGGGCTGCAAGTGCGCACGCACACCTGTGGACCACCCTCTGCCTCCTGTCTGTGGCGTCACCCTTCTCTGCTGTGACACCCGGCACCTGGGATGCACATCGCTCAACGTGACTTCAGTTCTCTGATGTATGACCCTGCCGATGTCGAGGGAAAACAGGTCACGTCAGATACTACTTTGAACTAAGGCTGAGAGATACTTTAAGAAACAGTGGCTCCAAAATGAAAACGTGCTTGGGAACTAGTGCCACCAAAGTGTGAAGCTGTAATGGACTAATGGCTCCGATGAGTCTTAACAAGAGGCTGACGTGAAAAACAATCATTTGGTTCACAAAAAATCAGAAGATTACTTGGAGTGGGTTACTGTATCCTGATTCTGTATTAAGTTGCTTTAAGCAAAATAAATCTCCTTCTTTTGAAACTGAGAATGACTGACTGGTCATCTCAGAGGACAGCCGCACAGAGGTCACTCCAGTTGGTTCAAAGGCAAAAGGGAAGCAGTGACACTCCTGGACCCTCCTCCGAGACTCGAGCCTCCTCCCCACCAATTCCAAGTCCTCTTTCCCATCGGGCCAGGACGTCTCATCTGCAAACTGAGTAACATTTTGACAAGGGGCAACACAATCATCTCCAGAAACCAGGTTCTTGCAGAGCAGAGAATCTGGGACTTCCAAGGCAAGAAGCAACAATCAGGGCTGTGGGATTTGGAGGTGACAACTAAATGCCACGTCTCCTTCACGCTGCCTCTCTCAGAGAAGCTGGTCTGAGCGTGCCCTGAACATTTCTTTGTCTTCACCCTGACCTTGGGGACCCAAGACCAGGCGTAAGTGTGCTGCCACCTCGAGCTGGGCAGAGGGGACCTGCAGTGCCAGGCACAGAGAGACTGCGGCATCCGGTGGGCCCCAGAACTTGCCCCGGGCCCCCAACACACGCTACCTACTGCTGCGGGCCCACTCTCCAGTCGTGCTGCAGCCCGAGGCTCGACCCCTGGACCCAGACGGGGCTCTGGCTGCTGACTGGCCACTCCCGCCCTGGGTCCCTGATGCAGCTGCGAGGACGCCCTGAGCTGGGGCAGGACCGGGGGCCCCGCACCCCCAAAGGCTGCTGCTACGGGCTGGGGCCCCCAAGGGCGGGAACTGTGGGCCACCTTCCAGAGCCAGGCTCAGCATGGGCAGGGCTGACAGCACCCCTCTGGTGGCCCCGCCCTGCACCGTGATGGCCTCGGGCCGGCTCCCCAGTGACCACATGGCCGGTGCGATCCAGGAAAGGCCTCCCGGCAGCCAGACTTACTGGTAACTATTTCTGGCCGGGACACAGTGACGATGGCACCAAGTCCTGTCTGCAAGCACGACGAAGGCGCGACCGCGCTTTCCTCACCTGGGGCAGGTGCAACTGGAGGCCCTCGCTGGGGACGGGCTGGCGTGACGGCGTCTGGTCCAAGTGCAAGTTGAAAACGGCGGCCAGGGCGGACTGCGCGGCCCGGGCCTTGGCGAGCTTTTTGTTCCTCCCCGAGCCTTCGAAGAACTGGCCGTCCACGACCACGGACATGACGAAGTTCTTGGCGTGGCTCTCCCCGCTCTCCGAGAGGAAGTCGTACTTCAGGCCGGGGCGCAGTTCGTTCAGGATCATCACGGGGTTCTTCCCGCTGGGCGGCGGGAACGGCGCTGGCACGGGGAGCGGAGGCTGGGCCAGGCTGGCGGGCACCGGGGACGCCGACAGGCTGAGGTCCCCGCTGGAGCTGAAGGAGTCGTCGCCGTTGGAACCCACGCAGAAGGGCACCTCCGCCCGGTCCGGGGTCTCGAAGCCGTTGAAGAGCGCGTCGGGGAAGCCGGCCTGGTCCGACGTGAAGTCCGTGTTGGCCGGCAGGCCGCGGCCCAGGGCCAGGTGCGCCTCGGCCGCGTTGGGAAACTGCACGAAGGAGCGCAGGGCCTTCTCGGCGGCGTGCAGCTTGGCCTTCTTCTTGGTGGGGCCGGCGCCCTCGAAGGCCTGGCCGTTCACCTCCACGGCCACCACGAAGAGCGGGGCGTGCACGGGCCCCGTCTGGGACAGCAGCGCGTACTGCAGCCCGGGCCGGATCTCGTTCAGCTGCATCAGCGCGTTCTTGGGCAGGGCGGGCCCCGGCGCCCTCCGCCGCTTCTTCAGCCGGAACTTGGCGTGGCCGTTGCTGCCCTCGTCCAGAGCCCGCTTCCTGCCGGCGCCGCCGCCAGCCCCTCCGGAGACCGGGCAGCCCTCGGCCGGCCCCGGCGGGCCGCCGTCCCCGGGGGGCGCGCGGTCCACACTGCCGTTTTCCTGAGCATCTGTGCTGCTTGAACCTGCGGTGCCCAGAGAGAGCAACTTACAACGCCTTCGTTGCAGGATCTTGTAAATGCAAAATTTATAGATTCCTTTACCTCTTTGTAACTGGTCAAGTGATGTGTGTTCTCAGTTCACGCCCCCGTGCCGGCCGCGAGGACCAGCCTGAGCTCTGCTAGATCCTGGCTCCTCCCGCCTCTGCTGTCTGTCGCCCACTGCCCTCGCTCGGAAAGAGGGGCTCTGAACATTCTGAAGCGCCTCGACACTGCTCGAGCTTACTGAACTGCGGGAGGATGACTCGGCCCGGGGGACCTCACTCAGCAGGTCAGGGATCGGTGCTGCACGAGTCAGTGACCGTGGCACTTTGCCCCTGGTCAGTGTCACTTGCTCTCACTGGGCTTTGAACTGCAGCATCTCCCTTTAAACACGGGCGCTCACAGGCTGATTAGCTCCTCGGGTCTAAAATATTCGATCGACATTGGCCGTGCTAGTTTTGGTTCGTGAGTCAGTCTCAGAAATCTGCCTCTGTAGCTACGTGAAGTGTTCTGGCCTTTCGGGCTTTACTTTTGAAGGAGACAGCTTTATTACTAGTGTTCGTTTCCAATTTTTTCACTATACGTGGGGGCCGATTTACCTCTGAATCCTTAATACATTTCATGATAGAAAAAATATATAAGAACGAGATGTAGGAACGAAGTTGCGGGTGGGCTACAACTTCATAACTAAAGCTGGCAATTTTGTCTTTTTTCGATGGATTTTATTTGATGGATTTGCCAAATAAGTTGGTTATCCTACTTTTTAAAGGTAGTTTATATTTGCAATTAATAAAGACAATTTTAGAACTCTAAAAGTTCATGGCAAATTATGATTTTACTTTCAAAAACGGGAATAAAAAAGCATTTACTCTCTCTGCTGTTGCAAGCTTTTTAAAACCACGAGCTGTGACTCCGTGTTTTCTGCCCTGTCCCCAGAGGCTGGCGTGAGCATGAAGCTGGGGCGTCACGATGCTGCTGACGTGACTGAGGACCTATGCCAGCTTCCACAAATCCACAGTCTGTGAAGGGATCAAGATGTTCTAACGACTGTGAAGCGAGTTCCAGGCGGCCTGGGTCTACGTTTACTTCCCTATGTAAAGGCAGATCCGCCATGTCACGCGAGCTGCATGTCTGAAAACGCCAGTCAGCCCCACCTGTGGGAGGGCCCACGGGACATCGGGCACCAAGGCCACAGGGAAAGCTCCTGCCTCTGCTGGGCCGTCACCATTCGGTGAGAGGTAAGGGACGACCCCGGTTTAAGCAGCCCGTGGGGACCGTCCCGTCCTGCGCAGAGGCAGGTGACGGACTCTCTCTGCCCCAGCGCCCTCCCCTGTCCTGACACACACACACCACTTCTCCCAGTTGACAAAGCTGACGGAATAGACACTAAATTTCCATTTATAACATCCTCCAGCAAAAGCTCGATAGGTTACTCCTTCGGGAGCTCAGAGGAAGCAGAGGCCAACAGGGCAGCGTGAGGCAGGGTGGAGGAACCAGCAGCGAGGCCACCGCAGACGGCCCCTCGGGCTGCGCCGCGGAGCCGGGGCCCGCCGGCAGCCACGCCGCCTGCCACGCCGCCGGTGCCTGCAGCCTCGACGGGGCCGGACGCTTCCCTTTAAGAAACAAGAACGGTCAGGACAGGGTCAGCCGTCTTGAGAAGATAAGACAAACACGCCTTCGACAGCACAGTTCGCACACGTCCTAGTTCGCGCGTTTCAGGGGCACTGCAGCGCCACGCGTGTCCCGTCTCACTAGGAGTGCGACTGAGGGAAGAAAAGGCAGACGTTAAAACTGGAGAGCGGCACCCGCTGCCACAGCTTCTAGACAGCGGCTCCGCCTCACACGTCACAAATGCGGGTGTGGATCGCAGCGGCGTCCCTGTCACTTTCAAACCGACAGAGAGACCGGGCACCGCGCGGTGTCAGCGCGGGAACCGGCAGCTCGTCTCCCAGGAAGCTCACTCAGCACCCTTCATCTAAGTTTCCGCGGGGTCGGTCTGGGGCCAGTCACATAATCTACGCTGTGACGTTTCCACCCACACCAGGTGACCGCCGTGGACGGCAGCCCACAGTCCTGACAGAAAGGAGGCCGGGGCACAGCCACGCGCACGCTGCTCACAGGGGCAGCGAGTGGCGCTGACCAGCGAGAACGTGCAGCTGGCTCTATGAGGACCCCACGGGCACGCCCGCCTGAGGACGGCACCCCGGGGCAGCCAGCGGCCATGCCCGCCCATGGCAGGGACAGCGACGGCCACGTGCCCCTGAAACGGCACACGGAGCCCGACTCCACACGTGCGGACAGAACGTCCGCTGTGCGTGGAGCACAGCCCCAGCCCGCGGGGCCCCGCCTGCGACAGAGCCCCAGGGCGGCCCGGGAGGCGGGAGAGCCCGCCGGCGAGCCTGTGCTGCCCGTGCAGACCGGCCAACCCCGAGGCCTCCGCTGCCCGGTCCTGGGCGAAGTCGCAGGGGATCGGCCTGGGCTGTGCTCTGGGCATCAGTGACTGCTCTGATGAAAGGCCACTCGTCCCTCAGACCTGCGTGCCCTCCCTTGGCAGCGACCGAAGTGGGCGTGTACCTACGTCTCAGGGGCGATTCTGCCGACAGCTCCCCGCACCGCGGGGGTGTCTAAACCTTACAATCTGGGACCGAAGGTGACTCGGGAGAGAGAGGGATGTTTGCTGGCCCCTCGGTGGAGGACGGCGTGGCGAGGACAGGCTGGCACAGCCCAGACCTCCCCGTCCCCTCCGTCTCTCCCCGCCAGAGAGGACGGCGTGGGAAGGGGAAGGTGAGCTGCAGGCCACACCAACCCTAAGGCTCAGCAGAGTCCGGAAGCTCAAGGCCACAGACCCGTGTGAGCCCGTGCCTAGAACTCCAGGGGGATCACTGTGTGTGACCGGACAACGTGTGCAACGTCACCCCAGGGGCCAGGTGTTTCGCACCATCTCACAGGTTATCTCAGGTGTGCACAGACAGACCCTGGCAGCATCATGAGAACCAGGCCGTGACTGAGCAGGAGGCGTGCAGCTTTGTGGCGTGTGCTCCGGGGACACGCCCTCCTTCCAGGCGTGTGTGTCGCCCGGGACAACAGCCGCGAGTGACAACCCTGGACACGTGGCGGCAAGGAAGATGCCCACGGTCAACAGGGAATGGATTCCAAATCTAGAACAGGCCACCGCGATTAGCCCCATCACCGGAAACCTGCTTCCCCGCCCGGCTCACGGAACGCGTCGCAGAGACGCGGAGCCGGGAAGGCGCCCGGCACCGCGCGGCAGGCCTGGGCCTTACTCATGCTCTCTTCATCGTCCAGGTCCGCGGCACAGCGCTGCTGAGGGCCTCTTGACCGGCTCGGGCGGCTTCCGTCTGAAAGAGCAAGGAGAGAGCGCTCAGCGGGCCTGGCGTGCACGAGCCGCGGGGCCGGCCTGCCTGTGGAGCCACGAGGTCACCACAGACCGGGGACAACTCAGGGAACGAGGACCCAGCACTGATGTCCCCACCTCCCCTGTACCTGTCACCACCTGGCCCGAGGGCTCTGCTGTGGGAGGCACGATGGAGGGGGGAGGTGCGGGGGAAGGGGAGAGCCCCCCCAGGAGAAAGGTGAGGGCGTGTCTGAGCGAGACCCCTCCCGCGGGAGGGCTGAAGACCAGGGCCTCACGCCTCAGGGCAGAACTAGGCCGTGGCCGCTAGATCTTTGCCCTGGGCAGACTTTCGGTTTGGGTTACAAACTAAGGCTACACACAGAGGAAGAAAGGCCCACAGCATCTCAGGCGCCGTGAGGAGCATGGCACGTGGATGGAAGCACAGAGCAGGGCACTTCTAAATCTGATCTAATTTCTCAGCCATCGGGAACTTATCGTTTTGTTGGCAGGAGAAACCACGAGAAATTCTCAAAGAACAGTGACTCCAGTTATCTAGTTGTGAACAAATGTGAGAGATTCCTCTTCCTCCAGTGACTCCCCTTAGCGAAGGCTGTCCTCACACACACCCTGTACGAGGAATCCTATCCCACTGCAACTGAGGACAAAGACGACTCGCACACTTTGTAGCCACATGTTGCTCTGCACACGTGTAAAACTTACATTATACGTCAGCTGAAGGCAAACTCGGTATTTTGAAGAAAACGGTGACCAAACGTGCTAATGCGTGCACATCTTATAAATGTCTCTCATGTATCGAGAATCTAAAATACAGTTTTGTGACAATTATTTAATAATGTTGTATCTAACTGTCCACCTGGCGAAAATGTTGCTAAACGCTAAATGAGTTTCTGTTTAGAATCTTTTATTCAGGACAGTGCTCCAGATAGTTTTAAAAGCATTGCTGTTTTATATTCGTTAGTTCCAGATGTGTTTTCTGGAAATCTACTATGTGCAAAGCACAGTGCTGGCACCGCAGACCCTGAAATGCATCAGAGTCGGCATGAGAGAGTCACTGGGAACACTGTCCGGAGAGCTGATTCAGGGAGGAATGCCAGTCATCTGAGGTGTGGAAAGAGACTCCCTCAGTGTGTAGCCTGAGATTCACTGTGACAGGGCGGCCCGGCGAGGCGGGGAAGCGGACGGCAGGTGTGTGAGGCTGGCGGTGCCGCTACGGCCGCGGGCCTGGGGCTGCGCGTGCGGCTGCGTGTGCGGCTGCGTCCCTACGTGTTCTGGCATTTCCTGTGGAAAGTGTGCAGAGGGAACCTCGCTGAGATCCGGGGGGGCCCGCGGCTGGAGGGTCCGGTGGGAAGGTGGGCGTGTGCCGGTTAGACCGAGCGTGGGGCGGGGGCACGGGGCACAGCGCGGAGACGAGGCAGGCGGCTGCGGCAGAGCACCGGGTGGCGTGAGGAACGCAACGCAGCACCTCGCAGAACCCTGGCCGTCAGCTCTGGAGGGACAGAGCGACGGAGACCTGTCCGGGGAGCCCGTCTCGCTCGCTGCGCCTCGTTTGAAGCCATGGCTGGACTCGTGCGGCGGGAGGAGCCCCTTCCTGCCCCAGTGCAGCCAGAGCCCACCCTGGAGGCTCTGAAGGGCAGAGCGGGGAAGGCAGACCTGCCAGCCGAGGGCGACACAGCACGGGTCCCCTGGGTCTCCTTTCTGTGTCCTTACCCCAGACTTGGAGCTGGAGAAGCCGGCAACCTGGAACCACCTACGGATGTGGACAAACCCCCAACAGACGCTGCTCTTCCTGGCAAAGGACCAGGCAAGGGCCCTACCCGCAGGACAGGAAGGGACAAAGCGCCCCGAGCAGCCAGACCGGAGGGGGTGCCTCGACCCCCTGCAACGTAGTCAGAGAGAACATACACACTCCGCACGGAGGTGACAGGTGCCAGTCCCCTCCTGGCCGGGAAGTCAGAGGCCAGGGGATGGTCAGGACTTCCACCCCCCCAGCAGCGTCGGTGGAGGTCCGGTGGGGACCCCGCTTCACCCCTGCCTGGCGACCCCTCCCACAACAGCAGGAGAGCAAGTCAGCTGAAACTCGAGCCTTAAGCAGGACTAAAGTCTCGTAACATAACATGTCTGCGCTTCGATAAAAATTCATTCATCATACGGACAACCAGAAAGATCTCAAACAGAACGAGAAGACGATGCAGACGCCAACCCAGAGAGAGACGCCGGAGCTGTCTGAGAAAGGTTTCTACGCAGCCGTGACGAAGAAGAGAGCGGAGGACTCGGACCGATTTCAACAGACTGCGGCGTTAGCCATCGAGACAGCACGGCCCTGCGAGGGACACACACAGATCCCAGGGGAGCAGACGGAGCCCGTGACAGCCGCCCCTCCCCCCGACTGTCGACGGGGCACGGAAGTGGCTTTGCGGAGCAAGGACAGCCCTGGCACGCACGGGGCCGGAGCCACGGCACGGAGCGCGCGCCTCAGACGCAGACTCAGCACGGGCCAGGGCGAGCGTGGGAACAGGAAACCGTCAGACTGTGAGGGACAGGGCAGGGGAGACCCCAGAGACGAAGGGCCGGGTAAGGTGTGGAGACAAGACACCGAAAGCGTAACCCAGCAAATAAACTGTTTGGTTTTTTTTTATTAATTAGACCTCATCAAAATTAGAAAAATTTTCTCTGCTGAAGATGAAAAGACAAGCTATTGAGAGAAACTATCTGAAAACCATACGCCCAACAAATGGAATACACAAGAAATTCTCAAAGCTCAACGATAAAACGAACAATCCTACGAGAAAACGGGCAGAAGCCGCGAGAGGCGTCTGACTGAAAACGCAGACGGACAGAAAACGCACGGAAAGACGTTCGACAGTGTTGGCCGTTGGAAATGCGACTTCACACCACGTGCGACGCCACGGCACGCTCACGAGAACGGCCGAAACGAAACCTGTGACGAGCCGGTGCTGGCGAGGACACCGGGTGACCCCTCGCGGCGTGCCGGCGGGGGTGGAAGGCGGCGCGCCCCCAGGGAAACGGTTCCGCGGCGTCTTAAAAACCAAACTCGGCGTTTCTCCCAGAGAAACGGAGACCCGCGCTCACACAGAGGCAAGGTGCTCTCAGCGGCTGCACACAGCACCCGCAACTGGCGGGACCCCAGCTGCCTGTCCACGGGTAGCCGGTCAGACGGGCTGTGGCACCCACGCCACGAACGCCACGTGGCAATAAAAGGGACAAACGGCCGGGGCCCGCAGTGACCTGGGGCCGGGGCCCGTGCGGATGGGGACTAGGTCGGTGGTGGTGACACGGAGTGACGGGAGCCATCCTGGCGGCGCTGGAATGCTCCGGACACTGCCCGTATCGGGGTCGACGTCCTGTCTGTGACAGGACACCGCGTAAAGTGGACGTGGTTCTCTTGGTGTTATTTCTTACAGCTACGTGTGACTCGACAGTCTCTCCGATAAGAAACTTGATTAAGAAGTAAGCGGAAGGCACACACGACGTTCACACTTCGCCGGTGACTGCTGTGCTGAGGCGGCCCCCTGGAGCCCGGGACGCGGAAGGGCACGTCTGCAGGGACGCCAACAGCAGGCGTGAGCCGCGGGGGCGCCCGGCTCCAACAGAGATCCCCGAATTTGTACAGTGCACCTGGTCCCCACTCCCACATATTTAAATCCCGAAGAAAGGACATGGAAATGTCTCGCAGTGGACACCGCCCGGCGGGGCGCGGGGGAGGCCAGAAGTGGAAGCCGCTGGCACGCTGCACAAATGCCAGCGCCGCGGGCGCCAGAGGGCCCAGGACAAAGCCGAAGGGCGGTGCGTGCGCTCGCCAGCCCGGCCACGGCCCCTGCCCTTCTCCCTGAAAGGCGCCCCGCACAGCCGGGCTGCAAAGACGTGAGATTAAAACCCCGTGAAAAGCCCACAGGGAGCAACTCCAGGAACGGCGGTTAAAGAAAAGCTTTCTTTGGCAGTGACATTCAAACTGAGTGTTCACTTTCAGGACGCCATGAAGCAGGTCGTGGGCTCCGCCCGGGGGCAGCGAAGCGCAGAGCGGCCAGCAGGCTCGGCGTCCAAGGCCTGGGGTGGACGTTTCCCTCAGTCCCCATCACAATTCCAACTTGTCTTTTTCTAATGGGACTGGACACGCCAATGCTAAGGTTCACGTGGAAAAACAAATAGGTCTGAATACTCAGGAAAACCTCTGAACTCAGGGAGCAGTGAGTGGGGGCCAGCCCCCCAGACCAGAGACGACCGAGCCTCCACCTGAGGCCGCGTGTGGCCCGTGGACTGAGCTGCCAGGTCCACGTCAGAACAGAGTGCGTTTGGTAGAGGTGGCGTCCCAAGGCAGTCATGCATGAGTGAGTGTGCCATGCAGGAACGGGACTGGACACGGGTGACCTCGAGGAAGATGTGGCTGGTCCACCTGTGTCACTCATTAGTGTCTGTTTGGTTCTCCACAGGTTACTTTTCAAGTTAACAGGATTCGATCGGCAGGGCTGCATTTGATGAGTGGGGCAGGTAAACAGTTACCTGCCGTATTATTCTTTATACCTTCATGGAGGCTCACGTTGTAAAGCAAAGTATAAAGCACCTAGTCTATGCCATGCCACTCTGAACGTGCCCGATCCCGTCCGATCTCGGAAGCTAAGCAGGGTCGGGCCTGGTTAGTACTTGGATAAGAGACCACCTAGGAAGACCAGGTGCTGTAGGTGTAAAAAAATAAAATAAAATAAAATAATAATAGTAATAATAAGGGATTGTAAGCTGACAAGGTCCTTGCAATCTGTGAGGTCAACCAAGGGTTGCCTTGTCTAAAAATAAAAAAAAAAAAAATCTGCACAATGTCCCTATTGGCTTAAGACAGCTCGCCTCTCTACGGAGAAAAGCCGTACCCACCCCCTCACCCCACTCCCCGCAGGAGCAAAGATGTTCTGGAATAAAATGTAATGAGCATGACTCACTTATGGTAAAGACGCACCAGAACTTGAACATCCTCTACCTTGCTGGTGAAAAGTGCTACCTTTAGGAATTCACTAGAAATTTATAGATTAAAAACGTTTAAGACAAATGGCAACCTTGACTGAAATTACTAGCAACCTATAACTAGATTTAATCCATTTTACTCTCAGAAAGGATGGTTTGAGGACAATTTTACGTGTTCTTTATGATGTAGGGTTTATTTTTAATGCCACACACTGCAAATTTCAAAGAGAGGAGTGTTTAATGGAGATGACTCGTGTTGATCTGCTATGAAGCACGCGACCTGCTGACGGCTACACTAACTGCAGCCACAGGAAAAACTGACCGATGACGTGATCACTCTCTAACGAAGGTACCTGAGGTACCCAAGACTTCCATGCCCCTCAGCGGGCGAATGGTAAATAGACAGGGGCCCGTCCAGGCAGCGGAAGGCTATTTAGTGATACAAAGGAGCGAGCCATCAAGCCACAGAAACACACAGAGGGACCTTAAATGCACGTGGCTAAGCGAGGAAAGCCAGTGAGTGAGAAGGCCTCCGACACCTGACCTTCCGGAGAAAGCCAAACCATGGAGACGCGAGATCAGGTCGCCGGGCCCGGAGGGAGGGAGGAGCGCATGGGGCGCTCAGGGCCTCCAGGGCGGGAAGTACTCTGAGTGACATTACCACGGTGGACACGTGCTGTCATACGCCTGTCCAACCTGTGGCACGCACGACACGAAGGGCGACCTAACGTCAACTGTGGACTCTGGTGACAACAATGTCAGAGCCGGTTCACCTCTGGCAATGGGTGCACCACCTGGTGGG
>NW_024350919.1:223296-231295 GCF_902729225.1 Pteropus medius | reverse complement strand
TTTTGTTGGCAGGAGAAACCACGAGAAATTCTCAAAGAACAGTGACTCCAGTTATCTAGTTGTGAACAAATGTGAGAGATTCCTCTTCCTCCAGTGACTCCCCTTAGCGAAGGCTGTCCTCACACACACCCTGTACGAGGAATCCTATCCCACTGCAACTGAGGACAAAGACGACTCGCACACTTTGTAGCCACATGTTGCTCTGCACACGTGTAAAACTTACATTATACGTCAGCTGAAGGCAAACTCGGTATTTTGAAGAAAACGGTGACCAAACGTGCTAATGCGTGCACATCTTATAAATGTCTCTCATGTATCGAGAATCTAAAATACAGTTTTGTGACAATTATTTAATAATGTTGTATCTAACTGTCCACCTGGCGAAAATGTTGCTAAACGCTAAATGAGTTTCTGTTTAGAATCTTTTATTCAGGACAGTGCTCCAGATAGTTTTAAAAGCATTGCTGTTTTATATTCGTTAGTTCCAGATGTGTTTTCTGGAAATCTACTATGTGCAAAGCACAGTGCTGGCACCGCAGACCCTGAAATGCATCAGAGTCGGCATGAGAGAGTCACTGGGAACACTGTCCGGAGAGCTGATTCAGGGAGGAATGCCAGTCATCTGAGGTGTGGAAAGAGACTCCCTCAGTGTGTAGCCTGAGATTCACTGTGACAGGGCGGCCCGGCGAGGCGGGGAAGCAGACGGCAGGTGTGTGAGGCTGGCGGTGCCGCTGCGGCCGCGGGCCTGGGGCTGCGCGTGCGGCTGCGTCCCTACGTGTTCTGGCATTTCCTGTGGAAAGTGTGCAGAGGGAACCTCGCTGAGATCCGGGGGGGCCCGCGGCTGGAGGGTCCGGTGGGAAGGTGGGCGTGTGCCGGTTAGACCGAGTGTGGGGCGGGGGCACGGGGCACAGCGCGGAGACGAGGCAGGCGGCTGCGGCAGAGCACCGGGTGGCGTGAGGAACGCAACGCAGCACCTCGCAGAACCCTGGCCGTCAGCTCTGGAGGGACAGAGCGACGGAGACCTGTCCGGGGAGCCCGTCTCGCTCGCTGCGCCTCGTTTGAAGCCATGGCTGGACTCGTGCGGCGGGAGGAGCCCCTTCCTGCCCCAGTGCAGCCAGAGCCCACCCTGGAGGCTCTGAAGGGCAGAGCGGGGAAGGCAGACCTGCCAGCCGAGGGCGACACAGCACGGGTCCCCTGGGTCTCCTTTCTGTGTCCTTACCCCAGACTTGGAGCTGGAGAAGCCGGCAACCTGGAACCACCTACGGATGTGGACAAACCCCCAACAGACGCTGCTCTTCCTGGCAAAGGACCAGGCAAGGGCCCTACCCGCAGGACAGGAAGGGACAAAGCGCCCCGAGCAGCCAGACCCGAGGGGGTGCCTCGACCCCCTGCAACGTAGTCAGAGAGAACATACACACTCCGCACGGAGGTGACAGGTGCCAGTCCCCTCCTGGCCGGGAAGTCAGAGGCCAGGGGGCAGTCAGGACTTCCACCCCCCCAGCAGCATCGGTGGAGGTCCGGTGGGGACCCCGCTTCACCCCTGCCTGGCGACCCCTCCCACAACAGCAGGAGAGCAAGTCAGCTGAAACTCGAGCCTTAAGCAGGACTAAAGTCTCGTAACATAACATGTCTGCGCTTCGATAAAAATTCATTCATCATACGGACAGCCAGAAAGATCTCAAACAGAACGAGAAGATGATGCAGACGCCAACCCAGAGAGAGACGCCGGAGTTGTCTGAGAAAGGTTTCTACGCAGCTGTGACGAAGAAGAGAGCGGAGGACTCGGACCGATTTCAACAGACTGCGGCGTTAGCCATTGAGACAGCACGGCCCTGCGAGGGACACACACAGATCCCAGGGGAGCAGACGGAGCCCGTGACAGCCGCTCCTCCCCCCGACTGTCGACGGGGCACGGAGGTGGCTCTGCGGAGCAAGGACAGCCCTGGCACGCACGGGGCCGGAGCCACGGCACGGAGCGCGCGCCTCAGACGCGGACTCGGCACGGGCCAGGGCGAGCGTGGGAACAGGAAACCGTCAGACTGTGAGGGACAGGGCAGGGGAGACCCCAGAGATGAAGGGCCGGGCAGGGTGTGGAGACAAGACAGCGAAAGCGTAACCCAGCAAATAAACTGTTTGGTTTTTTTTTATTAATTAGACCTCATCAAAATTAGAAATATTTTCTCTGCTGAAGATGAAAAGACAAGCTATTGAGAGAAAATATCTGAAAACCATACGCCCAACAAATGGAATACACAAGAAATTCTCAAAGCTCAACGATAAAACGAACAATTCTACGGGCAGAAGCTACGAGAGGCGTCTGACTGAAAACGCAGACGGACAGAAAACGCACGGAAAGACGTTCGACAGTGTTGGCCGTTGGAAATGCGACTTCACACCACGTGCGACGCCACGGCACGCTCACGAGAACGGCCGAAACGAAACCTGTGACGAGCCGGTGCTGGCGAGGACACCGGGTGACCCCTCGCGGCGTGCCGGCGGGGGTGGAAGGCGGCGCGCCCCCAGGGAAACGGTTCCGCGGCGTCTTAAAAACCAAACTCGGCGTTTCTCCCAGAGAAACGGAGACCCGCGCTCACACAGAGGCAAGGTGCTCTCAGCGGCTGCACACAGCACCCGCAACTGGCGGGACCCCAGCTGCCTGTCCACGGGTAGCCGGTCAGACGGGCTGTGGCACCCACGCCACGAACGCCACGTGGCAATAAAAGGGACAAACGGCCGGGGCCCGCAGTGACCTGGGGCCGGGGCCCGTGCGGATGGGGACTAGGTCGGTGGTGGTGACACGGAGTGACGGGAGCCATCCTGGCGGCGCTGGAATGCTCCGGACACTGCCCGTATCGGGGTCGACGTCCTGTCTGTGACAGGACACCGCGTAAAGTGGACGTGGTTCTCTTGGTGTTATTTCTTACAGCTACGTGTGACTCGACAGTCTCTCCGATAAGAAACTTGATTAAGAAGTAAGCGGAAGGCACACACGACGTTCACACTTCGCCGGTGACTGCTGTGCTGAGGCGGCCCCCTGGAGCCCGGGACGCGGAAGGGCACGTCTGCAGGGACGCCAACAGCAGGCGTGAGCCGCGGGGGCGCCCGGCTCCAACAGAGATCCCCGAATTTGTACAGTGCACCTGGTCCCCACTCCCACATATTTAAATCCCGAAGAAAGGACATGGAAATGTCTCGCAGTGGACACCGCCCGGCGGGGCGCGGGGGAGGCCAGAAGTGGAAGCCGCTGGCACGCTGCACAAATGCCAGCCCCACGGGCGCCAGAGGGTCCAGGACAAAGCCGAAGGGCGGTGCGTGCGCTCGCCAGCCCGGCCACGGCCCCTGCCCTTCTCCCTGAAAGGCGCCCCGCACGGCCGGGCTGCAAAGACGTGAGATTAAAACCCCGTGAAAAGCCCACAGGGAGCGACTCCAGGAACGGCGGTTAAAGAAAAGCTTTCTTTGGCAGTGACATTCAAACTGAGTGTTCACTTTCAGGACGCCATGAAGCAGGTCGTGGGCTCCGCCCGGGGGCAGCGAAGCGCAGAGCGGCCAGCAGGCTCGGCGTCCAAGGCCTGGGGTGGACGTTTCCCTCAGTCCCCATCACAATTCCAACTTGTCTTTTTCTAATGGGACTGGACACGCCAATGCTAAGGTTCACGTGGAAAAACAAATAGGTCTGAATACTCAGGAAAACCTCTGAACTCAGGGAGCAGTGAGTGGGGGCCAGCCCCCCAGACCAGAGACGACCGAGCCTCCACCCGAGGCCGCGTGCGGCCCGTGGACTGAGCTGCCAGGTCCACGTCAGAACAGAGTGCGTTCGGTAGAGGTGGCGTCCCAAGGCAGTCACGCACGAGTGAGTGTGCCGTGCAGGAACGGGACTGGACACGGGTGACCTCGAGGAAGATGTGGCTGGTCCACCTGTGTCACTCATTAGTGTCTGTTTGGTTCTCCACAGGTTACTTTTCAAGTTAACAGGATTCGATCGGCAGGGCTGCATTTGATGAGTCGGGCAGGTAAACGGTTACCTGCCGTATTATTCTTTATACCTTCATGGAGGCTCACGTTGTAAAGCAAAGTATAAAGCACCTAGTCTATGGCCACACTCACGTCTTGGGGGTCAGTGGCTCTGCTGGTCTCCGGGGATGAGGTGGGGTGGGGTGTCAGCACTTGCAGCAAGCGCTCCTGGGCATCAGCCGTCATCGTGGCTACAGGAGGGACAGAGCCGCACGTGCACACTTCTCAATGTCCCTCGTCGCGTGGGCTGTTCGTAGTCAATCAGCCACGAACACACGCACTCGTACACTCACACACACCACCTCACATGTACTCATACACACACACACTCATATATGCACACACTCACACTCACAATCCAGGCGGGGTGACGTAGAAAACACCGACACTGGCCGACACGCTGGACGATCGACCGTGCACAGGGGAGACGCAGGCTCGCCCCGCCCCACACCGTCTGCGGCGCGGGTCCCGTGGCGGATGCTAGAAACCTGGGTGACTTATAATCTCAGGAGAATTAATGTAATTCTGAAAGAAAAGAATGTTCAAAGTCATGTTTCAACTTGTTCTCGGGCCTTAACCTCCAGGTGCACACGGCCCATGGGTGTACCTGGTAGAGGTCATCCAGCAACACGTGACCAGAGACGGCAAAGTATAACCAGAGTCTGTCTGTCTTACGATAACGCCCCCAGTATCATGAGCTCGTCACATCCAGATTTTTAGCAGAATTCCAGACACATAAAAGCTAGAATCTTCTGCACACATCTCATTAACTACACCTACTTAACTAGATAAAACTGAGAATGTTCATAAAGTGTGATCAGCACACTCACTCACATGTACTATCACATCTCCCATACTGATAGACGCACACTCATACACTCACACACACTACCTCACACGTACTCATACACACACACACTCTCATACCAACACACTCGCATATCACACCCACACCCACCACCTCACACATACTCACACGCTCACACATACACAGATTACGCATGCACTCCACATGCCTCTTCAACATACCACACACTCTGCCTTGTATGCACTCCTTTGTACCTCACATACCCCACACACTGCACTGCGCATACACTCACCACACACACACACTCACACCTTGGCGCGCCCACACACCACACACGCACACGGGGCAACGTGAGGAACGAGGCGGGCGGGCGCAGCCTAAGCGGCACGGACTCGGATAAAGGTGACGGGCAGATGCAGCGATGCAAACGCCAAACCGACCTTCTCTGGGGTGAAGGCGTCCGAACAGAACTGGGCTCTGGGCCTGAGCCTCGAGACCTCGGAGATGACGGGGCTTTCACGGTGGGAGCCCCTCCGCGCAGCTGACCCGAGTCCACTGGGCAAGGACCACGCGTCCCCCGAGCGTCTCAGGCCCTGGGTGCCCCGGTCAGAAGGTGGCCTCCCTGGGCCCCGTCTCGGCATCAGATCAGAGCCTGTGTCTTCAGTCGACCCTTCAACAGCCTCGTACAGCCAACGGCACAGAGGCAACTTAAAAATAATAGATGGATAGGAACAAAATTCCTAACAATAAATGCGAATGGGCTTGAATAAGCTGATCTTCTTAGGTTTTACCTCGTCCGCTGTCAACCTAGCAGCAAAGCCACAGGCTGCCTGTGGTATGGGTCGCCCTTTACGGTGAACAGACCAGCAGCCCCCCTGAGGGCCGAGGCTGTGCCTCTGGCAGGGAGCACCCTCGGCCTGGCTGGCCTCTCCAGGTTGTGTCCGCAGAGGACACCCCCCAACGCTCAGGAGGGGCGCAGTGGGGACCTGGGGCTGTAGGAGGCGCTCAGGCAAAGCTCCCACGGGGCACCAGGTCTCAATGACCAGCAAACAGGTCAGTCACACCTCTCCTTCCACAAGCTCCTCCCCCAGGGATCCCTGGACCCAAGCCGAAGTCGGGCCTTAACACCAAATACAAACCCTCAAACAGTCACTAAATTCTAATTCCAGGTCTAAAAGTGGAAGAAAATCGTCAAGGCTCCTTCAATGATTTAGCTACGACGACGATCACCTTTGCTCGTTCGTCAAGCTCACCGCATGTGTATTTCCTAATTCTCACAATGAACGTGGCTTCCACAGAGAAAAATGACTTTCTGCTCGAAGCCCCACCTACAACAAGGACACCGTGCTGACGCGGGTCTGAAACTGACCCGTCCAGCGCGGCCTGCCGCCTCCTCATGAGCCCAAGGAGCGGAAGAGGCACTGCTCCCGCTGAGGTCACACCGGGCACCGGATGCCTTGCCACGTGCTGGACGCCCTGCAGGCCTGAGCAGTGTCCGATCCCGGAGACACTGCCACGGCCACAGTGCAGGCGGCATCGAAGCCTGCGGCGCAGACGACAAGCCAGCGGGGGTGGGGCGGGGCACCTGAGGGCACGGTGGGGGTGGGGTGAGGGCGACCGGTCTGGTCCTGCCTGTGAGTGACCCCCATACAGTGACGGTGGTACGAGGGGACGGGGGGCCACTCTTCTGGCCGGGAGACACGCTGGCCTGCACGTGTGCGCTGTAGACCCAGCAGATGTGGAAACAGTTCAGCCTGAGGTGGAGCGACCTATGAGGCCCGGCCCAACTTCCGGGCGGTCCTTGTCCTCTCGTGTCCTGCCCCACACCCAGCTTGGGCGGGGCTCTGGAGGAGAGGGATGAGAGGCCCCAGGAGGAGAAGGGGGTGTCCACCAGGCACAGTCGCCACCTCTGCGGGCCCTGACTGCCGCGTGCCTGCTCCCCGGCCCCACTGCGAGAGGCCGTTTTATTGTGGTTGACCTGTCCCTGCGTCCCCCACAGGCTGCCATCCCAGGAAGCGCCACATCTGGACAGGAGGGACCCCGAGGGCCCGGGCTTTGGGCTGGGTGAAGCAGCAAGCGAGACAGAGGCCCGTCTCCCACAGGGACTCTGCGTCCAGGCTGCCCCATGCCCCCCGCCACCCCATGCTCACCCACCTTCCCGCTACTGGATGGGCTGGGGCGGCCCCAGGCGGACTCCAGAACCTGCTGTCCAAGACAGAAGGAGGCCCTGGTCCCGGCGTGGCCACAAGGCTGCGTCGGAATACCTGGCTTGTGTCTCACCAGGTCACTGCCCCTCTCTGCGCTCACCGCCCCGTGCGAGTGTGCGCTCGAGTACGTACACTCATGTGTGTGCACATGCCCTCGGCACGGCTGCCTGAGCAACAGCAGTGTTCAGAACCGGACCAGACTGGAGCCAAGTCCACAATAGCAAAGCTGCACTGCCGCCCAGTCGACCATGGGAGAAGAAACGCTCGTGAAACTGTTTATGACCGTACCTCGTCCCTCCAGACGGCCATGGGGACAAGGCATTGGACGTACTGTCCAAGCTTGCTCTATGTTGCAGCCTAACTGAAGTCCCATTTATTTGAAAATTATACTTTTTTTTCTAGAATCAAAGAGAAGAGGTGCCACGTGAGCTTATTTTCGGTACGATCGCTAATGGCTACGCTGAGATCGATACTGTCTCCACAGCACGCCAAGCTCAGCTGCTCACTCCCGCCCGCGCACGTCTGTGCACAATTCCAGCTGTCGGCCCAGAGCGGCGCTGCCTGTCTCCGGACACACCTGTGGCGGACGGAGCCCCTCCTGGGAGCGGGGCCCTCACGTGTGACGGGAGGCTGGCCGCATCAAACCCGGGCCTTCTGTCCACAGCCTGCTGCTCCTCGAAGTCGGCGTCTTTCCTGACGGGCGCCCCTCCCCCAGCACACACGCATCCTCCGGCCCTGCCAGAGGCTGGGCCCACCCCTTCCCCCGCTACACACAGGGCAGACGCAACACGACATGCAAATCTACCTTCTCGTCCTCCAGATGCTACCTCAGGGGGCCCATTCCAGAGCACGTCCCAGTCTGACAGCTGGGGCGGTCCCTCTGCCACTGCCTTCCCGTCACCCACACGCCTGTCCTGTGTACCGCCTCCCTGGTGCCGGTACACAGAAAGCCCTAATGGGTACTCGGACAAAC
>NW_024350919.1:212399-223285 GCF_902729225.1 Pteropus medius | reverse complement strand
GAGGGGATGAGTGGGTGCGTGGAGAGATGGATGGGCAGGCGAATGGATGAATGAATGTGTGGATGGAGAAGTGGTTAAGTTCCTGGGTGAATGGGTAGATAGATGAGTCGATGGATGGACGGACGACGAACAGTGAACGAATAAATGGCTGGGTACAGGGGCGAACAGGTGGGTGGATGGGGGATGGGAGATGAGTGGATGGGGAGAGGGGTGGATGGATAAATGCCATCCCACCCTACACCTCCAGCGGGAGCCACGCCCTGCACCTCACCAAGAGGAACTGTCTCAGCAGGGAGAAGAGACAGCGCACACTCTTTGGTGGCCGTCCCCAGCAGCCCTCAGGGGTAGCGCACTGCCACGGGCCTGGGTCTCCATTTCTACAAAAGGTCCCCTCACCCGTTCACGTCCCCATCCTGGAAACACAGGAGACCCAGCCTCACACTGCAGCGAGCGCAGAGCTGCTGCCCACGTGACGGGGGTCTTCACGCGGTGAGCGGAGTGACCGGGCACAGGTAAGGGCCTTGTCGACTTGGGACAGAGTCCTCAACAAGAGAGCCCTTGATCTGGAAATACAGGACCTCAGTGACACAGCACGCGGGGCGCCTCTGCGTCCCCCCCACCCCCCACACTGCTCCTTTACTCCGCAGCAGTGCCGGGGTGGGAAGGGGCAGGAGCCACTGGACAGTGTGGGGCCCAGGGAAGGCAGGCATGGGGGGTCTCACTGTCCCCGGCAGTGTGACCTGGGCTTCAGGCCCGCCTCGGGTCTCAGGCTGGCAGGATCTGCTCGCTGGACGCCCAGGGCAATAGTTCCATTGCACATTATTCTCTTTCAACCATAATTTTCCGATGACTAAGCAAATCCATCTGCGCCTCATGCCCAGCTACCCTGTGGGAGGCGGTGGCCTCATGGGTAACACAGGAGCCCTGAAAATCGCCGAGACCGTGTTGCTACTGAAGCCCAGAAGGAGCCTGACGCTGCACTGTCCTCACAAACGACGAGGTCTGAAAAGGCTCGCACTGTACCGGTCTCAGGAAAAACCCAACGCACGTGACCTGGAGCACCTTAGAGTGACACAACACTAAAAACCTACATTTCACGACTTGTAAAATTTGGTCCAGTTGGTATGAACAGGACAGCCGATTCAAAAAAAAATTTTAAAGGCACTTTTAATAGTTTCAAATATAGTGCACATTGCAGATAAGGACAGGTACTAATATATGACGTGATCCTGTTTAACGACGTTCACGGCGAACGTAAACACACAGAAACACCCAGTGAACACGACGTTTATCGCCTGGCGTCACTGCGACATCGGGTCATACTCTGTTTCTCAAGATTTTGCTCCAAGAATGCAACGTGTTTAAGGTTCTCCTAGTGAAGGGTGAGATTCTGGCCACGCGAAGACACCTGCGCGTCCGCAGTGGGACCGGCACAGGCCCTGGGATCGCAGCACATTCCAGAAGAACGACGCAGAGCGGCGCCCGTGCCCGGCTCTCCCCAGCTTCAGCGCGCAGTGGGGAGAGGCCGTGGGGAGCAGCAAGGAGGGGCCGTGGGGAGCAGCGAGGAGGGGCCGTGGGGAGCAGCGAGGAGGGGCCGTGGGGAACAGGAGAAGGGGAAGCAGAAGGGGAGGCTTGGACAGACAGCAAGAGAGAGGAGGGGCCATGGGGAGCAGGCGAGGGGAGGGGAGGGGCCGTGGGGAGCAGCGCGAGTCCACACTGGGGCATCGGATAAAAATTTCTCTCCGTTCTGCTGTCGCCTGTGTCTTCTGTGCTGCTTTTAAAAACGTCCTGCTTTCAAATGCTCAGCTGAGGGAACGAAACATGCCAGCACCGTGACCGGGGATGCGGCTCACGGGAAGCAGAGACCGGCAGTGAAAGCAGCACAGAGACGCCAGTGGCTGGGCCACCAGCATCCTCTGTCCTGGACACGGCGGCCGTGGCGCCTCACCCGTCCCAGACGCAGTCCCACCAGGCACGGCCGCTTGTCGTATTTAGCAACATGCTCTTTTCCTAAGATTACTGGCTTCAAACGTGATTTCTTCTTCCTTTTAGGGAACCACATTAAAAACTGTGGCTCACTGTATTTCCTGATGAATGACCGTCCCCTGCCACAGAACACCCCGCAGGTGGTGTCGTGATGGCAGGCTGTGTGTGGCCCTAGCCGTTGGTGGGTAATGAGGTGACACCCAGGAACAGAGACTGGCCGCACACGCGGCCCGCCCCCTCACCAGAAGCATCTCCACCTGAGACGCCGTCTGCTCGTGCACGCGTGTTACGTGAAGACAGCGAACCCTCCACCCTTGTACACCGACAATGCAACCCCAGAGCCGGCAACGTGTAACTGCTACTGTCAAGAAGAACTTTTGAATTTGTTGGTAAGAAAAAAATATCAACTTGAATGCCTTACAAAGTCAAGTGGAACTAAAGACTGAGAATACCGGAGTGCCGAATGTAAGGAATCTGCTCTCCGCGTTTCTGAAAGGAAGGTATTTTAGCAGCGGCAGTCTGTCCGCTGCAGGAAGAGCACTTTTAACGCCAGACTAGCCGCAATGGGGCCAGGCCGCCGGGGGACCATCATCAAGCATCTGTCTCTGGAGAAGAATCTCTTAATACTCAAAACTACAAACTGCTAAGGTTTCATAAACAGCTTCCTAGAATGTGCTTTAAACTTTGAAGCTAAAATGATTTCTACATACGTTTACAGACGTGCTCTTAAATTCACCTTTTACATCAGCTCCTATCTAAAATTCTATAAAATGCCAACAGAAAAGAGAAAATACGAAGTACCTGGCACCGGCAAGATGAACTCGCGAGCAGGCGACCCCAGAAACTCCCGTGTGGCGTTTAAAGTGCACACTTTACACTGTGAGATAAAATAAAAGCAGTCACCTCTCCTCTCGGAGCGTTTCCTGCGCCTCCTTCTATGCCGGCGCCCCGGGACGCTGAACAGGGCCCCCATGGTCAGAGTCGCGGTGCCGAGTGAGGCCATGCAGCGGGTCGGACGCCAGCTCCGCCAGCCGCGGCCTCATTCTGTGCCCCGCTCTCTGCGAATCGCTGTGGCAGCGCCGCGACAATGGCCAGCCCCCTGCCGACACGCCCCTCCTCTGCCCAGGCCCATTCATCACATGGCGAATTAGGGCGATCCGACACCACGAGGACTTCCAGCACGCCGCCCAGAAGCCACATGTGACAGTTAACCCTTCAGTGCAGTCACAGGCTCGACCCCGACAGTCCGGAGGACGAAAGACGCGCCCGGGGAAACGGGAGTCTCCACAGCAAGCAAAGCCCTGAGTAAACGCCTTCTGTCCTCTTTGGCGCGGACACAGTGGACACGGTTCCTGAAGCAATGGCGTGCAAGCGTCACTAAGGGGCCAGCACTCGACCCGCCGCACCGCTCCGCGCCCCTCCGCGCTCATTCCCGGTCCCCCTGGGGCTCCCCGCTGCACGGCAGGGGCACAGCCTGCCCCCCGCTGCGCGCTCGGCTCCCGGGGTGCCGCAGACCGGCACCCTCACACCTGGCGCCCTGGCCGCAGGGCGCCCACGCCTCGCGCGCGCACCCCCGTGCACGTGCCTGTCGCCCGGGCTCCGCACTGAGCGCCACAGCCCCGACGTGCTCCAGGCCAGAGCGAGCCGGTCCAGGCCCCGGGAGCCGCTCCCCCCACGGCCTGGGAGAAAAGGCCGCGGTCCCAAAGCCCCGGGACCGGGTGGAGCCGGCAGGGGTCAGGTTACGGGGGAGGTGAGCGGAAGAAGCACCTAGACAACTCCCTCTGCTCCAAGCAGGCGCTGCGGGTGGAACGAAGTCCCTCACCCGCAAATCCGAGGGCGCCCGGAGGAACGCAGGGCGCCACCACCGCGCATGCGCCGCCCCGATCCGCGCGCGCCGTGCAGACACGCGCCCTGCCTGGCGGCCAGGCGCCACCGGCACCGGGGGCTCGATCGGCTTTTTATGCCATTATTAATAGGATTTCACTAAACATTCAAAGTGTTAAAAAAACGGTTTCCTTTAGGTAATTTTGATGTAAACATTTAATAGCAACTATAATTTATATTTCATAACTTAATTTTAATAAATTATTTTGAAAAGCAGTTTCCCAAAACATGAAAATTAGTATAATGTTTTGCTTTGTTGTTTACGTAAGTTCACTTTTTTAACAGAAATACATTCAAATTTTGTATACCTTAAATTCAGTTACCTGTTTTATTTTTAATCCTCTGAATCAACGGCCAGGTAATAAGTATTTTAGACTCCGGGGCCGTATGTCTCTGTTGCCAACCAACTCAATGGGGCTGCGTGGCCTTGGGGTTGGGGCCGGGAGAGAAGCTTCCAGCAAAGGCTGCCCCACATCTGGGCGGACCCCTTCGAGAAACAGAGAAATCCTCTCTTACAGCTTATGAGGTTGTGGCCCGGGCTCAAGGGTGACAGTGACACTCCACGGTGCCGGAGCCCGACAGGCCCGTTTTGGGACCCTGCAGGCCTCTCCAGGAAATCCTGACAGTCCGCGCGCTGCAGGGAGGAGGGGGAAGGCTCGGGGCAGAGCGAGGTCCCCGACCAGGCTCCGAGGGACTCCAGGAGGGACCTAGGGGCAGGACGAAGTATGGCCTGAAACGCGGGGAGGAGAGCAGGCGTGCGGCCCTGGGACTTCAGGTCCAGGCGCGTCCACGTCCCCGACCTGACGGCTCCGAGGTGGGCGGAGCTCCGTCGGCTCTGCGGCCGAGGCTCGGTTCCCTCCTCTACCGCCGCTGCGGCAGTGCTTCCACTCTGCCCCCAAAGGCCCGGCCTCAGGTGTCCGGAGCGCCCCATTCCGGTGACCTAGACGTCAACAACCCCCTCGCTCTGCAGTCTGACACGGCGCGCTCACACCTCCGTGCTGCAGGTCACCTTGGGCGCAATCCTCGCCAACAGTAACATCCGCGCGGGCATTCCTGCTGGCTGCCACTCGCGGCGGGGTGGGGGTGGGGGTGGGGGTCTGGAATCCGTCAAGTTCAGGTACATCGAATACCCCACCAGGGGTGCGAAAGCAACCACGGGGATTAGAATCAAGAAACCACACAGGAAATCATGCGAAAAGAAAACATAAACCTTCAACTGTTTCAAACAAGAACTGAGAAAATCTCCTTGGCCCTGTATATAGCCGCCTACTGTATTTATAAACTGTATTTGGGGACTTCCACGGGTTTATTTACTCCCTCATCATGCAGCAAAGCAAGTTAGTACCCAAGCATGGAAGTGGCCACGCACTGTGACTAACCAGGCCAGAGCACGCAGCTGCTGGGACCAGCCCCAGGGGTCCCCTAACGGGGACAGAACCGAGGAAGAAACCCGAGAAATGGAGCCAAACTTCTAGAACTCTCTTTTCCAAGAGAAAGAGCTTGACACGGTTAGAGTGTAGCCCAAACACAGATTAAAAAAAAAAAACATGTAGAGGGTGAAAAGCTGTTCGGATTCTGGATTCTTTATGATGAAATTATTCTGGGGAAACAATGCTTAAAGAAGCCTGGTAAAAGAAGGACATCTCCCTGGCTGCTGGGGACACTCAGTTTTGGAAAGTAAACTGCCATGCTCTCTCTCTGCACCGGGGTCTCATTTGGGTTTGGTGTCTCCCGGAAGCTGAGTCAGTCTCTAGTTTACTCCCGATTTGAGAAGAGCTGGCACAGAGGCAGGCCGCTCCCAGGGGTGGCTATGCTCTCTGTGCCCCTGATCCCAGAGGCACGAACTTGGGTGAGGCCACCGCCAGCTGAGACCAAGCTGCCGTGCTGACTTCCTGTCAAAGGTTTCCTACATGGTTCCTTGAAATGAGAATATTATAATTTCCCCACCTCTATCATAACCCTGACCTAAAAGGAACAAAACATTTTACTTCAAGACATAGAATTTATAACGAGTGTATTCCTAAAAAGAAAAACTGCAAAGTGTGCACACACTCCTACATTTTAAGCTCCTGTAGCATGAATCAGATAAATCTGACACAGTAAGCCTGGGAAGAAGCGGGGCCGGCAGCTGTCTGGACTGGCTCATAGGTCCCTGGTGCGTCTGAGCAGGGGAGCCACGCCGGTTCACGTAGGCTCAATGCCCGCCGCCGAGAACCTTCCTGATGGCCGGCTCCTCCGGACTCCGTCAAACAAGATGCTGCTTGTGCTAGAAATGCAGTAAAACCACAACCCAAGAGGTATGCCGTCAGGGAAGAGCGACTCGGCACAGCAGTTAATGCAGTAAGAGGCACAGTGCGGGCCTGTGAGGGGGCCCTCTGCCGGCCACCGGCCGTCTGTGCGTCTGTCCGCGCCACGTGTGCGTGCTGACCCAAGGCCGAGTTGCCCTGCACTTTCTAGCATCTGTGTCCACTCGGCGCCCATTCATCGCAGGGCAAACCGCACTGATGGGAGTTCATTTTCCTGGTGCTCTGCTACTGGGGGGCCTGCAGACCCAGAGAGAGACCGCCCGTTCTCGTACGTGGGGGCCCAGCCATCAGTGTGCCCCGCTCATGCAGGCAACCCGCTTACCTAGCTTCCGCTCTCCAAGCCAGCATCTCCGCTCCCCTGCACCAACCCGGGCACGGACCAGGCACCTGGAGACCACCGAACAGCCCAAAGCCCATGGGATTATCCAAACTGGCCGATCCTACGCTTGTACCCCATGCTGCGTGCCTTTCCAGTGGAAGCCCCAAGAGAGGCTCTGTCTGAGCCACACCCCCCTCCCCACCTTTCTGCTGGACCTGGCGCTTCCCCCATGGGTGGCACGCCCCCTCCAGGGAACTGTAAGTGACGAGGCTTTCCTTCAGTGGCCCTGGCCTCTCCCTGGTGTCGCTCAGGCACTGCAATAGCCACGGTCGTGAGGGTCCACGAGGCCGCGGCACACGGTCAAGACTTGCTGGATTTGACAGTGCCAGTCCACGTAGGCTCCTGCTAGGGAAGGGCACAGAGTCCTCCACGCACAGACGCGCCTGCATCCGGCCGGCAGGGCGGACACTCCTGCGTCCACAGACAAGTGCCACAAGAATGCCGGCCACACGTTTCGCTGTCGTCTCGGAAGGCGACCCTCTGCTTTCTCCTCGGCACATCTCCTGAACACACAGATGCCTTAATCTTTGCTTTCGTGAGAGTCAGAGTAAGCGAGGCCCCGGCCGCAGGACGAGGCCCGCGGCCTATCAGTGCTGGGTGCCCACGGCGGACTGGACACGGCCAGCGCCGACACTTACAGTCACTCCGCAGCAGGCCACCAGAGGTCACGTCCTAATTCTGCATCTGCCGTCTCCCTCTCCTCTGTCTTCCCGAGTCTTCCTTCTACCCTAGGACTATTTAAGGGAAACATAAAAATGGAATGCCTGCACCCACAGAATCAAGGGGCTCATGGCAGAATGGCTGTGACTTAATGCAGTAGGTACGGTTTCTACAGCCATCACGCTGACAGTTTATATTTAAAAAAATTCTTAAATGCTCTTTTTTTCCAACTTTAAAAGGACAGCAATTTCTGAATTCAGCTGTCACATCTTTGCAAGTTAACAACTACCGAATTCTAGGAGAATGTCATAAATAGCCACATGCCATTTAGCATCTGACATTCCTGGTATCTCATTAATTTTATTTTCATCTATGTCCTCTGAGTAAAACTCCAAAAATTTAATGTTCCTAGAATATTAATTTAGAATAAAACTCTTAAAAACTGTTTTTCTACTCTTACAGGAAGAAAAAGAGCTTATTCCATTAGAACTCTAAACTCTACATGAGCTGTTATTCATTACTTACAAATAATTGACACGTGAGAAATTATAACACCACTTAATCCGCTATTAAAGTACCCTAAAAATGTCTGTTAGTAAGAAGCACGGCTACCAGTGAGGGAGCCCGGCCTGGGAGCGGGCAATGGCCGCTACGGAGTTGGGACACGGGCAGGACCACCCCGATCGCGCGGGGGCATGGCTTCAGGGGGCCGACCTCCCAGGGAGGCAGGAAGCAACCACTGACACACCTGCGGAGGGCGTGGAGAACACAGGATGGGAGACCCCAGCAGCCCCTGGCCACCCACCCCCAGGAATGGTCAGGAGGCCGGGATGGCAGAGACAGAGGCGGGGAGGTCCTGGAGGGTGGGCTGCTGAGGCCTCCTAGGCCATTGCGACCACAGGTGGTCACTCTGCCTGGGAGTTTTGAGCTGGTTCTGGCCTTCCCCCGGGGAAGAGGGGCTGTGGGGGCAGGGCTGCCGCCCAGTTAAAGCAAACCCAGGCTACTTAAGTTTACTTTTTCAATACGTTAAGATTCCTTACAACAGCAAGTCAAATCGCCGTGCACGTAGTCCTTTAACACAGCTGTTTTCCACATAAAGTGGCTTCGCACGGGGGAGGATCAGTATCATTTTCTGTCTATGTGCATCGTCCCTCCGCTCCACTGAGATCCCAAACCCAATTAGAGCTTTGTCCGTTTTCTTTTACCATGACTTTCCCAGGGAATCTTGGATTAAAATCAAAATCTACATTTCTCAAATATCAGGTGCTGATTTGAAAGGAAAAACAAAGGGGAACAAAGCACTTGATCTGAAAGCCCTGTATTGAGCTCCAACCGCCTGAAGCTACCGGAAGCAAGGAAGCAGCCACAGGCCGCGGCAGGCAGATGGCTTAGGTGGTCCATGGATGGCTCAGGCGGCCCGCGGGGGGCCCAGGCGGCAGGCCGATGAATGCCAGCAGACGGACAGCTCCAACACGCGAGGCCAGGGCCACGCAGGGCGAGCTGGGATCCTCGCGACAGCCTGAGGCGAAGTTTGCAAGAAAGGCTATCACCAAGTCTGAACGGAAATTTGAAACAATTAAATTGATCCACTATTTAAACACATTTCTTGAAAGATGAGTTTTCTAATCACCCCTTAAAAACAATGCTTACTCTAATCGATTCTTAAAAATAAAACAGAACGCGAACTTTTGAAATATGAAGTAAAAGTGGCTGGAGCTTAAAGAAGAGAGGTTCGCTCCCGCTAGAGCGGGGAGCCCGGGCTGAGCGCCTGCAGCAGGAACGAGTCCAGGGTCTTTAAACCGGAAACGTGTAGAGTAAAGAAACGGCACAAGCAGCGGGCTGGACAGGAACGTAAGGGACAAAGGTGTTCAGACGCCACTGAGAGCTCAGACAAGACGGAGCGGGGGCGGGGCGGGGCGCGCCGCGGGGCCGAAGGCCAGAGCGAGCCAGCAGGGATGCGGACGCGGCCAGGACAGGGGACACCGCCCAGACACGAAGGGCTCAAGGTGCCCCCGACCGACACTCGGCGCTCGGCGGGCAGAAAGGGCGCGAAGGGCACGAGGCGCGGTTTCCTCAGCCTCACGGACGAGGGGCCAAAGGGCGGCAACACCAGCGCGGGGCAAGGGCCAGGACGGCGAAGCTGGGCGGGGCAGCCGCGGGGCAGCACCAAGGACCAGGAAGAGGGCAGTGACGCCTAAGCTGCCCACTCCGGCGCTCTGAGACCGTGAGACCCCGAGGAGCATGTCAGCACCCCGCCGCGAAGTGCGGTCCTGGTGCGTCCGTCCCATCCCCAGACCCTGGTGCACAGCTCCCCTGAGCTCCCCCCATCTGTACCCCAAACTGCCCAGGGCCCGTGGGGCAGGCAGGGGGATAACCACCGCGGCTGCCAGCAGAGCAGGGTGCCGACAGGCCAGAACCACGAAGCAGCTTTGGGGCCGGTCCCCGACACGCGCTGGGCCACAGAGAGAGAGCCACCGGTGGCCAGATGTCACCCTTCACTCTCGAGTGCCAGCACTGCGGACCAGGCTGTGTGTGCAGAGCAGGGAGGAGACTCTGGCCCCTGATCACGCTGTGGACCTGGGCAGTGGCCTGGCCAGACCTGACCTGGCCAGGACCCTGACCCCACAGAGCCTCTGCGACAGTCTGGGAAGAGCAAGTGGGAGCGCAGGGGCACTCCCCACAGTGGTGGGTTCCCGCAGGGCCAGTCAAGGTGACAGATGCAGGGGCGGGGTTTATGGAAGGCAGATCTCAAGCTTAAATATTTGTGCTACTCCTCTGGTTTATACTGGCAACTAAGACCAAGCACACTCAGACACACATTTTGGTTAATTCAGTCTTATTAAAATTGGCAGTTTGCCACCACACACGTATAGCTTGATAGTACAGGCTATTTTATTTTTTGCATTTTATCTTAATTATTTCCTAATTGAAATAGTAAGCTAAGACAGTAGAACTGTAAAACCACATTAACGAACTACATAATCAAAGCAATAATTTTTTAAAGATTGGAACAGAATTGTGAAACTGCACTTCAATCCCATAACATAGTTAGCCCCCTCCACAAACTCAACTTATTATAATCAAGTTTATAAGTTATTTGATAAAACCTATTTTACAAACCAGCCGTAGGTGTTCTCTACGCTGCCTCCGGGTCCTCTAGAACGGTTACAACGAACCAGACGTTTCTGCAGGACGCGGACCAGGACAGGGATGCCTGGAAGCTGAGCGATGAAAACCAGGGCTTTTCCTTAGCCCCTCCTTGTCCTAGAGCGACCCGACAGCGCCACCTGCTGTCCAGAGCCATCGGCTCAGTGACCGAAAGAGGCCCGCTGGCCTGTACCTCATCGCATGGTCTCGGTGTTGTCACAAACGATGTCACAGGCACCAACGTCAGACAGGCTTGTGGCCACAGATCAGGACACCTGCTTGGGCGAGAGGGCCTCTCCGGGATGATGGAGGTGCGCCAATCACACACGTCCGTCAAAACACATCAAACTGCACCTTTAAAAAGGGTGCGTTTTACCGTATGTAAGCTACACCTCAATAAACCCAGCTTCAGAAACAAGAACCGCAGAAAAAACTGTGTAAGACAATCATAGCCTCGATTTGAAGCAAAATGGACATGTAGATCAGAAGAATGAACGGATGTCTTCCCAGACTGGCAGTGACGG
>NW_024350919.1:190883-212388 GCF_902729225.1 Pteropus medius | reverse complement strand
GGGCCGAAGGCCAGAGCGAGCCAGCAGGGATGCGGACGCGGCCAGGACAGGGGACACCGCCCAGACACGAAGGGCTCAAGGTGCCCCCGACCGACACTCGGCGCTCGGCGGGCAGAAAGGGCGCGAAGGGCACGAGGCGCGGTTTCCTCAGCCTCACGGACGAGGGGCCAAAGGGCGGCAACACCAGCGCGGGGCAAGGGCCAGGACGGCGAAGCTGGGCGGGGCAGCCGCGGGGCAGCACCAAGGACCAGGAAGAGGGCAGTGACGCCTAAGCTGCCCACTCCGGCGCTCTGAGACCGTGAGACCCCGAGGAGCATGTCAGCACCCCGCCGCGAAGTGCGGTCCTGGTGCGTCCGTCCCATCCCCAGACCCTGGTGCACAGCTCCCCTGAGCTCCCCCCATCTGTACCCCAAACTGCCCAGGGCCCGTGGGGCAGGCAGGGGGATAACCACCGCGGCTGCCAGCAGAGCAGGGTGCCGACAGGCCAGAACCACGAAGCAGCTTTGGGGCCGGTCCCCGACACGCGCTGGGCCACAGAGAGAGAGCCACCGGTGGCCAGATGTCACCCTTCACTCTCGAATGCCAGCACTGCGGACCAGGCTGTGTGTGCAGAGCAGGGAGGAGACTCTGGCCCCTGATCACGCTGTGGACCTGGCCAGGACCCTGACCCCACAGAGCCTCTGTGACAGTCTGGGAAGAGCGAGTGGGAGCGCAGGGGCACTCCCCACAGTGGTGGGTTCCCGCAGGGCCAGTCAAGGTGACAGATGCAGGGGCGGGGTTTATGGAAGGCAGATCTCAAGCTTAAATATTTGTGCTACTCCTCTGGTTTATGCTGGCAACTAAGACCAAACACACTCAGACACACATTTTGGTTAATTCAGTCTTATTAAAATTGGCAGTTTGTCACCACACACGTATAGCTTGATAGTACAGGCTATTTTATTTTTTGCATTTTATCTTAATTATTTCCTAATTGAAATAGTAAGCTAAGACAGTAGAACTGTAAAACCACATTAACGAACTACATAATCAAAGCAATAATTTTTTAAAGATTGGAACAGAATTGTGAAACTGCACTTCAATCCCATAACATAGTAAGCCCCCTCCACAAACTCAACTTATTATAATCAAGTTTATAAGTTATTTGATAAAACCTAATTTACAAACCAGCCGTAGGTGTTCTCTACGCTGCCTCCGGGTCCTCTAGAACGGTTACAACGAACCAGACGTTTCTGCAGGACGCGGATCAGGACAGGGATGCCTGGAAGCTGAGCGATGAAAACCAGGGCTTTTCCTTAGCCCCTCCTTGTCCTAGAGCGACCCGACAGCGCCACCTGCTGTCCAGAGCCATCGGCTCAGTGACCGAAAGAGGCCCTCTGGCCTCGCCAGGCCAGCTGTGGGCGCTGGCCTGTAGCTCATCGCATGGTCTCAGTGTTGTCACACACAAACGATGTCACAGGCACCAACGTCAGACAGGCTTGTGGCCACAGATCAGGACACCTGCTTGGGCGAGAGGGCCTCTCCGGGATGATGGAGGTGCGCCAATCACACACGTCCGTCAAAACACATCAAACTGCACCTTTAAAAAGGGTGCGTTTTACCGTATGTGAGCTACACCTCAATAAACCCAGCTTCAGAAACCAGAACCGCAGAAAAAACTGTGTAAGACAATCATAGCCTCGATTTGAAGCAAAATGGACATGTAGATCAGAAGAATGAACGGATGTCTTCCCAGACTGGCAGTGACGGAAAGGAAGCATGTGGTTCCTCCTACAACAAGCAGACAAGGCCGAAGCACTAACGTCACCGGCCCTGTCACCGTGCCACCCCCGCCGCACGGGGGAAACGGGCAGGGAGGCGGGCCACGGGCCCAGGACGGCCAGGGTCTGAACTCAGCCCGCACCGTTCCCACAGCTCCGCAGGAAAGAGGTGGAACCCAACCGAAGGGCACGATCCAGCGGTAAAGGGGACCAGCGCACAGCGTGGCATGTGGCGACCAGAGTGCGCTGAGACCGCGATGCCCGCAGGAAGTCCTGGCGCGGCCTGCGGAGCGGGAGATACGGCCGCGTGCACCGCTCCACGCTCCTCGGGGAAGGCCATTCGTCACCCTGCTGCCACAGACGCCACGTGTGGGTCTGACACCGACTGGACCATGGGCACAGAGCAACATGAAGTTTCGTACTTCACCTTCATCTTAGCCAAAAGGCCGAGAAGCGATAATCTCTTCTTCGATAGGGTAAAAAGAACTAGGGAAACGGAGCGGACAGAGGCCCCACCAGTGCAGAGAGGAGGTGACGGCGGGAGGCTGAGCACATCACGCGCCTGACGCGGTGTGGAGCCAGGAGACGTCTGAGGTCCAGGGGACAGGAAACAGGCAAGCACGCGGAGGGCTGAGACAACCAGCAGGGGCCCGAGGCTGCCCACGCCCCTGGCTGACCCCACGCTCCTCCCCAAGCCCCTGGCCCCTGCCCCCTTCACCAGGGACGCTGCAAGAGTTAGATATGCATTTTCTCAGTCTCTTTTGTGACTACAGCTGGCCACCCCCCGCACAGTTCTGGCCAACGAGACATAAGTGAAAATACGCTGGAGGCTTCTGGGATGCCTCACTGAAAACGACAAACATGGGCCATACTGCCCGCTCCTTCCCAGTGCTCCATGTTCTCTTGCGTGGACAGAGAGCTGGGTCACTCCACTGTCCCCGACAGGCAAGGCATCACAGAGGCGCCTCCTCCCCGTGCACGGACCTGGGTGAGATGGCTGTGCAAACTGACTTATACCCGGAGTGTCCTCTTTGAAAAGGGGTCTCATCCTATGGGCCTTCTGGAAGGAGGAAGGGTTGCTCTGTCTGGTGCCACCCCCAGGGAGCTGGGTTGGTCCACACTGTGCCTCACAGGGTAGGACGTGAACAGTCTAATGGGCCACCAGCGTGGCAGCTTGTGGCCGGACATAACGAAGCCACCCCAGGGGCCACACTGCTCGCTAGGCTAGAGCAGCAGAGCCACTGGGAGCCATCTGAACTGTGGAGTGACAGGGGCTGCTGGGGAGGCTTGTCCCATGAGGGAAGCCACAGACAGAGCCTTCCTGCCCTAGGGTTGCTCCAGACCTGGGAACTTGCGAGACATGCTGCGTGCTGGCGTCACCTGTGGAACTGATGCCAAGGAGCTAGGCCAGCTGGCATAGAGACACCGGCTCGGTAGGTTATTTTGGCCAACAGATCACTTGAAAGAAAACAACGCTGAGTTTTTGTCACAACATACCCAGAGTTCAGAACTCGGTGGCACTCTGACCCACACCATGCTTGCGCACTGGCTGGTGTCACAGAGCTGGAGGGCTCTCCCACAGCCAGTGTGCCCCGCACTGTGCCGGTGCAACTCCTGCTCCGGGGCCCGGTGCTGCTTCAACCAGGAGCTGGCGTGACAGTGGGTGACACCTGGTAGGGCGTCTGTGGGAACTGCCTCCACAGTCCCTCTGGTTCCGGGCTGCCCCGGACAGCCCCTCCACAGCGCCATCCTGCCACCACCTCCTCCCCTCAGCCAGGGCTTTGACAGACCCCGGTGCCTGGTCAGCCCAGTCCAGTGGCCGTGGACCGTGGCAGTGGTGCCTCATGGTGGCCATGTGCGGAAGCGATCTGGACTTCACAGTGCGGAGACTCCCGGCACTCTGCGGGTAGAGGGCACTGCTGGGACAAGGGGGACGTCCCTGCTCGGAGGGACTCTGTGGGGTGTGGGGCACTGCAGCCACGCCCAGACCGCACCCACGCTCAGGTGTCGCGGCACACTCACCACTGCCCCGGTTCCCACGGTCCCCCCGGTCCCCCGCGGGCCCATCCGCAGCCCTGCACGGCTCCCGACGCCAGCGGGCTGCGCAGCAGGCTCGCAGCATGCGGTGCCGGAACCTGCCCGGGCACAAGCGCGTCACCGGGTTGTTGGGAGGCGTCAGATGGCGGCATGAGCGTGAGCGTGCAAACGGGCCTGGCCTGCCACGAGCAGCGGAATGCAGGCCCCTGCTTGCTTCTGTGGGGGGCCACACGCGGTGGTCACCGCCACACCTCGCGGGGCGCCACCGGGCGTGTCCCTAGGCCCCGCGCCAGCTCCGGGCCCAGAAAGGCTGATTTCACGTCACCAGCTGAGCTCAAAGGGGATCTGTGGCTGAAGAGAAAACTCCACCCGCTGGCACGAGCCACGGAAAACGTAACCGGACGTCGCCCTTCCCGAGGTACGGCCCGGGAGCCAGCGGAAAGGCGTCAGCTGAGGATCCAGCCAAAGTCCGCCCCAGGCCCCGGACGCGGGTTCACCGATCCCCCGACATTCGGAGCCTCTCCAGGCACGAGCTCCAACCCGGGGGGGCCTGGGGGGGGTCGGACTCAGCGCATCTGGCTCCCCGGAGACGCCCCGCCCACGTGGGCACCGCCCCTCCCTCGGCCACGCCCGCGGCCCTGGGGACAGCCAGGCACCCGTCACATGGGCGGCAAGGAAGGAGTGGCTGCGGGGACACACGGGGGCCTTTCCAGTGTCCAGCAGCCCCTGCCCACCCCCTCATGCGAAATGCCCCTGAAGGTCTGAAGCGCAACCTTCTCGAGGCAGCCACGCGGCAGCGCGCGCCCCCCACAGCACGCTGTTCGTCTCCACCCCTCTAAAGGGACTGAGTCGTGTGCCAGTCACCAAAAGAAAGTGCCAAACAGGTATTCATTTGACCACTTCAAAAGGCGCGACCCCTCGCTGTCAAGCCAAACGCGGGCAGGTTGGCGGGTTCGCACTCACCCTGCGGCTCCGAGCTCGCGTCCGGCGGATCCCGGGCCTGTGCGCGCGCACGGTGGAGAGGGCGCTGCGTGCACGCGCTTCGGCCGCTCCTCGGGCTCTGGGCGCCCAAGCCGGGGGGCTGCACTCTGCGGCACAAAAAGACCCAATTACTTTGCATTCCTGCCCCCCGATATTAGGCGCTTTTCAGCCGCTCAGACATGAACGCTGACAGGAAGTACCCCCTTAAACATCCTGTCCCTCAACACAAGTTTAAATTACTTTTAATGTGTTCCTATGACTTTTTAAAGCTGAACCCCACAATTCATCACGCCTCATCCCACCTGCCACGGCAGGAAAGACGCCCACGGAACACCCAGCACCCTCCTCTGCTCCGACGCGCGGGCCGGGTGCGCCCGGGCACTCCTGCGCACGCACCTGCCCGATGTACGCGTGGGCGCGAGGCCGACAGACGCACACGCGCCCAGCGCCTCCCAGTCCGCCCAGGCTGAGCGGTCACAGGCCGACCGCGCTGGCGGCCGAAGGCAGTGAGACATCGCATGTCACTTCCCAGGGGCAGCTTCCCCTAGCAAGTCGCCAATACACTTTCAAAACCCAAATATGTCATGTTAATGTTTCCTTTTCGCAAAAAACTGACATCCAAATGGGAAGTCTTCGGTAGAGCCTCGAGCTAAGGTCGAGGGGAGGAAAGGGCGGGTCCCAGAGCGGGTACTGAAGACGGAGGCCACAGTGCAGACAAGGTGTGTCTGAGCCCCAGGGGGCCTCACAGCAGGTCCTCCGTGGTGAGAACTGGCTCCTGACCCATCTCCCAGCTGTGACCCCTTGGGGTCACCTGCATGGTGTTTCGGGGCTCTGCCAGGACCGTCTCAGCTGTGATGGAACCAAGGAGCTGCTAGACGATTCACCACGTGACAACTGGCGACCTAAGAGTGGAGTTCTAAGACGCTGTGCTGCAGGCGAGCCCGAGAGAGGGCGCGACAGGCAGTGGAGGTCGTCTCTATCTTGCACGAGACTCGGAGAGTGACCGAGGGGGGAAGCACGCAGGAGCTGTGCCGTGGGGCGAGCAGGCCAGTCGGGGGACCGCCGAGCTATGATCCTGCCCCCCTCACCTCGCCCAGACCACCCCATGAAACAGGCAGAGGATGTGGCAACCCAAAACCTGGCAGGGGGGCCGGAGGTAGGATGGGCGAGCAGAGAGCCCAACGGCGGGTGGCTCCGTGGCCTCCCGCTCCCCACACGTGTGTGCAGGCCCAGCTGCAGCCCAGCCCACCGCTTTGCCTGAGCCTTGTCCTGCTCAGTTCCCCTGGGCTTGGGACGTCCCCCGGAAAACAGTGGGACCCCAACTGAGTCAGGCTGGAAGGGCTCCTACCAGGGGTTCACATCCGAAGGTCTATCAACATGGCGGGGGGTGGGGGGGAGTCCGATGCCGCAGCCACACGGGGCCGTGCAGGACACATGCCCTGCGGACCAGCAGCGAGCCCAGGCTGGCCTGTGTTCAACGAGTGTGTCACTCGCCACCAGACAGACTGCGGGCCAGTAACCGCCATACGTATTAAATGAAGCAACTGCGTTTCCTTCCAAAGTCACATTTACCACTATAATTTAACTGGAGCGAACATCAGGGCCGCACTCTGCTCGCAGGTAAGTACTCTCCAGTTGGACCTTGCAGGTGCACAAGACCATCGTGTGAGTGTACCATTAAACAAAGGTGTTCCACGGAGCAGGCTCTCTGACGTTTAGAGATGCCAGTTATTTCAAGACACAAAGGCTCGATGTGCTCAAGACTAGTGGTCGACAGGTAAGCAAGTTGCTGAGGAGGCGAGGACCAGGAGCCCGCTCCTTGACTCCTGACAGCGTCTCCTGCTTTCAGTGCTGAGAACGGGCGCTCCCCACGGAAGGATGGAGGGGTGTGAGTGGGGCCAGAGTCACAGAGCCCAGGGCTCAGGAAGGGTAGGAGGCCCCTCACAGAAACAGACATGGAAAGGCAGCCAAAGTGGGAAGACAAAGAAGCAGAAATTGCATGAGAGAAGAGAACAGAGAGCCAGATGCGATGGACTCAAGTAATCTAACAGACGCAGAGTTCAAAACACTGGTCATAAAGATGCTCGACAAACTTTTGAGAACTGCAGAGAACTCCAACAAAGAGAAAAAACATAAAAATGGAAATGGAAATTATAAAGGGGAACCAGTCTGAAATGGAAAACACGTTATCTGAGATGAGAAATGTATTAAATGGAATAAACAAAGTGAATAAAGAAAAAGATCAAATGCTTTATCTAAAGGACACGCAATCAGAACGGCAAGAGATAAGATGCCAAGACTATAAAAATAACTTAAGAAGAATATGGGACGCTATTAAGGGTCCAAAGATCCATCTGATTGGCGTAACTGAAGAAAATCAAGATGTTGAACAGCTGTTTGAAGCAATAATGATGGAAAACGTCCCTAACCTAGTGAAGGAAATGGACATAAAACCTCAGGAAGCTCAGAAAATTCCAAAAATCAGGGATCCGAAGAGGCCCACACCAAGACACATCATGATTAAAAAGCCAAATATTAAATACAAAGAAAGAATATTAAAAGCAGCAAAAAACAAATACTTACTTACTTATAAGGGAACATCTATAAGACTGGAGCTGATTTCTCAAAAGAAACTATGCAGGACGGGAAGGGCCTGGCAAAAAACATTCGACAGGACAGAGACTCAGGATCTACAACGAAGAATAACTTATCCAGCAAAGCTATCATTTAGAGATGAAGGACAGATAAAGAGCTTCTCAGACAAAAATAAGCTAAAGGAATTTATCACTACCAAGGTAGTATTATAGGAAATGTTGGAGAGACTTCTTTAAGAAGAAAAAAACAGGAATCAAAAACAGGTATCAAAAACAGGAATAAAGAACTGTCACAACTACATTCCTATTAATAAGTACCTCAAATGGAAAAGAATTAAGTGCTCCAACCAAAAGAAAGTGGCTGAAAGAATAAGAAAATAAGACTCCCACATATGAAGAGGATGGAAAATGATATTGCTTTAATGGACCTAGAAGTTATTCAAGTCAGACAAAGATAAACACTATATGATTTCTCTTATATGCAGAATCTAAGGAATAAAAAGAAAAAACTAATCAAAAACAGACTCACAAACATAATGGACAATTTGGTGAACAGGGGTGGGGTTTGGGGGGCTGGGAGAATGGGGTGAAGGGTTAAAGACATACAAATTAGTAGCTGACGGGTGGTTATGGGGACGGGGAGCATGGCATAGGGAATGCAGTCAGCATTATTACGTTGGGTAGGTGGAGAGCCAGAGGAGGGAGGGATCGTCGTACGAACTAGATATATGTCTGACCAATGTATAGTATACATAAAACTAATTGAAATTTAAAAAAAAAAGAAAAAAGAAAGAACCACCCAGTTTCCGGAAGCATGGCCCTGAGGGCTCTGTGGGCAATGGCTGGAGGGGTGAGACCAGAAGCTGGGAGGACAGTAGGGGGCAGAGAGATGGCAGAGATGGGCGTCAGAGACCTCTCAGGTGTCATGGGCAGGGCTCGGTGACAGGCAGTCCAGGTGGAGGAACATGATGAACCCACTGACTCTGAGGGTCCCAGCTCCGTCGAAGGGGCGGATTGAATTCGATAACCGGCATGCAGGAAAATGCAGGACGTTTGGAAGATGGGCAAATTCACCTGTCCTGCCTGTAAAGGCCCCCAAAGCACCTGGCTGTGGTGGCTGCTACTGCACTGTGGACAATGACAGAGCCTGCCCTGGAGAACCAAAGGCCCAAAGAGTCAGCTGGGAAGCGTGAGAGCGAGTGCGTGGGGAGAAAGAGCTGCCGACCCCAAGTCCTAGACCCACAGGGCCTCTTCGCAGCGAGAACAGGAAGATGTTTCAGACAGGTAACGGCTGGGACGGCTCGCCAGTAGCACACCCTCCCTAGAAACCCTGAAGGGTACGTGTCAGGAGGAAAGGGACCTGCAGAGAGTCGGAACCAAAACGAAGATCAAAGCACGTGGCACGTGGAGACACAGATGGTCTGCGTAGGAACACAGACCTCACATGCTGCGGAGAAGGCAGGAGGGGCGCTTCCCGACGCTCCTCACGAAAGGGGGCATACCCTTGGGAGTGAAGCTATCCAGGGTCTTACAGGAATCAAAAGTTAGAGGCCTACTTGTCTTGTAAACAGAGACACAAAATCTAAATCCAGTGGTTTATACAATAGAGCACATCACAACTGAGTTAAATACGTATGCACCAAGGACGCACAGCTGGCTGGGTACTGGGAAGAAGTCGGCGTGCAGAAGCAGCAATGACATATGTATTCAAGAGTGCTTTAACTCAGATGCCTCGATAATTCAAGCCAGTATTTTCCTGAATTTTCATTAGTACGATGAACCTGACACTCTGCCTAAAAAACACACTTAGCCTTAGAGAAATAACTGAAAACAGGAAAAAACAAAGAAGCGGATAAAACGAAAACAAATGTGTCTGCCACTCATGGAAACAGCAAGCACATAAAGGCCCCTACGCCTTCCTCCCGTGGGGACAGCTGTGGAAGGTGCCAGTACGTGCATCACAAAGTAGAGCCAAGGAGAAGGCAGAAAGGGGGCCCGGCCCCGCTGTGAGTGAGTGTCCCCACACTGGGAAGCCCGCCTGGGAGGGTGCCATGAAGGGACACAGCAGCCTCACACACGCACCCGGGCCAGGCACTCGCCGAGGGCATCAGCCCACGAGACAGCACAGCTGCGTACAGAATGGGCGCTGTGTGCCCAGGGCACCCTCATAGTGCAAGGTACACCTTCAGCCTGCACCACTCCCCCAGGGGCTGGGAACTGATCCAAAGCCCAGGCCTCTCCTTGGGACTTAACCATGAAAATCTTACGGCTTTTCTCTGTTCAATACAACTGCAGCTAGTCGATGGTAAGCTACAGAGTGGATTATTATGGGGTGCTAAGATTTGGAATTCATAACCTAAGCTGGGCTGTTACTAGCACTGGCAGAGGTCTAATTCACTCGCAAATACGTGGCTCCCTAGGCTAGCAGGACACCCGCCCGTGGTGGGGGGGCACATGCCCCAGGGGTGCCCGCAGCCTCCCAAAGGACAGTTTGTTACCAGTGCGGGCTAGTTTATCAACTGCTACCATTCTTGTTTTTATAGTTATGATGTTAGTTTGTCTCGTCATTTCACATTAGTTTAATGTGGGTTGTTTGCATATATAGCGATGAAAATTTCATCAGTCTTTTGGGAAACGTAATTTTTCAATAACAAAACAGTATCGTAAGTCATCTCCAACCTTATTGCAAAATAAATGAATGGAGCTTCCCTCCCCGCCCCCGAACTTCGATGAGGTAGTTACATTTAATTTATTGGTGATGTGCTGACTCAGGGTATGTGAAATTTAACTAACTTGTGATACACTATCAAGATAAGTATAATAAAATTACCCAGCTCTTTTTAACTTTACGGAGAGCTGCTACAGAATATAAAATGGTATAAAAGCACAACATGTCTCATGAAGGATTCTACACACGCTGCTGACCCATGGACCTGGCCCATTGACTTTCTTCCCAATTCTTTGATAATGTCAAGCAATTCTTCCACTGGAAAGAAAGAACCGCTGTGGTTACAGACATTCAAGGTACAGGTTTTGCCACCAAGAGCGACCTAAAAACACTTTTAATTCACAATGGCGATAAAGTACACTTCTTTTCTTTCTTCCCAAGACCCTGTCAAAGTGGCAGAAAAGGTACTTTCTGCCAGAAAACAAATCATAACGGTGTTGAAAAAGTACAGAGGGTCCCAGTGCAGACAAGGGCGCACATGTTGTGGTTAAGGCATAAAGCAGATGAAATCAGGTTGACTTAAAGAAGAAACAGCAGTGCGGGATGGGTGGGGGCGGGGGGGGGTGTCCCCAAGAATTAAGAGAGCAGCACTCCGCTCCACAGCCCAAACCTGAGACCGCTTCTCCGAGGACAGCCGGAGGTGTTCCAAGGCGCGAGGCGAGCACGGCCGCCAGGGCTGGAAGAGCAGCAGGTCAGAGCGAAGGCAATTCTAAATCAAATCGGGAGCTGGGGGCGCGGAGAAGCGGACAGTAGGGCGCATGCTGGCGCTCGCTTCTCACGGCGCCGCTGGACCCCGGAAAACAACAGGGACGGCCTTCTGAGTTCCACGGGGAATTCGCGATCCCAGGAGTCTAGACCTAACCGAATTATCAGCCAGTGCGCCGAGAAAGCAAGTCCAAAGTCAGCCAGGCGTTCGGCGGAGAAGTGGCTGAGCAGACGCCCGGCAGAATGGAAAGGAAATGGAGACGGGGACATGGCGGGTCAGGGGTCGCCAAGGCAGCCGGAGCGCCAAGCGCGGGGATCCCGGGACGTGCGCCCAGGCGGGGGTCTCGGGTCGGAGCTGCGTGTTCCGCCTCCTCCGGCCACGCGCTCGCTCTGCGGTGGAACGCATGCGCGCCGTCACGACGCCGCGCGGTGGAACGCATGCGCGCCGTCACGACGCCGCGCGGTGGAACGCATGCGCGCCGTCACGACGCCAGATACTGCTCTGCTCGCGTCGGCATTCCCAGACGAACCACGTAGGGGGAACATAGAAAGCCCAAAGCGGGAAGAGAAGCAGACTGCAACGCTGAAACCGTGTCCACATAAATCCCCAAACGTGGCTCACAGAGACCAGAGCCGACAGGCGGCACTTAGCCCTCACGCGGACCACACACAGCAGTGTGACGTAAAGTCAGGGTGACAGCTCCAAGGACGGCAAACCGGGGCAGGGTGACAGACTGAAACCCTTCGCCTCCGCGCAGAGAGAGACGGAGTCTTTGCCTTCATTTCCACTCACTGCTGGGCCAGAGCGTGTTGCACACCGTGTTCCGGCGCACTCCCGGCTGTCACTCTAGTAACATGAAAGGGGCGCCGTCACCCGCGGGGACTGGGGGGCCTGCAGCGCATCCACCGGGCAGACCGAGGGGTGCTCGTGGCAAGCCGGGGGTGACGCACACCACCTGAGCTAGATAAAACCGGAACTTGTTTTAAAAACTAAATTTTACAGTGAAAGAAAAAAAATAAATGCATCGCTCCTATGAGGGAGGTACCACGTGCCCTTACAAGTCCCCGGTAATGAAAAGGGCACGCCGCAGGCTGATGACGGGCTAGACCTGCGTGTGCCCGTGAGTCCCAGGTACGTGCGGGGAACCCGAGCGTGTGAAGGAGCCCAGACATGTCACAGAAACCCCGGCACGCAGCACGCGCCCGTCCCACGCACACACACACCAACTCTCACGTGCCCACAAGCTGGCCTCGAGTGAGCACAGACGTCACAGGACGAGCCTGAGGGCACAGGGGAAGCGGCCGTCCCTGGGAGAGGAGTGGCCGGAGCGGCCCGAGCGGCACTCCACAGAGCATGCCCTCTGCCTTTCCCCGAGAGATAGGTCCAAGGACCCCAGCAATGCTGGCTGCTGCTCCTGGGGTCGTGGGAGCTGCAGGACCTTCGCTAAAACGTCATTGAACTGTGAACGCTGACATATAAGCCCTTTCTCCATGTGCCTGTCAATCCGTGTAAATCTGTACCACCTCTGGGTGCAGAGGCTGAAGGCCTGCGGACACGCAGGGAACGGCGTCCGCCAGCTGTGGGGTGGGGGTGGGGGGCTCTGGGCACAGAGAGCAGCCGTGCAGGACGCGGACAGAGCGTCACCTACAGCTGCTGCTTGGGCGGTGGGGTTCGAGTCCCCTTTCCCTCTCTTCCTTCCTCGTTCTGCTTCTCTGCAAAGCACACATAGTCCACCATGAGCATACTTTGTTTTTGAATAAAATGTTTAATCTCTTAAAAGAAACTCGGAAATCTAAGAACCGTTCTTGAAAGGCTCGGTCCAGCCAAAGGGCAGGGAGGACGAGCACAGGGGCTGCCAGGGCCCCGACCCCTGCGTCGAGGCCCGATCCCAGCCTGGTCTTGTACAGGGGAGAGGCAGTGCCAGCACGCAGCTGGACGTGGGGGAGCTGTGACTTGGGGACACGGACAGATGTGGAAGAGGACACCTTACCCAGCACCCCTCGGAGTGCTACCTTACCCCCAGCACCCACCTCACACAAAGGGCCTGTCTCCGCCAGTGCAGAGGCACAGTTCCTGACGCAGAGTGGTGACAAAGCACGAACCACTCCAGCTCTTGGCTTTGCAGAAAAAAAAACAAAGGCCCCTCAAGGAGAAGTCGGGGACCCTAAATTTAACTAGGCGGATATCCTTGCCCCACGTCTGCTGAGCCACTCACACCCTGAGCAAGGCCGCGGCTCCTGGGCCCCCCACCCACTGCGTGCCACACGCCGGCGTTTCAGAGCCAGTGCCTTCCAGATGAAAGCGGAAAAAGCACACGACTTCTGCAAGAATCCTTGGGTTTAACTAACATAAATGAAAAAAGATGCCTCAACTGTTAAAGAGTAAACATGCCCAGTTCGAAGCCCAAGACCCAGGAAGGGCAGCAATCATGCTGAGGGTGCTGGGAAGTCGGGCCTGACAGTGGCCAGAGTCTGAGGGAACACCAGCAGCCCCCTGGAAACCGCACGCGGCCAGGCTGCGTGACCCAGGCCCACCGCAAAGCCGGCGACCACCCTGGCTACGAAAGGCTTCACGGCACACCAGGGCCCCTGGAGCTTTGATAGGTGGCACTAGGCCCCTGACGGCCACTCACTGTCTCCTGGCCACCACCAGATGAGCTCAAATGTCTGGACGTGTGTGGACTTGCATTTCCAGGATGAAGGAATGCGACTAAGTTTAACACGCTGTTTGTCCACAGGTGACTGGTCACTTACCTCTTCCAGGGCCCTTACAAAGCCGGTGCGTGAGTGGACAGCGGCTTCAGAGCTGGGAGAGGCGCACCCCCAAAGACCACCCTGCTTTGCGGCTGCTGCTGTGAACAACCCGAGGACCCTCACCAAGCCAGCACGGGGGGTGGGGGTGGGGTGGGCGGTGCCTCTGCTGGAACCACGTGACCTGCAGGCCAGGTTCCTGTCACTTTGGCCACTCCCTCTGCACCTTGGGCCTGCCTTCCTGCCACCCACAGGGGGCCTCACAGGGACAGAATGAAACCCGGCAGAGTGCCACCCCTTCCCCCCAGCACTGACCACACCCCTGCCACCCAGTACTGAGCCAGCCAGAGCCCAGGTGCGCTCCTCACCAGCAGACGTGGAGTGACGATGGCTGGCCTGTCACGATGGGATGCCGTGCATCTCACGCCCCACCTCCGCCACAAAGGCTCCACCACACAGCCCTGCCGCCAGAGCCCGCGGTCCAGCCCCTCGGAGGCCACCGCACAGGCCACGTCCGCCCTGCGGGGACAGACGGCCGCACCCTGGTGCCTCTGGGAAAACGAACGCCACGCAGGACGCGTCCCAGGTGGGTCTCGGTCCCCGTGGGAGGAGGTCCCAGCGATCCCGATGCTCGTCACGGGTGCAGCGACACAAGCGCGGAGCCCGTGTCCTCCCGACCCACCTGACACGCGAGCTCCCTCCCGTGCTGGGCCGGTGTGCCCGTGTGCCGCCTCGGCGCCTGCCTGCCTCCTCGGCGAGGAACCGAGAAAGCCCCAAGCGGCCCGGGGCCCGGCCGCCGCCTGGTACGAAGGCACCAGCAGGTCACTCCGGCTAGCCCGCTGAGGGAACGCGTCCCGCAGCGCCAAGTGCGATGGCCCGGTGGCCTCGGCTGGCACAACCCAGGAGCCCCCCAAGTGCGCGGCAGTCCCCGGTACAGGGTCTGCGAATGTGGCCCACGGCGGCTGCAGACCGCCCGCGAGAGCTCAGGCCGGCAGGGAGTGCGCAGGGCGGCAGGCGAGCTGCCTGACCCAGGCCACGCACGCAAGGGCTCGCTGGGCCGGGACAGGGTCACGGAAGCAAGCCCACTTTCAGGCGGGTGACGTTAAAGGCACCTCAGGCGGACACCATGATGTGGCAGCGCTCGCTCTGCAGACGAACCCACTGGCCAATGGAGGGACGGGCTTCAGAGAAAGTGCCACCTGGCCTCTCTGCCCTCGGGGCCTGCCCAAAAGCAGGCGGGAGGCGCTGGGAGTGGGGGGAGGGCGACCCTGGCCCACACACCGCGAGCTGCACCGCCACGCCATCCCCGGCAACGGAACCGGCCGGAGGACGAGGCATGACCACTTAGACGTCCTGCCTCCCTCGCCAGCCATCTCCCTGCGGCCCGCAGGCCGGTTGGCAGTGGCTCAGGGGACACACGTGCACCAAGGGCCCCCAAGGGGCTGTGGTGCAGGGGACATACGTTCCCTTATAACTCGCGTGTCACCCTTCACCCTCCTGGGGCCGCTCTGGGTCTGGGATCAGAACTGGGGCCATGACCTGTCCACCAGGACGCCCGGTCTGCCCGCCCTGGGCAGCAGCTGCTACTCGCAGGCCCTCTGCCTCACAAACGTGTCCCTATCCAAGCAGCAAACACAGGGTCACCTCCTTTAACACAGCCCGCGCCCAAAGCAGAGGGTCTGCAGAGGCTGCCGGCTCCTCCCCTCTGCCACGCCACACCAGGCGGGTCACCGGGAGGAAGGCGGGCGATCCGCCAGCCCCGCACCCCTTCCGCCTGGCAGGCTGCATTTAGAACAGAGTCAGCTGTCACGGGGCAGCTCTGTGGGGGATGACCGGGCCCGCCCCATGGCTGGGAGCAGGAGAGGAGCCTGCGGGGCCCAGAGCTGTGAGCGAGAGAGGCCGCCAAGAGCCACAATGCGTCTCCAGGGAACTTTCCACATGTATATTAAGGTCATGAAGTATTTATGCCTCTTAAAGAACTAAATAGAACAGCCCATTCCAGTGAAGACGCCAAGATGCAGTTCAGAGACGATGAGGCAGTTTGTTTAACTCACTGTGCTGTTCTTTCGGAGGCGAGATGCAGGGACGAGCTGAGCTGTGCACAGAGCACGCCCCACGCCCACTCCCTGCCCTGCTCACCCAGGTGTTCGCCGGGCACTGTCGAAAGGGCTTCAAGGGGAGGTCAAAGCAGGCACTAAGCACATAACGGAAGGGCCCAGGGGGTGAAAGCTGGACCTGCAGAGACCACCAGCAGCACCCACAGGACGGTAACGGGCAGCGAGACCATGGCGCCCAGTGCGGCGGGAGCCTGGCACGCCCACCGGCCGCTGGGACCACTGCACCACCCGGGCCACCTGTGAAGGCTGAACTCCTTCACCCAAAAGCGAGGTGGCGCTGGGGGGCCAGGCTGTGGGGGAGGTCCGGGGGCGGAGAGAGGTCCACTGCGGGGGCTCTGCTGCCTCCTCTCAGCCCGCGTGCCCCCCACCCATCAGCCACTTCCTTTCAAGCGAGGCCCATCTCCCATGGAGGGTGCCCACCCAGCTGGCCCAGCCGGGAACGGCTGGCACCACGCTCGGGGGGCACACACCCGAGCACCCTTCCTGCCACAGCTCCGCTCATCCGGGTCAGTGTGTAAGCACTGAGCCACCCTGCAGCACAGGCAGCAGAGAACCCCAAGCCAGCACTCCTGGTGGGACAAGGCGCAGTCTGCAGGGAGGGGCCCGCAGGCCCAGGGGGCCGCACTGCTGTGCACACAGGTGCACCCCAGTCCCCAACGCCTGGGCTGGGGACCCAGGCCCTAACCAGTCTGGGCGGGGCTGTCCACTTCATTATAAAATCTCTTCCAAAGGGCACTGCCTATGAGCCAGAAGGGGACCCGCCAGGAACCTGCTCTCTGCAGCAGCCCCCACCCACCACCCGCAGGCCAGAGCCCGGCTCACAGAGTGCTCGGGTGTGGGCCTGCCAGGTGTGTGCGGGGCGGTGTGCATGTGTGCGTGTCCGCATGTTTGCACGCACACACGTACACGTGCATTCATTATTTTCGCCTGTTTTCCTACAAGGTCTTGGTCTTTCCCCTGCAATTTTTTAAATATTTATATGTTGCTCGGAGCTGATCTTCCTGCCTTCAGATCTTACAGTGTTTTTGTTGCTTTGTTCTTGGTCAAGCAGAACTTTTTCATTCTCGCCCTGTTTTTTAATCCGACCACCTTTTCTTCTGTCGAACCCGAATGCCGAGCTGTGTGTTTAGAAGCCTTCCCCAGCACGGGGGTCACGTCCCCGCTGCAGCCACTGTCTGTCTGACCCCCGAACGGCCTCACCTTCTGCGTTTCGCTCTCTGGCCCTGTGGAGCGTGTTCTTGTTTGTGTGTGGCAGAAATTTCACGCTGCTTTTCTACAAAGTGTCCAGATGTCCCCAGATCCCTTATTAAAAGCCCATCTTGACCTGGTGATTTGGGAGACCACCTGGGGCGTGTGCCGGAATCCCATGTGACCGGGCTCGTTCTGAACGCCCGGTCCCACAGGCTGTCTGTGGGTCGTCACCACGCCATGCCACATGCAGTGGCTTTGCCGCCGTCCTCACGTCTGCCTGGCTGGTCTCCGCCTCTCGGCCCTCCCTCTGCACACCGCCCGAGGTATTCACGCATGCTTGTCTTTCCATGTCAATTTTATAATCAACGTGTCCAGCCCAAGAGGAAAACATGACTCTTGTGGTCACATTTTACTGGACTCATATTAAATTTGTAAGTTAACTTAGAATAGCATCTAAATGACACTGCGACATCCTACCCCAAAATGAGGTATGTCCTTCCACCTGCCAAGGCCACTTCTGTGTATTCCTGGAGAGCTTTTTAGAATTTCCTTGGCTACGTTCGTACCATGTGTGTGCCTAGAGCCTCACCTCGATCGCTGCTGCCGTAAGGGGACTGACCCTCTGTAATGCCTCCTGGGTATCGTGGGTGCGAGGGTCGCGTGACGCCCACGCGCTGTGTCTGCTGCCCTACAGGCTCTCCCCCACCGGGGCTGCTCGCCTTGCTGCCCGGGGCAGTGCCATGTGGAACATCCCCCACGGCGGGCCATGCTCCCAGACGCGACTGCAGTTCTGCCATTTCTGGGACACTGCAAACATGTCCTCTGACCTCTTCGAGTAAATGCTACGCCTCTGTCTTTTGTCCTTTCCTGGACCTGCCTGGTGGGAACGTTAGGGTCCCCGGATGATGTTCAGCTCAATCGCACGTTAGGGTTTTGTGCAAAGCCTGCCCCCTCTCCCGAAGTCCCTGAGTCCAGCACGCACTTCTGCTGCGGGTGGGTGGGGGGAATGGACGAAGAGCACCCACAAATTTATTCCGCCACATTTGTTTTCAGCAAAGCCATCTTTGCCCTTCTGGCTCTTGCTTAAACCTTCAATAAGATTTTTCTCACAGAGAAAAACAAAACTTCCTTCTAGGACAAACTGAATGACTGACATTTGTGGGCCACGAAAAGAGATTTTTAGGTATCTAAATGTTACTTTTTATTAGAATTAGAAACAAATAGAAAACATGTTTCTGAATTGTATTTCGTTACTCAGTATCCCAACGGTCGTATATTTGGCTTCCTGTTGCACCTTCGGCCGTGTCTGTGTCACTGGTGTCCATGCACGTGTGACCCCTTTCACCTGGCTAGCATCTGGCTTGGTGTACCTTCCACTGGAAGGGCCCTAACCTACCACAGCTGGCACTAAGCAGGCTAAACCTTTTTCACATTGCTGGGAAAATTTATTTTTAATTTGTTGTTCTAATTAGTTCTCAAGCCACTCATGCTTAGGGTAATCCGAGACAAGGGACAGTGAAAGCACCCACGGCCTGTGGCTTCCCCAGCGCTCTGCGGGGCTTCCCTGCGCGGACCCGTGTCTCGGAGACGCAATTTGGGCGTCGCAGCACCCACGTCGATGGGGACCTCGTCTCTAGGTCACGCAGAACACAGACAGCGGCATCGCCAGCAAACAGACCGTCGGCCCACATTCCTGGACGCGGGCCCACCACGGACAGCAGCTCAGCCCCGGCCTGGACGGCGGGGCTCCCCCACACCTGCGAGGGCAGCGAGTCCGAGTCCCGCGTCTGGGTCCCATAGCCTCCCACACCCCGCACGCGTTCAGGAGGGAGGCGACACCTGAGATGCACCCAGGTGGACAGGAGCAGAGACAGCAGCACGGGACTGTCTGCCTGCAGTGCCCCGCACGCGTCCCTGTCTACGAGGACCGGCTCCTGGGGCTCCCGCTCAGATATGTGCGGTCCTTCGTGGTCTGGGGCCTGCCGGGGCTGTGGGCAGTGGCCGGCCAGTCAGGAGCCTCTGCAGGAAATGCAGGAGCAGGCCGTCGTCCCTTCTGTCACCCTGATGAGGCCAGAGTGAAACCAAACACTCCTCTCAAAGATCACCAATGACACGGTCAAATATTAAACGGCAGGGACCAGCGACGCAACTCAAGACTTAACCGCAGAATCAATCACTCAGGGAGGCCCAAAAAGCTCACCCACCTTGCTGGACTGTCACACCCTGCCCGCTGTTTCTCCCCGATTTCCGAGGTCACAGTCGGTGTGTGCCCTTCATCTGGGAGTGTTTCCCGCAGGGAAAGTGCCAACTTGCATTAATGCCATGTAACTGAGACTCCTCCTGGACAGCGGTCACCCCAAAACCCACGGGCGTGAGCCCAGGGGACTAGGCTCTCGGGCTGCCCCCAGGCTGCCCCCCAAAACTCCTACTCAGCACTTCTGACACCGTCTGCTTTGAGCCCCATGTGGAGTCCCCTGAAGCACTGTCTGACTCGGCCAAACGGACGGCCTCGCCTCCGCTAGGGCTACCTGCCCATGGTGAGGCAGCAGCTGCTCGCCAAGCCCGAGACTCCTCCTTGGAGGCCACGCTCCACAGCCTTTGCGCCCCGCCGCCCCCCCTCCCCGGAACCTGGCCCCACCTGGGGCTCCTGGTGAGCAGGTGCCCTGGATGGAGGCACGTACTCTTTAGGGTGACAAACAAAGGTGATGAATCTACAAAGACAACCAAGGGGATAATCAAGAGGAAGTTGGGATGGTACGTAGGGCAAAGGATGAGGACACAAAAGGACCTTCTAAGGAATTATTAGCTTTTTCAAAACACTATTGTTTAAAATAGACTTTATTTTTGAGAACCATTTTAAATAGAAACTGACATGACAGCACAGAGATTTGCCACACCCACACGTGGTGTCCCTGTTACCAAAGTCCTGTGTTAGCAGGTGCATTTGTCACAATTAATGGGCTGCTATTAACACATAAGCACTAAGCTCAAATTGCCTCGGATCTGACTTAATGTCCTTTTTCTGTCCAGGACACCACACACGTCACTCCTTGGGTCTCCTCTGGGCCGTGACAGTTTCTCAAGCTTTTCTCGATGATGGTCTTGAGGAGGGCTGCTCAGGTGTTTTGTAGGAAGCCCCTCAGCTGGGATTAGCTCGGAGACCTCTCCTGACTGGACAGTGGATGGGGAAGGGGCTGTCGGGGGAGACCACAGAGGGCCAGCGCCCTGCTTGTCACACCCTGTGCAGGCCCCTGGGGTTGACATGACCCGTCACCGTTGGCGCTGACCACGGCCCCTGACGGAGGCGTGTCCGTCAGGCTCCTCCAGCCCGCATTACCCTTCAGCCCACACTGTCCTGTGCGAGGTCGCCGGGCACAGCCCGCACCTAAGGAGTGTGGCGTGCTCCCCGCCTGAGGACGGGCGGCCTGGAAGCCACCGCGCTGTCTGCGCAGAGGACTGACTGCTCCCCCGCCGCCAGCCACTCACTCGGGTCGGCGTCACCGTGGACGTTTAGACGTGGGGGCACACTTCATTCTCACACTGGCCTTGCCCCAGCTCCGGCCGCTGGGCGCTTTCACTGGCCCTGGGCCCCCGACACAGCCCGCAGTGTGGGTGCCGCCTTTGGTGCAGGCACGTGCTGCCCGCTGGCACGCCCGGCCCAGGCCACCGAGGGCTCTTCCTGGACACCCTGGACAGGCGCCTTTGCCCTGCAGCTTTACACACTCGCTCACTGCTCATTCACAGGGCATTCACGGGGCATGTGGTCACGTCTGAAACACTCTGTGGATGACAGCTCTGCCTACCTCGAATCCATCCTGCTCCTTCTGATGACCGCACCCCACATTTCTTCTGCAGAAATGGATCCCCCCCACTGGACACTGACCAGTAGCCATGCGGGGCGGACTGCCTGAGTGCCTGGCTTGTGGGAGGAAGCCTGAACTTATTCTAATCTACTTGCAGTATTCCCGAGGGTACGATGTAAGAGCGTTTTCAACCCTCATGGGGACCGTAAGTAGGAGCCAGGTCCAGGTGAGGACGATGTCGCCAATACTTCCGAGTTAGAATGAAAACAAGCTTGAGCGAGTGCTCACTCGGGGTGCTGGGGAAGACCCACCTGGCCTGACGGAGCGCGCGTGGGCCCGCCCGGGACAGCTCCTGTCCCCTCCTGCCACAGCTCACGCCGTCCCCTCCCGGGCCATCCCCTCCCGTTCCCCTCACACAGGGGCATCCCAGAAATTCAAGCGTTTGTGCATGAAGTACAGGGCTCGGAATTTTCACAGTTCTGCTCCGGGAGAAAAATGTTACAGCCCTGAAGAGGGCGAAGGTCGCCATAACTTCCGAAAGCAAAAGGTTCCAGATTTTCCCAGGAGATAAGTGACCCTTAGGCTCCAGCACAGGAAGCAGATGTCACACAGAAGCAACTCCTTGGAGAAGTAGCAGAAAAGGTTACTTTCCGGACACACTGAAGGTGGACTTCCCAGGTTTCTACAGCAAAAAGTTTAGGAGGTGCGGGTCCCCAGAACCACTGAAGCTAGGGTTTCCAGAGCGGTGGGAGGGTCCCGCGTCCGGCGTGAGCCCCAAGCCCCCTTGGCCGGTGCCAGGCTGGTGAGGGCGCCAGACTGGAGCGGCGGGCGGTGGGCG
>NW_024350919.1:59281-190430 GCF_902729225.1 Pteropus medius | reverse complement strand
GGGCTTGGGGCACGGGCGCTGGCAGCCAGAGCGGACCGTTAACAGCCGCCACGGGCGTCAGTTGCCTGGGGCAGGCGCGGGGTCCAACCGGACAAGACTCCGAGAGGGCTCCGCAGACGCCGCCGACCGCCAGCGAGGTGACACGCTGAGCGCACGGCCATGGCGTCGCCGCCCACGCCCGCGCTGTTGCTGCTGCTGGCCCTGCTCCTGCCCGCGCAGACCCGCACGGAGTCCACAGACACGGAGCCCACCCCGACAACCACCCCGATTCCGGGGAGCAACTCGTCGGCTAACCGGCCCCTGCCCGGCATCGAGCTCACGGCTGGCGCCCCGCGCCCTGCTCCCGGCCCGCTCGCCCTGCTGGTCCCGCCGGCCCTGCGGCTGGTCCTCGGGTAGGCTCCCCCGCACGCGTCCAGGCCCGCCCGGCGTGGACATGGAGCGCCAGCCTCCACTCCTTGCCGTCACTGAAAGAAATGGAGCCGGGAAAGAGAATCCCACCGCGACTGCTTGGCAGCAAGTGGACGCAAAGGTGACACCTCCTGCGACTCCGTGACCAGACTGATAGGAGACACAGCACCCCAACGAGTTCAAGATGCACCCGGAACTGTGGGTGCCGCAGCTCTGCCGAGCACAGCTAAAGCTATCTTACCATTACCTGGGTTTATTAAATTCATAAAGTCAAAAAGTGAGTGGGTGGCGTGCCGATTGCTTCGCCGTTTGGGGGTGATGGGCTGCAGCTCTCTCAAGCTGGCAGTTTTCTGGGAAGCTGGTGGCAGCATTTGACTCAGGGACAGTAAGTGACAGGGGCTGGCATAATGACGACAAAGCACGTCTGCACCGCTAAACGCAGGCCTAGTCGGCCAGCCTGCATCCCACTTCCCCGGTTCCTTTCCCCTCGACACGGGAGCCCTGGAGTCACGTTTAACCTGACTGCAAGACGGGAGGGACACAGGCCCTCACGTCAATCTCAGGTGCTGGGTCCTATTTCCACGTGCTGAGTAATTCTTACAATTTAATGGTGACTTCCTAAAACGTGTGTTTAGATCGCGAACGTTAGGTCTGGAAGGGAGCTAAACCGTGTTTGGCAGAGGCGACTGGAAGCTGGCTGTGGGTAAGGTCACACGAGTTTTATGCTGCTGTTGTGCACGTGTCCCTGTCTTCACACACCCACACGGACTCCTTCCTGTCAGTATATTTAGACAGTACCTGGGACGAAGCCTAGAGCAGCGTCTGGATGGTAAATGTAACGCGACCATCAAGGCTCAGACCCCTCTGTACGTCTCTGGTCCATGGTCACAGCCACTCCACTATCTAGCGGGGGCCTTCATGACCCAAGACGTGTCAGCCTGAGCAGGCACCACAGACGTGAGACCAAGGATGGCCACGTGTGTCTGCACTGCACACTGCTTGGCAGTTATGCTCTGATTTATGAAAAATGATAGTGTTTTGCATTGAACATAAATGGCAAGTTATTTTTTAAAGGTTCACAGAGCTGCAAAAGAGCCTGACGTAACAGGTGTACTCCATGCGTTAAAGGCTGGCCAATTACAGCCTCGTCGGACATAAAATGACAACGCTGCTCCCGCACAGAGTGACACTTTCTCGGTCACTGCTACCACCACCCATCAGAGTAACACTGAGCTAACAACCCTTAGGAGACCCCGTGGCCATCAGATGGTCTGAGGCTTAATTTTAACCCCAGCGTCTCCCGGCTTTACCTCCAGAGCCTGGAGAAGCCATTTCTGGCTCCACCTGCCTGCAAGTAAAAGGACTGAGGGACTTGTTTAGTGGGGAAACTGTCACCAGAGTGGGGCCTATCATTTCTACCCCAACAGGGAAGATGCTCAATCAGGCCTGTCAGCCTAAAACACGAAGAATGACCTGGCCTTATCCCCAGTTCCCAGGCAAAGGCAGCGAGGCTCAGGGACAGGGGCCAGCTCCTGACTCCCTGAGACCTGCCCTCCAGGAGGCACTTGCCATCCACAGACACTGTGACAAACGCACTGCACACTCAGTCCTCGCTGTAAGGAGGCAGGGATCAGAAGGTCGAGTCACACCACCGGTCAGAGGCAGGGTCGGGACGACCCAACCGTCTGGTTCCAGAGACCAAGCCAATCACCATGTCCCTTGGCTGCCTCTCAAAGCTGGGGAGCACCTCCATAAGCAGGTGGGTCGGGGGCACCTCGGGCAGCGACAGTCACCGCGGAAGAGCAGCGCAGAGAAAGCGGAAGGAGGGTCGAGCGAGGTGGCCAGGAGCTGGACCCGCAGAGTGGCCGGAGGGAGGCTGCAGACAGGTGGGAGCTGGACGGTGGGGCATTGGTGGCCTAGGAGTAACAGTTTCGCCACAGACGCAAAGGCGGGTGCCTAGGAGACCGTGAGCGCGGGTAGGATGAGGACGCTGGCCGCATGTGGGGGGCGCTGAGGGAAACCCACGGCGGGCCGGGAGGCGTCCGGGGTCAGAGCAGAGAAGGGGGAGTGATGTGGGCCGCAGGGCACAGGAGAGACATGGAGACGCAGGTGCCCAGGTAGAAGGTTCGTGTGGGACAGCGGGCACAAAATGTGCTGGGGACTTGACGTGACAGCGATGAGTCTAGGATGACTGCCAGGTTTCCAGCGACTGGGGAGCGTTGGCGACATTCGCTGCCAGGAGAAAGGGCAGCAAGTTTATAAAATGGTTGATGCCAGATGTTCAGTCTGAGACGCCTGCGAAAGGTCGGCTCAGAGAGGGAGGTGTGACAGGCTACCTGGCAGGCCGGGGGATGAAAGGCCAAAGCGAGGGACGCCGTCCACTGCCTGCGTGTCACAGTTCGCACATCCCAGGCCGGGCTGCTGCTGCCCCTCCTGCTGCCATGCCGGATCCCGCAAAGCACCGCCTCCGTCCCACTGCCGAGTCCCCATGTCCAGTCTGCCCCGCCTGGACCCCCACCTGCCCTGTGACCTCGCCGCCTGCTTGCGCGGGGGTGCCCCTCCCACGCCCGTTCTGCAGCCAGCACCAGAAGGCCTTCCACACCACAGCTGACGTCAGACCCTGCACCCGACTGCGAGTACGACAGGCTCGTGCGTCCGGCCCACAGGCCCGCCTCCGGCCCTCGCCTGCATGCCCGGTGCCCAGCAAGCCGCACGAGCTGGCCTTCGCCTTCCCAGCGAGCCTCTGCCCTTTAGTTCTGCTCGCGGAGAGCGATGCTGTGAGCATGTCACAGTGGGGACAGTCTCTGTGAGGGGCCGAGGGGCGCACTCGCTCCTCCTGACCGACAGGCGCTGCGGAGAAGGCAGGAGAGTCCGTCCATTCCCACCCCTAACGTGCTGCAGGAATCGGGAAGGACAGCGAGCCCGGAGAGGAAGCCGTGTGGGAACGTCTGCACGGAGGCGGGACCCGCACCCTCTCGGCCGGCTTCCCCTGGGCGTCTCCCCAGTGTAATCAACCTCAGACACCATGAAGGGGCTCCCAGGAAGCGGGGGTGGGGGGTGTCGGCAGTTGTCCCGGAGAGGTGGCTGGCAAGGGCCATGTGCAGGGAGGGACCGTCCTCTGCTGCCTCGGGGGGCTGCGTGAGGATGGTGGTGGCAGCCACCCCAGGGGCAGACGACAACGACAGAGTGGCAGAGGAGCAGGCAGGGCTCCTTCTGCGCCCTGTGGACAGAAGCCAGTCGCTGCTCCTGCCAGCAGGGGGAGCACGGTCACCGCTGGAGGAAGGCCCAGCCCGCCCAGTCCGCCCAGCCGGCCTCCAGCTCCTCTCCTGGCCTCCACTGGGGACCACAGAGACCGTGCACTCAGGTCTCTGCACAGAAGGGGCTTGTCCCTGCGAGGGCACCCCACACTGTCCCCAGCCATGCCCATCACCAGGTGGGTAAGCTGGTCTGATCTGGGATAAAAGATTAGCAAACCTGGATGGCCACAGGTGCCCCACTCCAGGCATTTTTATGTAAAACGCCCACGTCTGATCTCCACTCGCGGTCACAGTGTGCGGGCTGCCAGCCCGTGGGAACCTGAGACGTGAGAACTGGGTGCTAAACAGACCCCAGCACCGCTGAAGCCCTGGTCCTCTCACACAGCCCCCTCGTACGAGGCCTCCTGCTGACGTGACCGTGGGGACCCAATGCAGCATCACCCACTGCCCGTCTTGCCCCCTCACAGTGCCTGACCTTGTTGACTGCCCCAGCTGTCCCAGTCAGTGACCAGAGGTGGCCGTGTGGCACTCTCCTAGCCCATGGGACGGGAGCTGAGGATCCCAGCAGAGATCCTGGTAGAAACACGGCCCCTCCCTGCTTCTCTGCTTCCTGCCAGACACCAGGCCACAGCGGGACAGCCTCCACCTGACTGAGGGGCCACACGGAGAGCAAACAGCACAGTGGAGACGGAAGGGGCCAGAAGCCACTGTCCCAGCCCCAGACTGCCCGATTCTTGGTGCAAAGGGCCCAGGAGTTGAAGCCACACCAGCCAGATTTTCTGCTATGAGCCAGCCCTGACGCCAGCCTGGTGCAGGTGCTGTGGACAGACCTGCCACCAACCTGGAGCCGCCAGTGACCAGGATGGCCTCTGGTCCAGTGCAGAGGGACAGACGCGTGCAGACAGAGACAAGGACGTCTAAGTGCTCATAAACCGGGGGCACGGACAAGAATGACACGGGAGGGGGCTGGGTGTGCACAGGCAGTGAACTGGACATGGAGGAGGGGCCGGGGCCATCTGGGAGGAAGCGTGCTTCCCGCATTGTGACCCATTGCGACCGGAGTCGCCAGAGGGGCGGCCTGAAGAGACACGCAGAGGGGGCTGCGGCGTCGTCGGGAGGGGGCTCCCTGGGGGCCAGGCCAGACCCAGGAAAGCCAGAGAGGCGCCCCCGTGGCCGAGCGCATTCCAAGGAAGACAGCGCGGGACAGGGGCAGCTGGCAGGCCTGGCCAGGAGGTGGGGCCGGGCCGAGAGGCAGAGGACGGACGGTGGCTGCGGCCACGAAGGAAGCAGGGCTGGGCTGCAGTGACGGTGTCGGGGGTCACAAATGCAGCTCTGAGCTGGCACGCGCTGGGCGAGAGCAGGGGCACAGCAGGATGGGGGCACAGCCTCTGGGGGAGGCCGGCGGGAGCGGGAGGAGGAGAAAGACCAGCCCGGCTCGGAGGTGCTGTCGGACCCCGCTGGGGGCCTGAGAGAGACAGGGACGGGATGGCGGCCATAACCTTTGACAAAGACAGGTCAAGAGTGACTTAGAAGAGCCACTTCAGAGGGACAGTGAAGCCAAACCCAAGCAGATGAGAGATTAGGACGGTGAGGACAGGTGTCCAAACCGGGAGAGCCCAGTGCAAACAGCAGTCACCTTTCTGCAGACAGCCCCCTGTCCTCCCAAGCCGAGGTCCAGGCTCCACTCCGAGTTCTCAGTGTATGTGTGTGCGTGTGACCCGAAACATCCACGTCGGCACCACCAGACATCTCTGTGACAGCAAGGTCCACGTCTTGTGTGCTTGCACCCTCTCCCACCCTGTCACAGAGCCCCAGGGTGAGGGACTCTGGGGAAGATGGGCCGGGAGGGAGGGAGAGCCACGTGGACAGAAAGCCTGGGACTGCAGCCTGAGGGCCTGTGCGTCCGCTCGGGCACAGGATGTGACTCAGACAGGTGCTCGGGTGCTGCTGCACAGAGGGCGCGTCCCCACAGGTGACCGCACCTGCACCCGGCAGCAGTGCGTGGGCCTGATGGGCGTGGTGCCAAAACAGAAATAAGCTGCCACCAAATCCATCATTCAAAAGCATCCTGGGGAATTCACCGAAAACTCAACAACTGCCCAGAATGTTTCGTAAGGGTTTCCAAACGTAAAGGAGTGTCCAGAGAGCGACCCAGCATGGGCCCGGTGGGCTCGCATGCGGGAGGCTCAGCCCTCAGGAAGGGCCGGGACAGGTGGCCTGGCAGGGCTGTGACCGCGAGTCGAGGAGGCGCGTTGAACCCTGTGCCTTACACCCGCCAGGGAGTGGCGGGAATGCTTCCTGCTGCCTCTGCATGGCACGTTCTTGTATTTTCCTTCTCAAAAGAGCCTCATTTTAAACACAAAATCACCAAAAACCCATCTTGTGATAGAGAACATTACACATCACATCAAAATCCAGAAACCGCCTCCTGAAGTTTTGAGTGAGAAGGTCACGACCAGGCAGAGCCACACACGCACCCAGGTGAGTCGTGAGGCAGGCAGCTAACACACCACTGGTGAGCCGCGGCCGTGGGGGTGGCTTCCACCGCACCCGCCATCCTCCGAGCAGCCAGGTGCCGCGGCTGTGCCGGGACACGCGCCCAACCCTGAGGGGCTCAGCAGGGCAGGTGACAGGTGTGCCCAAAGTGACAGTCGGGCGGGCGGGGTCAGCGGGTCTGGACTGCCTTAGAAGTTTTAAAAAAGACAACAAAAAAGAGCGAGGCCTTGCCCGGCAGCCTGCCCCAGGCCATCAGCTGCCGAGCCCCGCGCTGCAGCCGCAGACGGTGCCGAGGCGCAGGGCGGGGAGGCCAGGCGGGAGGACGCTGCTGTGTGCATGCGATGACGTGATGGCAGCTGTGGCGCGAGCCCCTGTCCTCACCCCAGGACGGGAACTGCGTCCAGAGCAGTGTGAGTCGGACAACCACTCTCTCTCCGCCCCAGAAACAGCGGTGGGAGCTCCGGGAAGCCCGCGATGGGGCAGTGAGCAGGCCTGGACGGCCACTGAGGCCCGCGTTCCGGGGCGACCCTGAGCCGCTCATTGCTCCGACGCTTACGGGACGAGGCTTGGCTTGTCCCGGTTCCGAGCTGCTGTCAGGAGCAGTCTAGTCTGACGTGCAAGTTCACGTGCAGGTAAGCACCAGGCCTCCACCTGTAAAATCCAGTGCGAGCACTATGGACAAACGACTTTTGGTGAGTGCTCCTGGACTCTGGTTCTGGGATGGAAGAGTCATCTGCAGATTACAACTGGACTCCTGGAACCGTCACTTTCAAAGATCAAGTCCACGGCATAACTACACGAAAAGAGGAAAACATTTATTCCCACGAACTCTCCTTCTGTGATGTTATTTCTTGGCGTTCTCCGTCGGCCAGGGGCAGTACGGCTGAAGGAGCAGGGCGGGCCAGCTTGTGCATCCCCACAAGCAAGGCCAGAAGCCACCAACGAGGGGGCCTTCGTGTCTCTCTGCCCGCTGAGCACAGACCCAGGCCGCAGAAACGGTGCCGAGCAGGGTCAGGCGAGGAAGGGACGCGCTGCTGGCTTTGTCTCGGCTGAGGGCCAGGCCACACCTTCTGGACGGCTGGCCAGCAGCTGCGTGACCTGTCCCTCCTCAGAAGGTCCTTCTCTGCAGAGGGGACGCTCGGGGCCAGGGGACAAGCCTGCTGGCCTGCAGAACTGCAGGGGGGACCGGAAGCTCATCTGCAGATGACAGTCCAACTCCAGAGACAGTGTCACTCCGCTCGGCGTCCCCAATTGCCCCACTGTTGCAAATCTTCTAAAACAGTAACCTTTCCTAATTTAAAAACCACCACATTCGATTGCTTTGCCTTTTCATTGTGAGAATTTAGTCCAAGGAGAAATCATCACATACACAGTTAAGCTGAATGTCAACTCGAATCCAAGCCAGGGAATCCGGAGCTGAAGCAGGAGGAGCAGTCAGAGTAAATCGGGTTGATCCGAGAGAATGGACACCGGGGGCGAAGACAAGCGGGCGTGTGAGGGCAAGAAACTCGACAAGGGTCACACTGGAGACACATGACTTAGACACACGCGGACCCCGCCCCGCGGAGACACAGGCCGCGTGACTTTATTCACCGCGACATCTTTGGCATCCGAAGTATCTGAAACACAGTGGGAACTCAAAACTGCTTGCTAAAGGACTCATAAATAAGGAATGGAAAAGGCTTAACTTACAGCGCGAGGACAGGAGCCCGTGAACGCAAGGTGCTGGCGGCCCCTCGGGCAGAGGAAGGCCGCCGTCGCTGAGCCCATGTGAGCGCCCGCACGCTGTGTGGGAACACGGCCCGAGCGGCAGTCACAGGTCAGATGTGCGGTCAGCCACTGAAGGGCGCTGCGTGCCCTGCGCTTGCTACCTGCAAACCCAGTGGCCAGGGCAGCTCTTTGGGGACAATGCACAGAGGAGGAAACAAGAACGACTTGAAAACAGGCAAACTGGGCCTTCGGGCCAGGAGCGAGGCCATGATGCTGACCCGGGAGGTGGGAGCGCTGACTTGGGGGGCATGAGGGAGCCCCTGGGTGGTCGTGCGAGCTGGCCCGGGGGCGCAGACGCGGACGTCACCAGGCTGCGCAGGGACTTCCAGGGCCGGCCGGCGCCGGCTGAGGACGGGGGCTGCTCCGCCTCCAGGAGCCCCGTGAAGCAGCTGGCAGCTTGAAAGAGGCGAGAGCGAGAATCCTCGTGCCATGGACACTGGCAAACGCCACAAATCAGGCCCTTCCCGTCCACCCCGCCCGAGGAAGCCAGCTGTCACACATGTGCCAGCAACCCACTGTGGACACCTTACAGTGTGTGAACCACGTCCCAGAGGAGAAAAGTCTGGGAGCTGAGGCAGGGGGGGACTCGCTGTCACAAAGGACGAGGCAGTAGGATGAATAACGAGCTGATGCTTCAGTGTGTTGCACACCGAGTGGGGGGTTTCCTGCGGAGAAGCGCGTGTGGAAAGGTTCTAGGGAAACGGGCCGCCCTGGCAGGCCTGCCGGCGCCGCGGAGCCCCTCGGACCGCGCGGGAACAGCGCACCCCGAAACCCCGCCGCCATCGCGGGGGCGTCTGTCGTGAAAGCCTCGCGGCCCGGCCGAGGCTCCGGCAAGCACGGACAGCCCCGCTCGGCGAGGCAACACGGAGGCCCCGGCCGGTCACAGCAAGGCGAGCGCTGCTGAGGCCGCCACCACCGACTCGGGCGCCACGTCCGGCCCAGGATGGGGGGACAGGCACGAAGGTCACAGAGGAAGGGGCACGTCCGCACCACTAGGCCCCCTGCCAGGGACACAGATGACAAGCGGTGGACGTGATCTACACAGAAAAGCCACCGCTTCCCACACGGCGCTAAGCAGCAGTGACGGTGCTGGAGGCAGGGGTCGGCACGGGTACAAGTGGCGCTGCTGGCCCCGGGCAGGGCACGCGGCGGGAGCGGCAGCTGGACAAAGCACCGGACCCCGACCTCGGAGGCTGATAAGCTCGAGGTGGAAAAGAGAACAGAAAACGCTAGAAGAACCCACAGCGGAATGGCCGTGGCGGCAGAGAGCGTGTTCCCTGACGGGGCCCGATCCGTCACCGAGGGGGCCTGGGGTCCACGGTGTCCAGGGACGGCTCCCAAGAACGCGATTTAAGTGTTGAATAAAATCTGCATTTTCTCCTCGAAGGAAAAGCTACATCTGAACGTATAAAGATGTATAATTCCTCTTTGAACAAAAAGCAAACAAAATCAAAAGACCACGGGTGACTTGGAAAACCACAGCAGCCACGTGAGCAGCGCCCCCGTGGGAGGACGGGGGTCCCCGACTCAGCCTCCCTGCGCACGCGCAGCGCAGCAAGGCCGCCCGTCTCGCTGCGGCCGGGCGTGGCGTGGGCTCTGCGCGTCCTCCCTCAGCTCTCCACTTTGTAGCGGTGTCTTCGAGGCTGAAAACAGCGCTGAGGTGCCGGACGCCCTTCACCCCCGCTGCTGACGCGTGTGTCTCAGACGCACGGGCCCCGTGGCCAGTGTCAGCTCACGCGCAGCCCCCACCTGAATCCACAGCTTTCCCCAGGGATGTCAGCGTGTCCCCATCCAGAACCCTCGGCGCACGTCACAGCGGTGTCTCCTTAGGCTCCTCCGTCCACCCTCGCCTGTCCTGAGGACCTGGACGCTTGGCAAGCACTGGTCACGTGTCCTGCAGGACGTCCTCTGCTGGCGCTGGCGCCCGTGCCTGTGTACGTGTGCTTGTGCACCTGCCACAAGGACACCAGAGAGATGATGTGCCAAGCCTTGGGGATCGCAGGCCAGGCAGCGGCCTGTCTCGTCAGAGGCACTGCTAACCTGGGCCACCTGGGGAAGGTGGCTCCTGCTGGTCCCTCCTCCAAAGGGACTGACTTCGCCCTTTTCATAACTAATTGGGGAAGGTCCTCTTCGACGAGGCCGCTCTCCGGTTGCTCCTCAAACTTTCGCCCACTAACCTCGGTACCAGTCCCGGGGTCTCGCCTGAGTGACCCTGCTGCGGTGCCGGCTCTCTGGTCCCCCTTGTCCACGCTGGTCAGCTGGCACCCCCCAGTCAGGAGGAGTGTCCTCTCCATTTGCTCACTGCTGCCTGTGCCCACTTAGACCAGGCGAGTGAGGACGTCCAGCTCGCCCTGCCAACCGTGGCTCAGTACTGTCCTCGCTCACTGCCCAGGGACTGGTCCAGCCCGGCCACCCCCTCCTTCCGGCCGGCCCTGTGCCCCTCGCCATCCAGCCTCTCTGAGCCCCTGAGTCCGCACCACCAGGCAATCCGGCCACCCCTTCCCCAGGGGCCCTGCTCCTCCCTGCTGGAGGGTGACGCCAGGTGTGTGCAGGGCTGCCGGCCGGCTCGGGAGACAGAGCCAGGTGTGGGCACACGCACCCCGACACCTGCCTCTCTGCGAGCTGCCCACCGGGCTGGGTGGTGCACCCGATCACGCTGACACCACGCGGGCCCTGCAGCCCGGCCCCCTCACGTGACTCCTTCCCGGCCCTGCGTCCCCGGGTGTCCGGCCTGCTCGGTCCACGCACACGGCCCCGGCCCCACGAGGAGCAACGCACGGCAGCAGGGCGTAGGTGTGTACGGGCGCTGCCTCCGTCTGGCAGAACCCAGTGAGAACCCAGCCAGAACCTCCAGTCAGAAATCCAAGCCTGGGTGGAACACCGCCCCCCAGAACCCAGGCCAGAACTCAGCCAGAACTCCCAGTCAGAACATCATCCTGGGCCAGGAACTCCCAGTCAGAACACCGCCCCCCAGAAGTCCCAAGTGGGAACCCAGCCAGAACCCAGTCAGAATGGAGTCAGAACACAGACAGAACCCAGCCATCAGAACTCAGTCAGAAGTACTGTCCCACAGAACCCACAGTGTGTGAGAAACCTTATGAGAATCCAGTCAGAAACCCAGTGAGAACCTAGTCAGAACAGAGTCAACCCAGTCAGAACGAAGTCAGAACCCAGCTGAACCCAGTCAGAACGTGGAGTCAGAAATCTAGTGAGTGCAGCAACGCAGCCGCAGCTCAGAGTCAGAAATCTAGTCTGAACCCAGTCAGAACCTAGTCAGAACGCAGTCAGAATGAACAGAACCTGGTCAGAACCCACAGAACGCATGCAGTCAGAACTCTGAAGCCAGAACTCCAGTCAGAATGCAGTCAGAACCCAGTCAGAACAGAGTCAGAACCCGGTCAGAACCCCAGTCAGAACGCAGTCAGAACCCAGCTTCGAACTCAAGAATAGAACCCAGTCAGAACCTAGCCAGAACGCAGTCAGAACCCAGTCAGAACAGAGTCAGAAACCCAGTCGGTTCCAGTCAGAACGCAGTCGTAACCCAGCTGAACCCAGTCAGAATGCAAAGTCAGAACCCAGTCAGAACCCAGTCAACAGAATCGCAGTCGGGGAACCCGTCAGAACAGGACAGAACCCCAGTTGTGAATTCAGTTGCAGCCCCCAGAGTTCCTCCTCCCACCTGGCTGCATTCTCCTGCACCGGGCCCCTCCTCCTGTCCCGTTTCGGGTCCCCCGCGTGCTGGCTGACGGGAACGCACCTCGTCTTGGGGTCCGTGAAATGCAGCCGAGGCTCCGAGAGCCGGCTGTGCTGGGGGTCTGTCTGCTCAGAGAGGCGCCCCGTGCTCCCCGCAAGTCGCCACCTTGGTACCGAGTCGCTTCGGCTCTGCTGACCCCCGTCCCTTTGCACGCTGTGCAGACCCGCACGTGTGTCCTCGCACCCCTTCCTCCTACGGGCGAGGCCGCACGCCCCTGGGTGCTGCACCCTGGCCACTCCCAGCATGTGCTGGGGTCGCCTCCCGTCTGCGTGCAGACTGCCCCCCTGCACCCCGTCTCTGTGGTGGGGTCCCCTGCACCCCGTCTCTGTGGTGGGGTCCCCTGCACCCCGTCTCTGTGGTAGAGTCCCCTGCACCCTGTGTATACAATATTGTTGAAGTCCTCTGCACCCCGTCTCTGTGGTGGGGTCCCCTACACCCCATCTCTGTGGTGGGGCCCCCTGCACTCGATCTCTGTGGTGGGGTCCCCCACGGCGGGGCGACCCGAGCTGAGCCCCCTCCCCTGTGCAGTGGTCAGTCGTTGCCACGTGAGCCTGCAGCGTGGGCGGCTGTCAGTGGAGCGCGGGCGACGCAGGGTGCCCGCGTGGCTTTGCAGGCCGGCCGGGGCCTCCATGACACCTAACGGCTCTCACTGATGTCCCCCTCTGTGGAGTGACAGGACGTGGTGCTGCTGGGAAAGGGTTCGTCTGTGGGGACCTCAGGGGATCTCCACCCAGGCCGGGCGCCATGGCGAGAAACCCAACAGCCTGCGTGTGACCTCACGACCTGGACGTCTCACCCAGGAGCAAGCGCCCCTCCCCCCCAGGAAGCCGCACGCCACCCCGGACACAGGCCTGTGCCAGCCACGTGGACGAACGCTTCTACCCTGCGCCCCGCCAAAGCTGCCGTCACACAGCACGTGACCACGCAGAGGCGCGTCCGCCCACGTCCAGGGCGGCGCTCTTCGGGCCGAAGCACACGAACGACTCCGAGGTCCACCCCGGTGAACGGACAAACGAGCCGTGCCAGCTCCACGCCACGGCGCACAAGCACCAGCTCAGGGGACGAGCCACGACCCTGCTGTGACCCGCCCGAGAGAGAAGCCCGGCGCGGACGCCTGCGCGCTGCCCGGTCCTCCCACACGCAGCGTCAGCACAGGCTCCGTGAGGGGCCCGCAGACCATGAGGCACACGCGAACGGGCACGAGGGACGTTCTGGGCGACGGCAGCATTTTAAAGCGACTGTGGAAGTGGCCGCACAAGGTGAACCCCGGGGCGGCCGTCAGACAGAGGCAGCCCCCCAGGACCCTCGCAGCACCTGCCCTGGGCCCACACCCTCCCACGCCCTGGAAAGGGGCCGCGCAGCCTCGACCTGCTCGCCGCGCCCGCTGGGCCGGGTCTCGACGGTCGGCGAGGCTGTGGGGATGGAGTCGTCTGTGGCGGGTTACACAGACGACACCACGAGCTCTGGCCGTCCATGAACCCCGGGCACCTTTCCCAGCCTACGTCCCCTTTCCTGCCGCATGGCTGGCAGGGGGAGCCGCCTACACTCACCGAGGACCCTACCTGCTGGCGCCACGCGCCCAGAGCTGGCCAGTGGGACCGGGCGGGACCCGAGGGCGGACGAGGGGCTGGCACGCATGCCTCGTGCTCGGAGACACCTGCCAGAGACGCGACACCTGCCCTGTGAGTGTGACTGCCCTCAGTCCCCCCACAGTCTCACCAGAGGAACGAAACCGAGGACCGGAACGCTGCGCTGTGAAGTCGCCAGACGTGTCACTCGCTTCTGTGTGTGCGGGTGGAAACCGCCCGCCACCGACCCAAAACGGCAGAAAGGGAAGCGCCACGGGTTGGAGTCCGGCGTGGTCTGACCCCGCCCTGCACCGTGCCACACAGTCGAGGGGACACAGCTCGCAGTCCCAGCACAGACGTTCTCAAGCCACCACTTACAAAAACCAGCTGAGACTGGATGGAAGTGACCCTCTCATCGGGGTTCAGTGACAGTCAAACCAACGTGGAACTCTGCAATCCCGAATCACCGCAGCTCAGACTCCGCTGATTCACTGCTGTGAGCCCGCGTCCGCCCGGACGAAGAGTTTTAGCCGCGACCCCCAAACCAGCTCCCACTTGCAGCGAATAACTCTGTTTTCCGCCTGTGCCGCCACCGTCCTGGAGCTGCCCGTGAGGTTTCCTGCAGGAGGCTCTCTAAATAGGCAGACGGCTCCTTAACGACAGAAAGTTTTAACACAGTAACAAAGGAAGGACAAGCCTCTAAAGCAGCCGTACTGGGACAGGTTCACGGTAAACCTCAGGCTGATGAATGACTCAAGAAGAATTCTGAGCATCACGGGGGCAGACTCCTACTGTGAAAAGGCATCCAATTCCAACAGTCACAACTGATAAACACGCACGCGACGTGAAGGCCTCATCCGCATCTAGAGGGAGTGGAGCAAACAGCCGAAGCATGGCAGCCTGCACGTGACCACTTCCCAGTTCCCAGCGACCGCGGGCTGCTGGCACTTAGCTGGCCCAGGCCAAGTGCCTGCAGGAGCCACCTGGGCTCCTGTCACTCTCCATGTAGCGCTCGAGCCCCACGTGCAGCCGCCCCGACTGCCTTCCTGTGCTTGGTGACATGCCTTGGGTGACCTCCTTCCCAGTGACCCAGTTCCCTGTCCTCCCCCAGCCAGGGCACACAGAGGGCATGCATGCACGTGGAGGGCATGCACGCACGCACACACTCACCCTCACACGCACACACTCACCCTCACACGCACGCACTCACGCATGCACTCACACGCACACACACACATGCACACACGACCGCATCTCGAGAGAGAGAAAGCCCAGAGAGCCAGTGCCTGGCAGAATCGATTCCTGAGACAGGAAGAAATGGGATGGAGGAGGTGACGAGGGCGGGGGCTGTGCACAGCTGCTGGCTCTGTGGCCTCGTGCACACGGTGAGCAGCTCCCTGACACCTAGCCCCGCGGCCATCAGCCCAGCCTGAGCGAGGCAGCACTCGGAGAGGGAGAGCCAGGGCAAGCCGTCACCAGCCCAGGCGGATGAGGCCAGTGATCGTGGAGGTGCACAGACCACACGGCGCCACCGCAGACCTCTGCGGCCCGGCCCACCTGCATGCCAACCGCCTGCTCCCGACTCTGACGGCAGAGCCAGGCCAGCACGATGCTGCAGGCCACCGATCTGGGCTCGCAAACCAGAGAACGACCCCTGCTCGATTTAACTCACGAGGAGCAACACGGGCTGGCCCCTGGGCCTCGGGAAACACAGCGGGGGACCCTGGAGTCTCAGGATTTTTCACTGGGTCAGAACCCGTCACCCCGCCCCCCTCCTGCCCCCTGACCCGCCTGCCTGCCGGCCCACACCTCACCCCTTTCAGCAGTGCCCCGGGTCAGAGGGAGGACAGGACAGTCTGTGCCACGTGCTCGCCTCTTGTGGACCTTAAGCGCAGGAAGTGAGGTGGCATCGCCCACGTGTAGCCCGGGGCAACGCTCTGGGCAATGACCGGAGATCTCTGAAGGGCTGGGCACTGTTTGTCCCACGCGGTCTTCTAGAAATGGAGGAATTCCGCCTGGCACCCCTGACTCGACCTGCATTTGCCCCCAGAAACCCTCGCGGCTGGAGGGGCAGCGGGCGAGTCCAGGGCAGCGGGATGAAGGCCGCAGGTGCCCAGCGCCGGCCATCCTTCTGCTTGCTCCTCCACACAGCTCGCAAGGCCACGTGCCGCTGACGCTGCAGCCCGCGCCCTCCACAGTGGGACCGAGCGCTTTCCTTTTCATTTGGCTGCTTTTCTGAAACTTCCCAGAATTCGTCGAAGTGTTCTCTCTTCTCTCAAGACGCAGTTATGACCATCACGTCTCTGTCACAGACCCTGCTGCTGCTTATGAGACCGAGAGCATGCTTCAGTCACATGCGGCCAAGAAAGGGGTCCGAATGGGGGGGGGGGAGGGAGGGAGGGAGGAGGAGAGGAGGAGGAGGAAGGGAGGAGGAGGAGGAGGGAGGAGGGAGGGAGCCATTTTCTCAGGTTGATTATTTTACTGTTTTCAAGAGATTCATTTACTATATTACACTTTATGGTTTCAGAACAATTTTCAATGTTTTGTAAATGTTTCTACTCTACAAAGAAAAGCATGGAAATCTGGAGATCACACAGACATATGGGGCGTAAGTAGATGCCTGATTCACCACGTACAATGGGGGGGGCAGGCAGAGAAGCACAGGTTTTCAGAGGCAAACACCCCACCCAGGTTCCACCGTTTACCACCAATATAAAAAGGAAGAAAAAGCAACTCGTTCGTTCGGCAAACACAGGTGACCGCCTACTATGCGCCAGGCACTGTCCTGAGATAGAGCAAGACCCCTGCCCTCCAGGGGGGCTTCCCGTCTGCCTCTGAGCAGGCTGAGGGGACGGGGGACAGGGGCGGGGAGGTGGGCAGTGGGGCGCACATCAGGAGAGGGGCTGAGGGCAGGAGGGATGCAGCCCAGGAGGGGCTGCGGGCGCAGCAGGAGAGGAGGCCCAGGAGGACTCGGAGACGGGGCAGGGTTCTGAGCAGGACGGTGGCCGATCCACTTGGCCCTGGCTGCCGGTCAGCAGCAGATGGGGACAGGCCGAGAGGAGAGGAGGGGACACCTGTAAGGAGGCGACTCAGGTGAGTGAGGCAAGCCTCCTCGTCGAAAAGAGCAGCTGCGGGTGGCCCAGGTAAGGCAGCCGCCCGTAACCAGCTTGAGGACTGAACCAGGTCACTGCGGCCCCTCCACAGCCGACACACAGGGAGAGCCGACAGGCGTTACCTAACGCTGCCCGGCTGTCCCGGGGAGTCCCTGCTGGACAGCGGCTCCTGACCTGCAGCGGGGGTGCGACCTCCACGTAGGACTCGTGAGGAACAGAGACACGAGACAAGGGCGCTCAGTCACTCGCTGCCGGCCAGACCTCATAGAGGTCCTCACGCCTGTGTCACACGCACACGTCACCATCTCAGAGACCACGTGCAGGTGTGCGCAGATATTCTGCACGTCGCACAGTGGGGACAGGTGACTCACGGATGCAGATGGTCCAGTCTCAGACAATGTCCACGACCGAGAACGCCTCTGCGGACGGCAGCTCAGCCCCCAGAGCGGCCCCTTTCCAGACCGGCTCCGCTGAGAACAGCCGCCTGCTCCCTCCTCCGGGCTCCCTGCCCCCTCCGGCCCTCTCTTTCCAGCAGGAGAGGCACAGCCAGGCCTGCCGGCTCTCTGTCACCTTCCAGCACTTCCCCTGCCCCTGCTGACGAGGCAGGACGCAGGCTGCTGGCCCCACTACCCCGACAGCAGGGCCCAGCCCGCTCCTGCCTGAGGAGCTCACCCTGGCCCCCGGGCCTTGGCACAGCTCCCCACTGCACAGCCCTGTGGAGTGCGGGCCGCGGCAGGAGCGCCCTTCCCCTGACTCGCCCATGACAGCCGAACGTGGAGGCATCAGCCTGCGTGGGCCCAGCTTCCCGTCGGGGGCTTAGCTCACAGAGGCGGAGGCCACCTCCTCCCCGTGTCCTTCCACAGTGACGTGCAGAGGAGGCACTCCGCGAAAGCTGTCCACGGGGGCGAGAGTGAAGGGACAGTGCGCCCGGCTGTCCCACCTGCCGGACCACGCCGCGAGGCGAGGAGAAGTGAGGGCGGCTGTGCCTGACCCCATGGAGTGGACCTGGGAGGACCGTCCTGCCCGAAGCAGAGCTCAAGCTCAAGTGGGCACGCGCTGCGGGCTGACACACGGGACACACTTCACCGTCCCCACAGGCGGCGTGGGCGCAGGCCGCGGCCCCACGAGGCGGCCCTCGGCCTGGACACACCACACCATCTCGCCCCCTCCCCACCCCGCACTTCGAGACACACTAAGTGCAGACTGGCAGTCCAGTCCCACTGGTCCCGATGCCACTGAATCTGGGGGGTGAAGGCGCCACCTTCCAGTTAAGCTAATGGCACTTTGAGGGGCTTGTGAGTTTTAATGAAGAAAACACCGTTTCCACATGCACCTGCCTGCGAGGTATCCAGGAGTGTTCCGCTCCGCAAGCCCACGAGACCAGAACCCGGGCCTGGCGGGGGACGACTCAGCACACGCCCCTCCCTCCCATGCTCCCTGGGAGGTGGCCCCAGAAACGCCCTGCACAGGACCAGGCGCCCCGTTGCCATGCTGCCCGGCTCCCGGCTGCGTCCGGCTCCCCGCCACGCGCCCCACACACGGGGCTTCGCTCTGCAGCTGTCGCCTTTGCCGACGCCTTATGAGCGGGTGCCCCATGGCCTTCCCTCCTGTCAGCCCCCAGCACGCCATGCTCCCCGCCCAGCACGCCATGCTCCCCGCCCAGCACGCCATGCTCCTCTCCTTCCAAGGTATCCCCACTGGGCCACCACCCCTCCAGCTTCGTCCCTGCTCTCCGGCCCCCCCTAACGTAACTCCCAGGTCCCCTGTGCCGGCGTTCTCCCCTCCTCCCTCCCGCCCCTCCCCACAAGGCCACCTGCCCCTTGTGAAAGCCAGGAGGCCCTGGCAGAATGAGCCGGAACGAACCACCCTTGGCCTGGGCCCCAGGCCACTAGCCCGTCCAGGTGTCCTCCTGCAGCAGGCCCTTTCGATGGGTGTCCCAGACCCCTCCTGCCGGGGCCCCTGGCCAAAAGCCCAGGCCCCTCACGCCCCCTCTGTGTGGCACTCGCTGCCCCGGCTCTGGTTTCCAAACCAGCCCTGAGCAAATGACTCCCAAGTTCATGTGCCTGGCGTTATCCAAACATCTGCACTCGGGTGACGGATCACGGAAACAACAAGCAGAGTAAACCCTCTCGAGTCCTGTTAGCGAGCCACCACTTGAGGCACTTGACAGGGCACCGCTTACCCGCCCAGCAGCCCTGGGAGGCGAGCGGCCACGTTTCTCCCTGGGCCGCGGCTGAGAACGGCAAAGCACAGATCACACAGCTTGGGTGACGGCCACGCATCCGGGACGTGCTGGGACAGGGACCCCACCGCACATGCAGGTCTGGTCTGCAGGGACCTGCCAGGAACCGCCTCACAGGTGCATCTCCACCAGCTCCGCCAACAACCCTGGGGTCCTTCCAGAATGTTCTATCTCACAGTCTGCTGGCAGACCTGACAGGGCTGCCTGCAAACAAGCCACAGTCCATCAGTGCTTGGGCACGCACGCCGCGAAGCTGACATCCCTGGCACTGGAGGTGTCGCATGGGCTGTCAGCCACCCGTGAGCACCGCCGCTCGCGCTCGGGCACACTCGAATTCGGCCATCACTCCTGGCGGCATGACAGGACACGTAGTGCCAGCAGGCCGGTCAGCAAATCTCTGAAGGATCCGAAACCCCTCAACGCCTGCAGTGCAAGCAAGGAAGTGTCCAGGCCTGCAGACCAGGGTGGGCGGCAGCCAGGAGTCGGCAGTGCTGGGTCTCAGTCACACTTGGTGACAGCACAGGGGACAACGCCATGGAGGGGCATGGCACCACGTCAAAGGCTGATGTGGAAGGGTCGGATTCTAAACATGAAGACACCTGAGAATTACTTTATCTCACTCACATTTTCTTTTTTCATGAAACCACCAGGGTGGTCTGATTTTATCGTCTGTGCCTTCAGTGAGTACAGGTAAAAGGAGGTGACAGGAAAGCATGTGTCACCGTCTAATTGGCAACATCCCCCTGTGAATAATAGCACTGCAACTGAAATCACGCTGCAGCTTACAAACGATGGCACCTTACGTGTGAGGACACACAGCACCGGGACTGAGCCACCTCTGCCTGGTCTGAGGCCACGCGTGGTCACTATGCGCCCTGCCACAGGGCCAGGTGCTCCGCCAGCCCCGCCTCGGCCGCTGCCTGTGGCCTCTCTGGGCCTGGTGTTTTACCCATGGACGATGGATAAGAATAGCTACCTGCTGGACTGCTGTGAAAATTTAATTAACACACATACAGCATTTATGCGGCCGGCATGTCACGAGCTCCGGCATGTCATGAGCTCCGAGCTCTGAAGGAACCTAAGCTGCGGAACAGCCGGAGGGAGTCTCTGTCCACGGGGAGCTTCGCGGGAAGGCACAGGCTCCCCAACACAGGTCGGGAGGGAGGTCGGCTGCCTTCCCACCTCACCTTCCTGTCACCGGCCTCCCTGCTGTCACCAGCACCAACAAGAGCTCAGGGCCCAGAGTCCCAGGCGCCTGCACGTGGCTGCCAAGCAGCACCCAGCTCCCTCCCTCCATTGAGCTCCCCGCTGCCCAGACCCGGGCACCTGGGACTTCAGGTGGGGCTTAATGTCCCCTCCTCCCTTAAGGGGAGCCGCAGGAGGGCAGGCAGCTCCCGCCAGCAACTACCTGGGCAGCCCTGTCAGTGAAGTGGTCACTGATGGCGGAGAGGGAAGCACAGTCCGCTGTGTGCCGTGCGCGAGAGAGATCCAGGCACCTGGGAGCCCCTCCCGCCCGCCCCGGCTTCACGTGCATCGTTCACAAGCCAGCCCGGGTTTCCTGCAGGCTCCTGGACACCTCACGCACATACAGGTGGGCAGCAGCCAGCAGGACAACCTCAGCACAGAGGGGGCAGTTTGATGCTAACCTCTGGACCCGGCCACTACTCTCTGCAGGGCGCTGGTTCCCTGTGCCCTCTCCACGCTCCCAAATGACACGCGTGTTGCAAAGAAAGTCTCTCAGGAAACAAGGAAATCTTAATGGCTCTGATGCACACTTTGTGATTCTCAGCTCTGGCCTTTCCTACCTCACGTTATGAACATGTTTTTAAAGTTTTTTTGTTTTTTTTGTTTTTTTAACACTGCCACTTCTATCACCAAATTATAGATTTGGAAATTCACACTTTAGAAAACTGACACTAAAAAAAAACAACTTTCCCAATCAAACTGGACCTCTCTAAGCTTTTCGGTTTCATGATGAGACCAATAATTTTTCTTAAACAAGTTTCGAATAGGCCGATAAGCGATAACTTCCCCCAGTAATCTCCTACCTAAGCCACGTGCCCCGTCCCATGGGCTGACCCCGCTCATCACCGAATAAAGCCCTGCTCCCTACAAGCCCTCCAGCTGAGGATTCTGACGACCAGGAAAAGGCGACTGGCAGGTTTCGCTTGTGCCCCTGTGTGGCAGTGTTCCCTGCCGCACTGCTTCTCCTGGCAAATATTAAAAAGATCATCAAAACCTATGCACGACTGTGTATGGACTCTGCCGCACAGAGTCCGCAGCCAGCCGGTCACCGCAGCTGAAGGGGACTGAGGGCCTGGGATGGAGACGTAGCAGCTTTTCTCATCTTTTTGTGATTTTTGCAAGTACTGTGTGCATGCTTATGTGTTTGTCCATAAATAAAAACGTTAATGCTATGCACTTTAATTTTTAGAAATTCATAACTAAAATTATAAATTTTATTTTAAAAAATAGAATACCACAAAAGTGATTAATAAAACAATCTGCCAGTTTTTGAACTTTTTTGATCTATCTTGTTCAGCACGGTGTTCCCTGGGGTCTAATACAAGGTGGGCCTAGCACGAAGCGGGCCATGAATAAGTGTTTACCAAATAAATCCAGTTTGCTCTACTCACTCACCCACCAGACAAATTCAGGCTTAAAGAATTTTCTGATTCCCCAAATCGAAAAGCAGCGGAAATGCTATTACACCAGGTGAACTCGCCAAGGGCCAGGGGGTTCAGCTGACGCAGTTATTTGCCGAGTGCCCCCTCACCTCCCAGCTCTGACTTCACGAGCACACGGCACCTCAGGCTCCGTGCCATCGACCTCTTGGAGCGGGACCGGTTTGCTTCTTCGCCACTGCCCCATGCAGAAAGGCCTTTCTCCTTTCCAGCTACAGCTTCGCGTGGTGAAGATGTGGCTGAGCATACTGAGTTTGAGGCCCCTCGGCCACGTAACAGGCATTACTCACAGGCAACGCATTCCTTCCGAAGCCCAGCCAGGCCCTCGCCTCCACCCGGGCAGGATGGGGCACCCAGCTCGGCGTGTCTCATCAACCACTCGACAGGCCCCTGCTGCGGGTGCCCGCGGGAGAGGCCCCTGCCCTCCGGAAGAACGCTGCACCCAGGCGTAGCTCACTGTCGGCCAAGGCAGAGCAGTACCACCAACCTCTCCCCATTTTTTCCTTCTCCCTGTCCCCCGGAAATCCCCAGCGAGGAGAGAGAAGAGTAGCCTCAGCCCCAAGAAAAGAAGGTAATCAAAGACACTGGCCGGGCACTGTCCTTGAGACAGCCCAGTGTTTCGGAAAATGCAGCTCTGGGTGCCACCTTTCAGAGGCGTAAACCTATGTGGGGAAATGTCAGAGGGCACCTAAAGGACGGAAGACGTGTTTCTATTTCCAAAACTCACTGATCAGTCATCTCAAGGAGAACACTGAGCATAAGGAAGCAAGTTTGATATCACGCTACTTTTCCGACGCTTGCAGAATGGAACGCTAACCATTAGGGTCTGTGTAAGAAGGAAACGAAATGCCTTTATCATAAGTAAAATCAAAACCGGCTGGTAAAAACATTAGCTGCCAATCAAACAACGGTGCGGGTCGCAGACGGATAAATCGGGGCTCAACGCGTTTTCTATTCTCTGGCACGTAAACAGGGACTCCAACACGTTTTAGCGTCCGCAGCCCAATGTGACACCTTCCCTCGGACCGTCCACAACCCGGTAATTTTCCTACTGCAGATGTGGACACGTCAGAAGTCACCTCGGCCCCCCAACCGCCCCAGTTTGTTCCGGATCGCGCCAGACGCCCAGCGCCCGCGAGAACTTCCGCGCCCCCGGCCGCCCGCCGCGCAGAGCACCCGCGCGGACACGGGACCCCCGGAGCGCACGGCTGAACCCGGGACGCGGCGTGCCCTCCCCGGGGCCCCCCACTCTCCGACCCGCGTCCCGGAGCACCGCGCGCGGACTCGGGGCCCTCGGGAGAGGACGCGGGGCCGACCCGGGCGCAGTCTCACCGCCGGTCGCAGCCTTCCCTCCCTGGGGCCGAGAGAATCCGGGGCACACGCGGCACTCCCCGGGTGGGAACGGGGCTGTCCCCATGCGATCTCCCCGCCCCGGGGGCGCAGCCTCATCCCAGGGCGCAGCGTCCCCTTTATTCCGGGGGCGCAACCTCTGCCTCCCGGGGCGCGGCCTCATCCCGGGGCGCAGTCCCCCCTCCATCGCGGGGCGCAGCCTCACCCCAGGACGTAATTCCCACTCCATCGTGGGGCGCAGCCTCATCCTGGGGCGCAGCTCATCCCGGGGCGCAGTGCCCCCTCCATCGCGAGGGGCAGCCTCATCCCGGAGCGCAGTCGCCCCTGCATTCCGGGGCGCAGCCTCACCCCAGGGCGCAGCCTCATCCCGGAGCGCAGTGCCCCCTCCATCGCGAGGCGCAGCCTTATCCCGGGGCGCAGTCGCCCCTGCATTCCGGGGCGCAGCCTCATCCCGGGGCGCAGTCGCCCTCCATCGCGGGGCGCAGCCTCACCCCGGGGCGCAGTCCCCCTCCATCCCTGGGCGCAGCCTGCTCTCCCGCGGCTCAGAGCATCCGGCGCAGACGCGGCGCCGCGCGGAGCAGACCCGGGGCCGTCCGGGACGCAGCCTTGTCCTGGGGGCGCAGGCTCCCTCCCCGGCGGCCCGGCCCGCAGCCCCTCCGGGCACCCCGCGGGAGACTCGAGGTCCTGCGGGAGCCGCACGCCCGGCCCGGCCTCCCCACCTGCCCGGCAGCGCTTACATAAACGCGGCTCCGGCGGCGCCCAGCGACGAGTGTCCGCCTGCGGCGTCCTCCCGCGCCCGCGCCGGCCCGCCCGCGCCCGCCTGCGCCCGCCCGCGCCCGCCTCACCTCAGCCGCGGGCCGCCGGGCTCCGCGCGGTGCAGACGCTCGCTCCGCTCGGCCGCCGGGCGCTGCGGCGCGCGAGCCGTGGCCTGGCGCGCCCCCGAGCGCGCCCCCGAGCGCGGCCCGGGCCGGCCGCCGCCTCAGCCTCCGCGCCCGCCCCCGCCGCAGGCCGCGCGCACGCCGCGGTGGGCGACGCCGTGACGCAGGACGTGCACGCACGCACGCACGCGCGCCGCGCCGGGGGTCCGCGGGTCCCGGGGCGCGGGCGGGGGCGAGGGCGACCTGGCGTGGGAACTGGGGCACCGGAGACCCCCTGGGAGGACCCGCCGAGAACCGGACGTTCAAACGCATCCTGACCGGTCGGCCTCCCCAAGAGCCATGCGCAGTGCGAGATCGGGGTCCCCAAACTCCAGAGGGGGTCCCGCGTTTGCGTGTGGCACTCGCAGTGAGTTCTGAAGCCCGTCCAAATGGCCAAAGCTAAGGTGGTCGTGGGTTGGCCGGTTTTGCAGGAAAGGCAGTTTTAAAGCCTTTTTACGGAGTTTGCACTGAACTCATTCCTCTGTCGTGCGGCTACACCGGGAAGTGTTTACACGCGATGATAAGCACGCGTGGAAATGCAGCAGTTTTGAAGACCAGATTACCCAGCTCAAGGTCGTGATTCTATTCAGAACAGAAGGAGTTTAATAAGGAAAAATACGGTTCTTGAACACAGGCGCTGAGAGCAGAGGAGCGGGGAATGGCTGAGCAACGCCTTTGGCCGTTGGGTGATTTACTAGAACTCAATGGTGTCAACCCTAAGAATAGTTATTTTACCAGCAAAGATGGGTTTATTAGAGAATAACAGGGGATTTGCAACTTGGGACACGCAAACTATGAACCATAGACCCGTCATGAGAAGAAAGAAGGGGAGCGAAGTTTTATAGAGAAAAAGGGAGCGAGTTGGGAGCAGAGTCCTTTGCAGGAGAGCGAGAGTTTAGGATGGCGGTGGCTTCTCACTGGCTGAGTGTGGTGGTCTCTCATTGGCTGGGCTGTTGCTGGGCCAGGAGAAAACCTTCCTCCTGCCTGAGTAGTGAAGTAGGCTTCCTGTCCGGGAGGACAAGGTAGCTTCTTCCTGCGGTGGGTGGTCTGAGTGTGGGCTTCCCCTACAGGGCTTCGCCTCCAGATTTTAAGGAGGTTTTTAAATTCATTTTCACAGCAGGCAGAGAGAGTGGTCAGGGCCTGGCAAGCCTAGGGCCAGGGCAGGGCCAGTGGGTGTAGAGGCTAGACTCCAAGGTCAAGTCCAGCTGCTCCCCCTTCTGGCTGTGGGGCCAGAGGTGTCACTCCGGACCTCCGCGTGGTTCCTCGCGTGTAAGATGGGAAGGGAAAGGCACACAGATCGCGAGCCGAGTGCACGCCTGGTATGTCCCATGTGACAGCAGTGCACATGGCAGGAGCTCAGTGATCAGCATGAATTAACCACAGGCGAAAGTCCTGCAGCAGCCAGCCACACGCGTCAGGTTGCTGTCTGACGCAAGGAAACACTTGCCTTTGGGGCCAGCCAGCGAACAAGCAAGCCCATCGCCCTGCCCGAGGGCCCAGTGTCAGGTACAGTGACCAAGGGCCACTGGTTGACAGCTAAGTAAAAATCAAGCTTCCTGGGACACCCTCTGAGGACTCATCCTGAATGAGGGAAGCGTAAGGACATTTATCTATTTCTGTGTAACACACACCCCAAAACTAAGTGGCTTAAAGCAGTCATTTGCTCAGATCCTGCAGGTCTGCAGCTGGGGTGGCTCCGCTCTGCCTCATGGGGTGTGGACTGGGCCCTTGCACGTGGGCCGTGTGTCACCCGCCGTCAGCAGGCTGGCGGGACCGCTGCTCATGGTGATGGGGCTCCAGCCTTGGCACTACGTTCACTAAGGTCCCATTGGCCAAAGCAAGTCAGGAGCCAAGCCCCAGGTTTGTGAGAGGGGACCACGCAGGGACTTGGCAGAGGGATGCGCGGCTCACAGGAGGCCATCGCCTTCATTTAATGTCGTTGACCCTGGTGACTGCCCGTCAGTTGGAACTGGAGCTGTGACTCTCGTCCCCTCCCTCAGCAGCAATGGAGAGAGCAGGTGCCTGTGTCCAAGCCCCTCAGGCTGCTCTGGGGACAGGCGAGGAGCTGGGGTGGCCCCTTGCTGTTATACCACCTCAGACACCGTCACCTCCAGAGACAGACTTATTGTGGCCTTCCCTCCAGCTTGGAAGAATGGCACACAGAACACGCCTCTTTATGCCGATGGTGGGGGAACACGGCCCAGACGTGGGGCGTTCCCAGGGGTGTGAGCAGCACGCCCACGCGGGGACCCGAGAGGTCAAGTGCTTCGGTGAGGGATCCTGCCACCTCCTGAGGAAAGCCCATCTGCCCCTTGTCCACCATCAGTGTTGACACCTGGGTGCCTGGGATGGGCGTCCCACAGAGATGCTGGCAGCTGTGACCACACACCGGCTATTAACCAGGCCTTCTGCGCCAAGGGCAGCATCCAGGCCTGAACCCTTGCCCCACCCCCGGGCACCCCTTCTGTTTGCCCCACTCACACGGGTCTTGAAAATAAAACACCATCTTGTGTCCAGGAAAACAAGTGTGATGCCGCACCGCTCACCCGCAGGACCCCAGCTGGCCCTCTGTCTGCCCGTGATGTGCCATGAGGTTTTACAAAGGCGCGTGAAACTTCAGTGCTAGAAGCGCTGTCTACACAGCGCAGAAGGTGCCTCGGCCGCTGGTACGTGGCCACGTAGCTGTGGGCCACAAGCAGAATTAAAAGTTCCTCTGGGCACTGCAAACACCTGTGGGGCAGGGCGGTACGCGAGGACTTGTCATAGCCCGCCACAGACACCGGAGACAGGGAGACGGCGCCTCAGACTGCGGCCCGGAGCAGAGTGGATCGCATCGGAACCTCCGGGAGGGGAGGGCTCTGCCTTTATCACCCCGGCTTCCAGGCAGCCTCTGGGCCACAGGGAACGTTCGGGGTTCACAGCTATAGAATCTACTCTTCTGTCCAGCTCCCTGGCAGGGCGTCCGGGCACGGGGTGAGCCACTGTCACAGCCTGGCTTTCTGGCCCTTCATTCTAGGCCCTCCGGCGACCACCCCTCTGTTGTCACAGGGTGACAGGTGTGATCCTGTTACCGCCTCCGAGTGGCGAGCACGTCCCTGCCCTGTGCTGCTGCGACCACTCAGGTCACTTAGGCCGAGTGTGGCGTCCGGTCATTTCATCGCAAGGACAGCCTTTTCTTGTTCTTTGGTCGCCCATTTCACTGCAGACCCTGAGCACAACCAAAAAACGTGCATCGCCTTATTTTATTTAATTCTGTCCCACCCGTTTGGAACAGGACACTCACAGGTACTTTTAGATTGCAGTCTAAAAGTAGGTTATTGGTTTCTTGGTTTTTAAAAGACTTGGGAAGATAAAACTGCTAATGAGAAGTAACCAATATACTGAGATGCATTTATTTGAGATGTAAGATATTCTGTCCTATTTAAAAAAAAAACACGTGAGACTGGAGTGACAAAAACAAGGTGGTACCAAGCCCTTCAGTCAGCTCTTTCTGGGGACAGACAGCTTGCATGGAGTCTGCCCAGCTCAGGACGTACCTCCCCCTGGGGACCCTTTGGCCCACAGTGAACCCCCGGTCACAGGACGGCCCAGGAAGAGCCTTGTTTGTGCTCTGGGATGCGCACACACCACCAGGACCCGGGAGCGGCTGACCCAGTGTGACCTCACCAGGAACATGGAGATGGCACTGAGCCACTCCTGAGTCCCCGTGTGCCTAGAACTGAGCTGTTGAGACCCAGCGGTTCAGATGGTCCTCTCCACGTGTCACGTGCCCCTCCCCGGGGAAGTCAGCCCAAAGCGAGGGTCACAGGGGACAGGCAGAGGCTGGGACCTGAGACAGCACCCTGGACGCAGATGAAGGTGACCGGTGGCTGCCGAGGTGTCCACGGTCTAGCGGTGACATGGGCAGGGGGCGCCGGCCGCGCCAGGGCAGGAGCCGGGCGGAAGGGTCAGATGGGTTCGGACCCGCACCGTGGCAACGTGGCCATGAGTCGTCTGGCCCTGGCGCCTGTCCTCTGCCCCCGCGAGGAGAACGTACCACCTCACCAGTGGCCCGCGCTGGGTGGCAGAGAACGGGCTGCTGCGGCGGAGCGCCGGGAGCCGCACCTCACTGATGGGGCCCCTGGAGCTCCTACCCCGCCCCCCGGAACCACCGCAGAATGGGGCGGGCTGCGGGGCCAGAGCGGAGCGCGAAGGCCGGAGGTGGGCGCACCGAGGCCGGTGGCCGGTTTCCGTGCAGTCCGCAAGGCCAGGACGAGTGTCGCACTGGGTAACAGGAAGAATATGCAAGCGACGTAGGTGGCCATGAAGCCTAGTACTGACCATCTGGCCGTTTACAGAGAAGGTGCGCCTGCCGCAGCTGTAAGCCCAGTGGGACCCACCCTCACAGTAGTACCCGGATGTCGGGGGAGGGACAGAAAGACGAGCCCAACTGGGGCCCTCAATACGGGGCAGGGGGCGGGGGCTCGTCCCGCCTCCCCGGTGTCTGCTCCAAGCAGATGCACGTGCCAGGTGTTGCAGGTGCCAGGTGACGCACGCGCCCAGGTGAGTAGCTCAGGTGGCAGCACGGAAGAGGGAAGAGCTACGGGGAAGCGGACTCGATTAGACTTGGCGACAGACTGGGTGGGGGTGTGGTGAGGGAGGGTCAGGGACCACCTGCGTGGGTCCTGGCTGCGTGTGCTGGAGGTGACTGTGCTACCTGACGAGGCGGGTGACAGCTGGCTGGGGAGAAGCCAGGAGATGCTCCTGGCTGCGCTGGGTTTGCGCAGCCCATCGGAAGCCCAGGTGGCTGTGTTGGGAAGACAGCGGGGTGTGAGAGACTGGTGTCCTGGGAAGGGAACGATGGTGGGGACTCACGTTTGGGAGCCATGAGGATGGAAGTGGTCGCCCGGGGAGAGAAGAGAGAGAAGAGAGGAGAACCTGGGCCGGGACCCGAAGAACGTCAGCCATTAAAGCGGGGTGCGGGGTGCAGGAGCGGAGGGGCCTGGGAGACCAGGCAGTGTGAGGGAGCCTAGAGAAAAGAGCGGCTTGAGAAGAAAAGACAGGTAAGTAAAAAGAGAGTCCGAATGAAGTGAGGACAGAACACCCACTGCGTGTGGCGACACAGAGGTCACGCGACTGAAAAATACAGTGGTGTGCTGGGGACAGTGTTGACGGAAAGGGGACAGTTGCATCTCACATAATGAAGCTGTTATAACCTCGACTTCCAGACCTAGAAAGAATGAAAGAGAAGGCATGGGCCAACTTCACGGATGAACAGAAGACCTGAATAAATGGCCATAAAACCCCAACGTGCCCCAAACCGAACTCCGGTAATATATAAAATGATAACAAGAACGTATGACCGAGCCGGGTTTCCCAAGACTCTAACTCTGGTTCGACACTTTAAAATCCACAGGTGCGAATCCCTGCGTCAGGAGATCAAGCAGCAGCACCCGTGCGGCCATCTCAACAGACGTGGAAAAGGCTTTTCATGAAACCCAGCACCACTCACGCTGAGAAGAGTGAGCTCTTAGGGAACTGGGAACAGAGGGAGCTTCCTTGACCTGGTCCAAGGTGCCTGCGAGTACTAAAGCAAACATCAGCCCGATGGGGAAACAAACGTAGGAACATTTCTTTTAAATCAGGAACGAAACGAGGACACTTGCTCTCTGGGCTCCCGTTAGAGCCTAAACAACAACACGACACCACAGTGAAATAAAATGTGTAAAGGTTGGAAAGGAAAAGAGAAAGATTCACGGGCGATGTGATTGCATGTGCAGAAAATTAAAAATGATCTACGGCTAAATTTTTAGATTTAATTAACAAGGTTACTGAGTATAAAATCAACACACACACACATTGATTTTTAAACATCAGCAACAGACAAAATGTAATTTAGAAAAATGATCCTGTTTACAATTGCGACAAAATTATGAGTTAAAAATAAGTCTAACAAGTGTTATGATCTTTAAGGAGAAAAAAATTTTTTTAAATTCTTGATAGAGCAAGTGAATGTAGAGACACACCATTTTAAAAAGTAAGACAATGTCAGTGTCATAAAGATGTCACCTCCTCCCCAAATTACCTATGAAGGCAATGGGATTCCGATAAATATTCCAACAGGGATGTTTATGCAACTTCGCTGACTAACACATGTGACAGGAAGGCAGAGGACCGAGAGGGGCCGAGACATCCCTAAAGAGAGAGAAGGAGGTGGGGACTTGCACCAGCAGGTGTCAAAACCTACTTTAAATCACAGTAACTTTACCAGCCGAGGAGGGACAGATTGACCCATGAGACCAACAGGAAGAGAAGCGGACCCACACGTGTTTTCACACATGACAGGCGAGGTACTGCAGGTCGGAGGGAAACGAATGGCTTCAGTAAGTGATGCCGGACATTTGTCCGTGTGCGGGGAACGGAATTGGGTACATACCTTACACCCCACACAAGGCTCAGTCCAGATGAATTAAGAAAAACAGAACTTTTAAACTTTTAAAATATAGGCAAATATCTCCATGACCTTGGGGAAGGCAGATTTCTTAGGGTACGACAAGTGCTAACCATGAAAGGTAAGACTGATGAATGTCTGTTCGTCAGAAGATGCAAGAACAGAGAGGAAGAAGATGTTTGCAACACATACAGCTGTTGGAGGATTTGTATCTAGAGTATTTGTAAAGAACTGCAAATAAGAAAAACAAACGACTTAATAAAAAAAATGGACAAAAGACAGGAACAGCAGAGGCACACACGTGGCCCAGAAGCACACGATAAGGCTTTCAGCCTCACGAACAGGGACGTGCAGGCTGGGATCCCAATGATACTCCCTTACACCCCCGTACCGGCAAACATTTGAAAGACTGACAATATCGAGTGTGGGAGAGGATGCGGGGCACCAGGATTCCTGAACGTCGCTAATGGGAGCACAATTTGCCCCCACTTTGGAAAACAGTTGTCTCACAAAATCGAGTATTCTCAGCCCACAGCCACTGGTCTCCCTCCCAGGAACCCGTGCACGTGTGCTCGGGAGGGCGCGTGGACGGCCGTGTTCACGCTATCCGACTGCCCCGCACAAGACGAAATGCCTCGGGGCGAACCCACACCCCGACCCGTCCACACGTGCACGTTGTGAGGCGGGGACGTTCGGCAACTCGGCTACAGCGACACCCGACGGGGATCTTGGAACTAAAATGTCGACGGAAACACAGGCCACTTTGCAGAGCCTAAAAACAAGGCAGACGGAGCATGAGGGGGCTTCGGCACAGATACAGCATACGTATATATTATGATGTCTGCATGTGTAATTTATTGTGCGCACACACGCAGGTGTGCACGCACACGTACACACGCACCTGCACACAGCCAGGGAGTGATGGGCACAGAGTTTCAGGCGGCGATTGCCTGCAGCGGGAATGGGTCAGGGGAGAGCCTGCAGATGGAGGTTGCCGAAAACAGCCCCAGCCCTGAGTGAAGATGGGGACGGCGCGTAGGATGCTTTATAAGTTACGTCCGTTTGCACGCAACCTTTTGGTAAATCAAATAGCATATTAAGTATATTTTAAAGTGAAAATTTTGAAAGCAGAGGAGGACAGGCAAGACAGGACTCGGGCGGGGAGGGGCGAGGATGGTCTTGGCACAGGGACTCACAGCCGGCGTGCCTGGGGAGAATGACAGGCCACTTTGGGAGACGATTTGGAATCGTGACGCAAACACATGCACGTCCCCTAAGAATCCGCTGCCCCGGAGAAGCTCGCCCACGTTACCGGGAGGTGCGTGGCTGTGTATTTGTAGGATCACAGCCCTGACAATCGCAGCGTACTGTGCACAGACGTGGGCGTGCGTGGGGGTCTCATGGGACGGCGTGCGGGGGGCAGTCAGCAAGGAAACGGGTTCTCCGTGGTGACACCGGGGTAATAAGGCCACATGTGCTCGTGAAGATTAAATAGGATCAGCGTGAGGGATTAGCATTGCCAAACGCCCCACGGGTTTTGTGAGAAAAGAAGGGTGTAAATAAATACAGACACTTAACAAATTAGCAGCTTCTACAACTTCGCTTGAGCAGCAGATTTTTTTTTAGAATCAGACGCAAAGCAGAATAGGTGCTGTAACGCACGGTGCAAAGCTCAGGGACCTCAGGGACCAGCCCCATCCACGACCTTCCCTCCTGTGCCGTGTTGCCTCTGACGGGTCAGCTGAGCGTCCTGGACCATGGGGACACCGTCGGAGCCGCCACCGCCGGCGGGCTCCCGGCCTGGGCTCCGCCAGCCATGGGAAGAACTGAGAAGCAGTTCGAGGCTTTACTCCGGCGACCAGAGAATGCCAGCGTGGTGGCTGCCCCACTCCTCGACCCCAAGAGCGCGCTCTGTCCAGCCCCGGGGTCTACTGTTCACCCTTTCTGTCGTAACTTAATTAAGCCGTGTCCCTTTGTTCCCGTGACTAAGAGGGAGTCGGCCGGCCAGCAGGAAGAGGGATGCCCCAGGAAGCGTCTTTGGCCTGCCATCATTCGATAAATGAAGCGAGTTTTCCTCCAAGTGTGGCCTCCAGACTAGCTATGTGACAGACACCTGGGCTGCTCCTCACAGAGGCAGCCCTGGGCCCCCAGGCCAACCATGTCAGGCCCTGCAGGAGGACCCAGGAGCCCGTTTCCAACAGGACCCCGGGTGGGCTGAGCGTCACTGAGCAGACGTGTTGTTTGCTGTCTGGAGCTGATGCCCAAAGCCCTGTGCCCACCCCCTTGTCTTCCTCAAAGACCCAGACAGACTGCAGAGCTCTGGGACTCCGTCTACTTTGGTGGCAGCACTCCCTGGAGAGGTGGCGCCCCTCGGTCCCAGGTGCCTCTGAGGCATGTGTGCCCTGCGCTTCCTACGGGTCCCGTGATCCTCCCGCACTCTTCCTGGAACCCCTCTCTGCTCTGCCCCTTCCCCACAGCATCTCTGCAGGCGCCGTGCCCAGGGACAAGCCGCGGGAGGCTCGGGAGAGTGTGGGAGAAGCCCTGGCCTGTGTCCTCCCAGCCGGACAAGGCCTGCGGGGGGTGGGGAGTTCACGGCCACACTTTCTATCCCAAGTGTGGAGGCGGCATGGTCAGAATGAGGACAGGCCACTCGTCAGGTGAGCCTCTCTGGGCCTCCACGTCCCCGTCAGAGAGGTCGCCTGTAAATCGCATGTCAGCAAAGTATACAGGCCATACCGTGACATAACCAGTACGTGCAACGAAGTGTCAGCTCGACACCCGCAGTATAACTCCAGCAGTCGGAGGCAAGTCCTGGTCTCCGCCTGCAGTGCTGTCTGGCCAGAGGGAGACCGGTCCCCACGCGGGCTGTGGCGCCCAGGGTTCTAGGACAACTTAGGGACCTAATGGCAAACGCGAGTGCCCCTGTCCAGCGCCAGCCACCACGGGGGCGTGTGGCCGAGGAGCTACACGGTAATTCAGCAAGTCTCCTTCCGAGGGAACATTCAAGTGACAAAAAAGTCTCGGGAAAGGATGTTGTGTTTGTCATTGTCCCATGGGGGGGCTGGGGAGAGCACATCCTTGAGGGCACAGGGCCACCACGCCCTGCATGGACCCACGCCAGGCGCGTCAGAGCAGCCACTGTGGGGGGGGCCCAGGGCCTGGGGAGGGCTGGGTGGGGTGGCCGAGCTGCAGGCCTGAGCAGGTCCCAGACTCCGTGCTGCCTCGGGTCCAGGACCTCAGGGAAATGCAGGCACACATTCCAGAAAGATGACAGCACCGTGGCCTACGTGGGTCCGTTTGAATGGCCGAGGTCCACAAGCCCAGCTAGTTTTGCTTTCCAGAACTCCATTTCTATTTTTGGTAGAATATAAAAGCTTTGACTATTTCCCAAAATGGAAAAGCACATGTTTTTCCTGACAGTCTTATCATATCTGGTTGCCCACTAAGTGCGCCCGCTGGGTCTGTGGGCGCCGGCGAGCCCCGTTCCGGTTCCGGGCGCGCCCCCTCTCCGTCCCCGAGCGGGGCTGCTGAGCGCACGCGCACAGACGCTTCCCGGGCTTTATTTCGGTTTTTCACGCTCTCTGTTTAACACACACACCCACAGGGGGGTGTGGAGGGGGCAGCAGGCGTGCCCAGGCCTCGGGTCCAACTGCCCCCCGGAAGAGGGGCAGGGCGGGGGCGGGGAGGCAGCCCCGGCTCCTCGCACTGCGCACAAGGAGGGTGTGGTGAGCATGGCTCGGGCTGTGGAAGGAGATGGGGGGGCGGGGGTAACTGGTTGTTTCCGGAAACTGTCAGTCCCCGTCATGCCCCTAAGTGTGAGCCAACGTGCCTGGACTCGCTCACTCCCACTAGCGTGTCAACCTCCACCGCAACCAGTTGATTGACAGGAGGATTTCAGCTTAATTATTAAAAATGTTTCTGGAAAGGAACAAACTTCTTAACACACTTGGTAAAACAGCAGTTACCCTACATCCCCCTCCCAAAGGAGCCTGCAGCAAGTTCGCCAGGAAAGCCAGCGCCCGCGCCCGCCAGGCCCCGCCCCGGCCCCAGACCCTCCCATGTCAAGTACTGAGCCACTGCCCTGCCCCGCGGTACACACGGGAAAGCGGGAGGACCGCGCGGCAGCATCGCAGGGTGACTTGAGACGGATGCACACCCTCTGCAGCCAGAGCCCCCTTCACACCAGAGCAAGCACCCCGCCTCCAGAAAGTCCCTTTCAGACAAACCCACAAGAAGCCGTTCTCGAGATTTCTGACCGGCGGCGGGTCCACTTCGGGACCCCATTCTGTCCCATCGATCCGGGTCATCACTGCCGCCACTCTGCCCTGCTTCGCCGATGGAGCCGCTGCCAGTGCCCGGGAGGTCGGGGCCGCCAGGCTCCGGGGCGCGCCTCGTGTCTCCATTTCGCTTTTAGAATCAGCGCCGCGACTTCTACACAAAACGCCAGCTGGGCTCTCCGGCGAGGACTGTGTCGATCAGGAGGTCCCTCCGGGGAGAACGGATGCTCGGATGCTCGGGGCGCTCGGCGCTGCGCCCTCTGCCCGCGGCCGTGGCTGGGCCCTCCGCCGATGTAGTGGCTTTCGTTTCTCTCTGCGGCGTTTTTTTGGCGTTTTCAGCATACAGGCCCTGCATATCCTTTTGTACAGTTCATTCCCACGCATTTGATGTTTTTTTGCTGCTACTGTGAAAGGTGTTTTTAGATTTAAATTTCCCGTTGTTTCCTGCTATCATATAGAAATGCAATTGACTTTGCATGCTGACTTTGTGTCTGGCCTGGCTATGTTCACTTACTAACTGCAGTACTTTTTGTAGATTCTTCAGGATTTTCTACAGCCACCACCATGTCGTTTATGAAAAGACAGATTTCCTTCCACCCCTTCCATCTGTGTGCCTTCTATTTTTTTTTTCTTGCCTTATTGCACTAGCCAGGACTGGGATACAGTGTTGCAAAGAGCGCTCCCTGTGCCCATATGACTGAGCTAATAGGATGGCGGAGCAGATGGTGCAGAGGTCCCAGGAAACCGTAAAAGGAAGGACAATTCAGGATTTTTCCTTTTGGGGCCTGGCTGCTTTCTCGATTTTCATTAAAGAGCAGACCTGGAAGGGTGTCGCATACTAGTATAAGACATGAGAGGCAGGCCGGCTGCGTCATACGCAGGCCTCATGAAAAATAAAAACGTGGGCACCTTGTCCAAACGGCAGGACAAAAAGCCCTTTCCTTTCCTGCAAAGTCCGTGTCTATGCTTCTCTCTCGCGTCCTCTCTCTCCTCTCCTGGTCATGGTGTTGTCAGTCTGTTTGTTGGTTGTTTAGTGTCATGTTCCCTGGGGCATGGGATACTTGCGGGGTAAATATAGACCCTCAGGGCACAGAGGGACCCACCGTACACCCATCCTCACCCCTTCCAGGATTTTTTGGTTCGTTTATTGCTTTGTCTGTTGCAACTTTTGCAATCGTTTGACCCCTTACGATGGGCACGCATCTCTCCTATAGAGAACAGCAGGGTCCTTCTAAAAAAGGATTTGAAAAAGAAGGAGCCGGGCACTCAGATGGCCTGGGGGGGAGGGGCCGACATAATCGGCAGTCTGCAAATGGGTGCATTAATATTGCCTAAAAATATCTCTAATTTGCATCTCTGACAAGCAAATGTTTTATGGGAAAACCATTTTTATTTCAGGATTTGGGGCAGCTGACGGCCCCCCTCTGCCAAGACCGCCGTTGGTCCTGCATTTCCTTTCATTCTCCTGCCGCTCGAGTCTGTCCTTCCAGGAATAGCAGAAATCAAAGGTGCAGGAAGAGAGATAAACGTCAGCGAGCAGGGGCGGCCTCTGCCCCAGAGGTCGGCTTCTGGGCTTTCTCTTCCTTTTCTCGACAAAGGAATGGCTCTTTGTTTTGTTTTTTCTCGGGGATAATTTGAGAGCCTGGTTATTTAAGAGCCGGCGTCGGATGACTGCAGTCGGGACCGGAGAGGTGCGTCTCTGCGGGTGGGAGCGGGGGCGCCCCGTGTCGCTGTGTGCGGCGGGGGCTTTTCGCGCCTGGCTCTGCTAGTCCTGCTCACGCCACTCGGCAGCAAAGTCTAAAAATACCCTCCGCATCACGGTGGCTGTCGTTCAATGAGACCAAAGCCGCCCTTGGGTTGACGGCATCTGGTTAAGGAAGGGCGGGCACCGACACCGCCACGGGCCTGGTGGCTGCTGGGCCGCAGCCCAGGACACCGGACACGCCCCCGCGGCGTGGCAGCGGCTGCTCCTGTCCTGCAGCCGAACCGGAAGTCAGAGCCCCCTGCCCTCCCTCTGCTCCCGGAGTCTCCTCCGAGGGTCCCAGCTCGGCAGCGGCGTCCGGAGGCTCCGGCGCTGCTACGCCGGCGCCGGCGGCCCCTGAGCCGCGCCTTCCCCGCGTCTCCCGGGACCTGGGACACCCGTGTTGTCGAGAAGGACACTCTGGGGAAGTCCTGACAGCTGCACTTTCCTGTGCGACCTGAGGGCCGAGTGGACTCCCGGGACTACCTGGGCTTCGTGCCCACACTTCGACCCACAGAAGGACTGTGGACGAAGAAGGGGCGTGGCCTCCCCTCACGCACTGCTGTTCCCGTCGCCCTGGCGACAACCCCTTTAGAACCGCTCTTCCTCCCAGCCCTCAGTCCACCCATTCCTGCCCTGGAACCCAAGGTTGCTGGCCCCCCAGGAGGCTCTGCTCACCTGCGGCCCCTGGCCTCATCTGCTCCCGGGAGGGGAGGGCCATGCAGAGTGGACATGCAGTGGGGCGCAAGTCAGGAGGGTGGCTTCCAGGGTCTCCCCGTGGCGGGAACCCAGCTGAGGACCGCCCCAACTCCGAAGACTCAGAGGCTGGCTCTCACTATCGGCCTCCCGCCAGGCGGGGAGGGCCTGCCCCGTGCCCGCTCTCTGGGCTTCCAGGCGCCAGGCTAGAAGCTGCCACCCGTGCAGGGGCGTGATGGTTAACCTTATGTGTCAACTTCACCGGGCCGCAGGGGGCCCCACATTTGGTTCAGCATCACTCGGGGTGTGTCTGTGAAGGGTGCGAACATTCACAAGGGAGGACGGAGTGAGCAGACGCCCCTCCCTGTGGGTGGCCTCGCCCAATTAGATGAGGTCCCAAGAGCCGAAAAGACCGCCTCCCCCCACCACGGCTCCAGTTCGCAGGGACTCCAGGGCCTGTCCATTCCCTGGCCCCAGTTCGCAGGGACTCCAGGGCCTGTCCATTCCCTGCCTTCCGCGGCGCCAGACCCGCAGCTCTCCCGGGTCTCGGACTGACTCAGCCTGCAGGTCCTGACGCGCCGGCCTCAAGGCTCGTGCGCCAAGGCCTCGCGCGCTCTCTCCGTGCGCACACGTCTCTGTCGCTGCGTGTCTCCGGGAGCCCGGAGCGATACGGGCGTGCCGTCCCGGAGATCCAGGGGGAGGTGTGGGCTGCAAATGTGGGTGCGGGTCTATCGCCCGGGCAGGCGAGGCCGCACGGGAGCGGCCGCAGGCGAATGAGGGGCAGCAGGGCGCCGTGCTGGGCGCGCGTGGCCTGCGTGGGCGACGCGCACAGACGCCTCCTCCGTCATCTCCAGGGCGTCCCGCCACCTACAGCAGGTCGGAGCTCCCAGGGACCTTTCGCCACGTCTGTGTTGGCCAGAGCGCGCTCGTGCGCAACCTAATGGCGTGGGAACTGCTCCCGCCAGCTCCGCATGAGCTGAGCTCATCGCTTGAAGATGACAAATCGAGCAACAGCCTACAGCCTAACAAGCCCGGTCGATGGGCGGCGGCCGCGTTCAGGCTCCTGGGCCGACGCCCGGCGGCCCCAGGCTCTCGTCTGTTACCTTCGGCGCGGGGCCAACTGGGCGTCCGGGGGATGCTTCTGTGTTTCACGGACAGTCTCTGCAGGCCTCCAGTTTTCCTTCCAGGCTCCCACTTTCTGGGGACACCATCTTCGCTGACCATTTCCCTCTGCGAGGCAGCTAGTCCCGGGGCCCACGCCCCCGCAGCAGAACCCCTCCCCCACCCACAGCCCAGGTCCAGCGTCAAAGTGTAAACCCCAGTTTTACCATTAGGCTCCAGGTGTGTCCAGTGCAGCCTATTCGGATCCGATGACTTGGAGAAATTTTAAGAAGAGTTTATAAAATATTAATTTGTGATCGTGTTCAATGAAACAACCATACGTCTTCATAAAATTAAGATCAGACTCTACAACTATAACGATTCTATAGTGCCTGCCAGGTGCCAGGTGAAATAGGAGCACATGCTTCACGTGTGTTTGCCTGTCTGACCCTCAAGACAACCATGAGATTGGTACGATGACAGTTCCCACCCAGGGAGAGGAGATTGTGGTTCTGACAGGTGCGCCTCTCCTGGGGCCCCTTCCAGCACCGCAGCCCCGGCACCAGCTCTGGCCTGCACGGGGCAGCCAGGCACAGGGGTGCTGGTCTCCCACTCATGTGACCCGGGGGATGGAGAATTCATGAAAGTTAGTGCCCACGATCACAGAGCTGAGTGTAAAGGCAAACACACGGACACGCGCGCATAGGACCACACGCATTCTCACCGTAATAACCGAGGGGACAGGCACAAGTCAGAGCGGGAGGGGAACGAAGAGAGTCAAACGAAACACCCACGACAGAAGCACCGAGCAACAAACGGAGCAACAAACGGAGCAACAAACCCGCCAACAAACTGACCAACAAACCCGCCAACAAACCGACCAGTGACGGGGGAGAGATGTTGGAACGCACGCCGCAAACAAAGGGTTAACATCTTGCTGTTTAAAGAACCTTTTACATGTCAATTAGGAAAAGACAAACTATAAAAAACAGGGAAAAGGCTACGGGCAATTCAAGAGAAGAGCAGCGGGCAATTCAAGAGAAGAGCAGCGAATTGTCAATTAGCACGAAAATCGATCAACACTGTTACGCAGCTGGAAACCTGAAGGAGCAACAACAGCCAGTTCGTGGATTAGCAGGCACCGAAAAGGATGCGTGTGGGGCGGGACTGGAGGGACATTGAAGCTTTTGTCACTTGCTTTTGTGAGATACTTTGATCTCACCTACCAGAAACCTTAAAAATGGGTCCAACTTCTTAGGATTTATCCTGAGGCTGTACTAAGAGCTACACCCCAGAAAGACGTGCATGCCAGTGTTTTCACGGCACTTACGAAAGCTCTAATCTGAGCAATCGACGCGGTCAGCGACGAAGGGTCCATCGGCGGATCGCGTTTATTCAAACAGCGTCGGTCTACGCGACTCCTCGACGGACCCAGCAGCCCGCCCTCACGGCCTGGGAGACTGCCGGCACCGTGAGCGTGTGCGGCAGGTCACGTGTGGCACACGCACGGACACTGCGCATCGTTCCCCGTGTTCACGTAGATGCAGGTAAAGGCACTCTTCTGTGTGCGTGTCTTTTTCTTCTTTCTGTCTATTAATTTGATTCTTCTGCAATGAACACGTGTCGCTCGTGCGGCAGACGTGGCGGTGTGGACGCCGCAGCCCACGCATTAGGTGTCAGGCCTCTCAGCAGCCGGCCCGCTGCAGCCTGGCTCCTGCCCGGGCTCCTGCCTTCCAAACTCCCTTTGCTGGGCGTCTGCAGTTAATTAAAGGCTCGCCTCCAAGATCTTCCGTCTGGAGTCTGGGCTGGTCGCTCGGACACAGACTCTCTGGGGATGGAATGGCCTAGAAGTGCAGCAGGGTCAGACGGGTGTGGTGGGGGGGGCGCTGGCACGGGGTGGGCAGGGAGCGGCCACAGCTGCCGCCACACTACAGTAACGACATGGTGTTGGGGACGCAGCCTGGGTATCTGGGAGCGACGCATCTGAATAGTTCCAGGGACAGTGGAAGCCAGTGCCATGAGCTGAACAGAAACCCCAAGACCTCAGGGAAAGGCGTGAAGGGCACTCTTACAGTGGCCGGGCGTGTGGCTCACTGCTGTGACAGAGTCGCAAGTGTCCATTGGCTCGAACGCAAGACAAGTGTGTTTATTGTGCATGTAAAGCTGAAAGAGGTTCTAGCTGATGGCACGCAGGGTCGGGGTGCTGGGGAGCCTGAGTAGGACAGAGGCCCCTCCCCTGCTCAGCCATCCGGGGACCCGGCCGCCACCTTCCACGAGAGACTTCCCAGGTCCCCCGGCTGCCTCCTTCTAGCCTGCTGTGAGGGACAGAGCAGGAGGTGAGGGCTTCGGGAAGCATCGCTCCTCTCCGAGGTCTGTTGACTGGAACTTGGTCCTAGCCCGTTGCCCACAGGAGGCCGGGAGGTGTCATCGGAGGGCGGACTGGGAAGGGTGACAGGGTCTGTGAGACAATGTGCGGCATCTGGTTCACTGATAGTTAATAGATGACTATGCTGACAGTTGAGAAGGTGCAAGGCTTTCTGGAATAAAAATGATTAAGAAAAGTTTACATGTGGCAATGACGTGTAAATTCACGAGAGGCTCCCTCACTAGACAGCGAGTCGCTTTGTCTGCCACTAAAAGCAGGAAGCAAGGGGATTTCTGGACCCGCGAGCCCAGCACGTATGAATTTCTCTTTTCCTTTACATGAGCGAATACAGGTAGTATAGATATTTTATGACCTTACAGAGAAATGTAATGATTTTAGACTCAAAATTATTTATCCATGTGGCTCTTTTCAACCAAAATTAATGTAAATACCATAAAAAACGTTGAACTGAAGATTTTGTTTCTAAAAAGAACTTTTGTGGCAAATGTTGCATAGCTTTGAATGGTTTTTAATTTTTCCAACAAATTTTCCTGTTTTTCTTCCAATGTGTTTTTTCTGTTTTTTTTTTCTGTACAACTTTGTTCTGACCGCACTTGTTTTTCTAAATTCTTTTGTAATCGAATACTGTATTTTCAGTTTGTACCAGAACTGTGTGAAAGTCACCTCGACCAAGAAGTCCCTGGACTAATGCTCACCAGACGGGTTGATGTGTGGCTCTGTCCTCTGCAGGGTGCATCTGAGTCCCACGGGCCCGTCATGAAGCATTCCGACAGAGGACTGTGTGGGGACGAGATGGCGCATCACCTGCCCTATCACCACCAATGTCTAGAAAAGGAGAAGAGACCGTCCCTCTTATCGAAATCGCTTTCAGGTCGAAGGACATCAGATGACACATCCCGATCAGAAGAAAATACATTTAGCTTGTCAGCATCATCATTACCTTATTAATTGATAACCATTCCCACTCAACATGTTGTTAGCATGGGGAACCCAATAAAAGTAACCTTTTAAACTGCATCTGTGGAGTATGGAATTTTCCTCGCAAATTATTTCTTACCGAAGGGATGTATCATCTGGTGATGGGTTGAATTTCTCTTCACGGTGGAATGCCCGGAGCCCACAGCCAGACGGAATAAGCCGGATCGTGGTTTTACGGTAGCAGGCGGCCAACTCTGCAGTCTGCGGAGTTTTGAAATGTTGAAATGTATTCCTCAGAAAAATCTTAAGTTAACTGTCCAACCTCATGTTGGCCTACAGAACGTAATCTTCGGCAGAGACCTAAAAGCAACTCTAAACTTCTGTTTCATTGTGCTCCTCTGAGAATATAATTATACAATCACAAAATGGAAGTGGCTTTTTTCGTCGGAGCTTCTGGCTACCAGTCTTAACCACCGTAGCCTGGGGGACGGAATGAAAAAGACCAGCAGGAAAGGAACGACACCTGAACATTTTAAGAACAACTTTGGACATATTTGTTTTCCTTTTTACATGTAAAGGATTCATTTTCGCATTTCCTGAGGGTCTATTCTCCTATCTTAAGCACGATGCCCTGGGTGCCAGGCCAGTGGGAGCGGTGATGGGCTGATGGGGGGTCCCCGCCCTGCCCAGCCCCCCATCGCTTGCTTTATGAACTTTAAACAGCATCGTCGAGCCCCCCGCCGGGAAGATGAGGGAATCTCAGCCCTCCGCCTTCCCACCGACTTGCCCCTTTTCACGCCACACCGTTGCCAGCGTCATGACGTCCCCACGGTCAGAAGCGTGTCGCCTCACGTCCTTCTGACGTGACCCCTGCCGGTGCTTCGCCCACTGGGACGAGTCCTCGCTCTCTGCTCTCCTCTTTCAAACTTGACTTAAGTGCACATCGCTCTCTATGCTTCTTTATGCAGATAAGACTTAGTTTTATCGCAAAGCAGTTCGGCGGGACTCGGGCTGGGAATCCCCGGCGCTCGCGGAGCAGCTTGCAGAGGATCGGACGGCGTCGCGGCATCGAATGGGCCCCCGGAGAGTGACAGTTCCATTCGTTTGCACATCCTATGTCTTTCATTCATAAACTTAAAAGCTTTGTTTCCTAGACGTCTTTCAAGGTAAATCCTAGAGTCCTCATAATTTCTGCTGCTGTTTGAATGCCATCTTTTAACCCATGGTTCCCAGCTTGTTCCTGTCAAGTGGAGAGAGATGCCACCGCGTTCTGCGACCTGGTCTCGTACCTGGCAACTCGGCTGCGGTCCGTTCGCAGCCCCCGCGGCCATGTGCCTTCTCCGCCAGCTCCCGCTGGACGATGCGCTCGCCGGAAAACAACGACCTTTACTCCCCCTTTCCGATCACTCCGTGCCTCACGGAAGCAGTGACACTGGGCATCCTTGTTCCCCGCCCCCCCGCCGAAAGGGAAAACGTGTCCTCAGCAGGTGCAGCGCTTATTGCGCATGCGTGGTAGACGCGCTGATCGGCGTCAGGGAGCTTCTTGGTTTACAACAAGTTTTATCATCAAACGCTTTTTCCTACTGAGATGGTAGCGTGACTTTCCCCCTTTAATCGGTTAGTGCCACATCGATGTCATGTTGGTAGATTTTTCTGGCATTGAGCCGTCCTTGAATTCCCTCAGCGAACCTCACAGAGGATTCTGGCTTTTGTTTACTTCCCAGACCACTATGATATAAACAGAAACACTTTTTAAAATCCTAACGACATTAAATAAAAGTGAAAACACTAACTGCATTCATTTTTATGCATTAACACACGAAGTAGGTTTTTTATTATCAACTCCATCTCGTCTTTTTGAAAAAAAGCCATTTTTGATGGTTGACACTTCAGAATAATAAATGCATCGATGACTCTGTGAAAATAATGAAAATAAAATTTAAACTAACGTATGTTTAACAATCTTTATAAGAGCATTATACATATTCCATGAACGTGGCGGTTTTACAAGATACCTGTGTTATGGCAAAGCAAGTCGTAATGTTCCCATTTTTAAAACCTAGAGGAGAAAACGAGAGTGAAAACGAAGGGGGGGCGGGTGGTTGCAGCTGCCAGCCCCGGGCCAGACAGCAGGACGCCCGGCCGGGGGCCTGCGGGGTTTCCGCACCAGCGAGGCTCCTGCCGCGAGCCGTTAGCGGTGGATGAACACACGCCCGGGGCTCAGGTGCACATGTACACACACACACACGTGTGCACGACGCTCATAGGCACACGTGTGTGCACCCAATACACACATGCACACACGTGTGCTCACACGTACAAGGCACACGTGCACAATGCTCACAGGTACACACGCGCATGTGCACACATATGCACACACCGCTCACAGGCACACACACAAGGCACACACGTGTGCACAATGCTCACAGGTACATGTGTGCTTGCACAGGTACACATGTGCATACATGCATGCACACGGAGCCAGGTACACATGAACATGTGTGCACACGCCCACACAGAGAGACCCACACACACATGTATACACGTGCATGTGAACACATGCGTGTGCAATGCTCACAGGTACACACATGCACACACACACACATGCACACACACACACACACAGACCCACGCGTGCGCATGCACTCCCTGCACAGCCCCCAGACCCACTAGGGCCTGGACCCCGCAGAGGCCTGGCCACCGACGACGCAGGAGTCAGGACGGGTCACGTTTTACAAGGTCAGACTGGACGTGAGGAGTCCATCAAGAAAACACCAGCTCGTGGACGAAAACGGGCGCCACGTGACACACCCCCTCCTCAGGCCCCAGCGGGGCACCGGGCTCCACCGGGCTCTCCCGGCTGCCCCACTCGGCATTTCTAGGTGACAAGATGTCCCTGTGACAGTCCCTCAGGGCTGGTTGGGACAGAGGCCAGCAGCCCGGGCCAGCCCTGTGTCTCAGCCCGCCCAGGGCCTGGTTCCTTTCTCTTACAATGGATTCTGAGGATGAGGATGGGAAGCGTGTGAAGGACGATGTGTCCTGTCCCTCCGTCACCCCAGGAGACCGAAGGGGATGCAGAAGTTGCCACGAAACTTCGCTGGCACAAACGGCTCTGACTCCCAACTCTCCGCGGCCAAGTGATTTTTCAGCTACTTATAGTTTTGTTATGCTTTCCTCTTTCTTCCCAGAATCCCCAGGGGGACTCTCACAGAAGACCAGACAAATGAAAAATTTTCAACTTATAAGTCTTGGCTGTTTTTGATTTATCTGTAGGCAAAATGACAAAACCCTTGAAGATGCTTTAAAAGTGCAAGTGAGGAATTCATCACCTTACGTAAATTTAAAAATGAAAGAAAGTGATTCGGCTAAACTCTAAAACGGGAGTTCAGACAGAAAACTCCAGGCTGGAAACAAACATGCGTGGGGACTTAAACAAGAGTGACTGCGTGAGGGGCTGTTTACCCCGATCGCCACCTCCAGCCACAAACGGGGGCACCCGGGCCTGGGTGCCGAGCAGAAGCCACAGGCATACAGCTTCGCCGTGAGCACAGGGGCCTGGGAGGCCCCAGACGCCATCGCTGGCCGCGCGCGCCCAGCTCTCTCAGCCACCTGGGCACCCACTGTGGGCCACGCACACAGGGGTATCCACCCTTCTCCCAAATGAAATCTCTCCTTGCCTTATCTATCAGCTCAGAGGGAGCTCCTCTGGCCAGCCTCCCACACCACCTCAAGGACCCCTGAGTCACCTGTCCTCGCTGGAGTCCAGGGTGACCCCATGTCCTGGAGCCTTGGGAAGCACCCGTGGGTGGCGGCCCTACGGCGGTGGGGGCACAGCACTCTGGGGACACGGGCACAGGGCGAGCGCACAGTGTGTCCGGAGCAGTGTCGGAGTCTAGCCTGGGGGTTAAGGGCACTTCATGGAGAAGGGGACGTTGGTGACAGCCTCAAAGACAGGTGGGCCTGGGGGTGACCCTGTGCCCACAGGCCAGCGGCCTGAGGATGGTGCAGTCAAGGACCAGGCCAGAGGGACTCGGTGGGAGCGGGGGTGGGGGCTGGGGGGACCTGGGCAGGGAGAGGAGGGAGGCAGCTCACAGCCCGAGCGGCTGGCAGGCGTGTTACTCTCTCTTGCGGGACAAGGTCAGACTCCACGCTGTCGCCTACCCCAATGGCCTCACACTGGTGCCTGTGGTGGCCTGCACTGGACGGTGGGCCTGGGGATGGCCACCTGCCCCCGGCCGCACACACCCATCACTGACCGGGTGAGCTGTCTGCTCTTGTCCCCATTGCGCCTTTGTCCTGGGGGCTCCCAGCCTGACCCTTGCCCCGGGGAGAGAGACTGAAGCCCCGCAGCAGCCCCACCTCGCATGGACTCTGGCTGGTCCACTGTCCCAGGTCAGCTGCACGAGGAAGGACACCTGGGCGAGGTGTGGCATCCAGCACCCCTGCCCAGCCAGAGGCTCCCGGCCCTCCACAGACACTGACACCCCTGGGCCTTGCCCAGAACCCTCTAGTCCACCTGCCAACCCTAGGGACACCTCAAAGCTTGCCGGGTGCCCCCGGGTCTGAGTCCCAGCGTTGGGGTGCCTGGGGGCGGCCGTGACAAGGCTGCCTATGATCGCCTCCCCGGCGGTTGAGCTCCCTTTCTATCCTTAAATTGGGCTCCAGGTCTGCTTTGGACCTTCTGCTCTGTCGCTGAGCTTCTCACCTCTTCAGTCGGCACTAGTGTCCCATCCTGACGCTGAGCCTTGGAACATGCCCTGAACGCTCTCCCTGTTAGGGGTTGTCGCGACTGCACAGCGTTCCGCCCGCCGTGGTCGAGCTCGCTCCCCTGCCCGGGCGCAGGCCGCCCTGCACGCGGGTCCCCCTTGGCCGCGCCCCCGCCCCACGCCCCAGACGCCCCTGGGGCCACCGTCCAGCGGTGCCCTGCAACCCTCTGTCGCCACGACCCGGCCGCCGGGTCCTCTGGGCAGTCCCTGTTCTTCAGTGTCCGGAAAATGGGCTTTGCACATTTATTTCTCCTCCTTGCTGCTTTTGAGTGATTTCTGCAAGAGAAGAGAGAGATGCTGGCTGAACCCGTGGACCTGGGACTCCAGACCCAGGACCGCCGTGGACACCCCCAGCCAGCTGCCCTTCCTCCCGCGCTCATCAGCTGCACCGTCACCGTGATGTCTCCCACGCTGACGCCGCTGGCCCTCCCTTTATGTCAGAGAGTCACGGGCCTCTCCTCGGGGGTCGAGTTTTAGCGCTGCGGCAGCGTCTTTGTTGTCCCGAGCTTGGGTGCACTTCTGTGACAGGGAGACTGGGAGCTGCCCGTCCTGCGCCCGCAAACCACGCTGGCATTTTCACAGCGAGTGTGGGATCCAGACCCACAGGGAGGCGCAGACGCTCCAGTCCCGGTGGCTCCCGGAGCGGCTCTGGGGTCTGAGCACCTGCGCAGGGAGTCACAGCGGTGATGGTGGCTGGGGCGCAGTCTGGCACCAAACCCGGTGGCGTGGCCAGGCCGTCGTGCTGGAGAGCGGGTCAGGGGCGTGGCCAGGCCGTCCCGTGACCCGCGACAGAGCAGAGCACGCGTCTCCCTTACTGACCGCCTCGCACACACCTCGCCTGCTTGTCTCCCTGGGCCAGAACATGCCCTCAGCTCTAACCGCTCTGATCAGCACAGAAAAGGGATCTATAACTGAATTTAGAAAAAGAAAAACAAAACAAAGTTCCATCAGGCCCAGAGGGTCTGCTCCAGGGTTTGCTTCCGTGGAAGCCGTTTGCCTCTGAACGTGCTGCTCAGGTTCCCGGCGCCGAGTCCCCCTGCCAGAGAGAGCTGGTGGCATTATTCCGGACCATGACCCCAAGACCCGCACGTCCTCCCGTGCTTTGAGTCATGAAAGGGGACTGAGTCTTGAGGGGGGCCTGAGCACAAGGCACAGGTGGGTGCTGTCACCCCACAGCTCCTCCGGCTTTGGCCCCACTGAGCTGGCTTCACATTTGGGCGTCAATTCATTTGGGCGAGTCGTGTTTATCTCCGAGGTTCTAATGGCGTTTCTTTTTCCTGACGACAGAAGCTTGTCGGCACTCAGTAGTTACCTTGTTGTTGAAAGGGCTCTGCCAGCGTGGGGAGGCACGGCCTCGCCTGGGGGCCGCCATCGGGACCTGTGCCACACCCGGCCACCAAATGTTCCTCTGCGCTCTTGGGCTGTGGCCACTGTCACTCGGATCCCATGGCTTCTTGCTCCTTTCAAACTTCGTTTCCAGGAGATGGGAGTGCGTGTCTGAGCCCCTGCACGTCTGAACACGTCTCTACGTCGCGGTCCTGATGGCCTGTTGGGCTGGATATAGAATTCCAGGTGCTAAACCCCTGCTTATCGGGAGGCGAGGGCCCGTCCGCGGAGACCAGCATCAGCCACGCGGATGCCGGGGACCCCTTTCCTCAGCCGCCAGCTCGTCTGTCTCTTGCCCTGTCAACATCTTCCCCGTGCAAGTGACGTCTTCCGTTTCAGCAGGTGTACTTCGTCTTCACCCCATTTGGGACACCGTGGCCTCTCATCCTGACTGTCTTTCCTGGAGCCTGGGAAATTTTCTTCTATTAATTCTTATAGTGTTTCCTCTCCCAGATTTTCTCTTTTCTCATTCTGGACTTGGATCGGGTGGTTTTTGGAGGACGTGGATTAAGCCTGCGCACGTTTTAATTTTTTCCCCTGTTCGTCCACATCTGTCTATTTTCTCTGCGTTTTAGAAAATTTCTCCCTCTTTGTCTTCCAGGCTTCCCACTGAAATTTCCTTGGAAAAAAATCATGTTTCAAATTTAACTTCATCCGTAAGTGGACCCGTGTTGTCTGAGGGTCCACTCCGGTTTTGACTTTGGGGTCATGTGATTGTCCTTTACGATTTGTTAAAGAAATTAAATTAAAAATTAAAAAATAAACCTCTAAAAATATATAACAACTAGAAACAAATGTGTGGATATTAAATGACTTCAACACCCATTATTTCAAGAGACTTTAAAGTCCAATGTTTTGACTGTACGTCCTCGCAAGAAGTGTCCCAAGCACTCAGAGACTCGTGCGGACACACACGCTCACGCTGCACTTGGGGTCACACCGTTGGCCGTATTCGGGTGCTGTCACTTTGGAACTACTGTGGATGAAGCGAGGCGTAAGCAGGTGAGTAGCCGAGCGCCGCTGGGAGCCGCAGGCCACCCGAGACGGCCGAGTGATCCGCGCGGCGAAGAGGAAACTCTCTATGGTGAGTCTGAATCAACAGAAGCGAGGACTCGCTTTTCCCCTCTTAAACATGAGTGTATTTCCTAAATCCGTCCCCCGAAGCGGCTCACAAACGACGGCGGCCTAGCAGCGCCGGGCGCCCCGGGCGCCCCACTGTGGTCCCTGGGAACCACGTCTCACTGAGAAACCGGGTCCCGGGGTCGGGACAGGACACGCACCAGGCGAGCCGGGCAGGGCTGCGGCGCTCCCGAGGGCAGGGTGGCTGCAGTTAGACTGGCCACCGCGGGTACACGGAAACGCTCGGTTTTCAGAGCTACTGAGGACATTTAAACATTGGTTTTATGAATTATGAGCATGTTCAGAGAAGGTGGGAAACCCAGAGAAATAGAAAGAAAAGGAGAAAACTTCTAGGGTTACCCCCCAAAACACCAACTGGCTTTCCGAGCTCCCGGGACCGTGAGCAGAGCGCCCGCCTCCCTGCCCCGGACGCCCGCGGCTGCGCCCGCTGCTCTGGCCGCTGCGCCCGCCCGGAACCTGGAGAATCTGCGCTTCCAGCCGCATGCGGTCACCCGCCGCGCGGTCACCCTCCGCGCTTCCTCCGCCCGCCGGCACCCTGCCCTGGGCACTCGGGGTTTTCACTCTCACCCACCCATCAGCTCGTTACATCCCCAACTTGACGGGCCTCCAGGACACCTCTCCTGCGCGGGGCGTGGGGCTCAGGGGGATGTGACGTGGGACGCGAATGTGACTTCCGGGCAGAACGCCGGTCTCCATCACTGAACAAGCACACGAGTCCCTGTCCCGCCTGCTGGGTCCCCTGCTCCCAAGGGACAGAGAGGCCGTGCTACTCTCCCGGGCTCTGCTGTCCTCCGGAGCGGGGTGACTCGCACAGCTACTTAATATTGGAAAAGCCTCTGCCTCCCATAAAAAAAAAAAAAAAATCCCAGCGAAATGGAAAAAAAACCTAAGCTACTACAGAAACAAATGCCCCATCTCGGGACTCGGCTGGAAATGTGAGACGACGCCTGGCTCAGGCCTCCCACGGAGAACGCCCACTCCCCCCGACCCCCCTGGGGACGTGGGACGAGGCCACTGCCGGGCTGGAGGACAGAGGCAGCCCCGCCCCCCACCCCCCGGCTGTCACCCCCACCGGACCCTGCACTGGGCCTGGGCCTGCAGGGCGGTGGCTGCTCCCGCCTGGGGGCTTCTTCCCCAGCGGACCCCCCTCTGCTCCTGCCACCCTTTTGGTCCCGAACTTCAGGGTCCAGGATGGAAGCCCCACCCACCCGGCCACCGCGGCCGGTTCTTGGGGCCGGGGTGGGGGCTCCTATGCTGCTAGTGCCAGAGGGGCCTGGGACCAGCCAGGAAACGGCAGGAGGGGAATGGGCAGAGGCCAGCTGGATCTGCGGGGTGCCCGCACCCCGCCCCCTGGGGACCTCGACATGGGCTGGGGTCGAGGAAAGTGCCTTCTGTTTGCAGCCATGATTCGTCTGGGGGTCGAGCGCATTTGCACTCAGGCCTGGAGGTACGACTGTCCTAGTGGGAGTGGACACGTGCGGCCTGCAAGGGGCACTGCGTTTCCGGCCACCTTGTCCCCACGGGCCCTTCTCGTCTCAGAAGCCGTCGAGATGGGACTGGGGCAGGCGGGGGGCTCCAACCGGGAGAACGTCAAGAGACGGTCAAGGCCACGTCTCCCCGGGGCAAGCACTGAGGGGCTAACCACGACCTTGGGCAGAATGGGGACGCCTGGGCCACTCGGGGGTGAGCACCCAGTGCAGTGGGGTCCCTGGCACAGATGTGGGGTCCCCGGCGGAGGCCAAGGCTACCACACGCACCAACTCCTGGGCGGGGACCGCCCGGGGAAAGTGGTCACCTGACACACACCCTCCACACCCCGCGACGTCCAGGAAAACACGGGGCTGCGAGAAGCCCGCGGACTCCCCAGGTGGGTGGCTTCTGCGTCCGCAGCCCACGGCCCCGGCGTGGGGGGAGTCTGTCCCCGGCCTGAGACCCGGCTCCTGCCCCGGGCTGGCCCGCGGTCTCTTTCTGGACCCCGCAGAGCCTGGCTCTTCCTGGTTGGCGGCGGGGTCTCCGGGCACAGGCCGCAGAGCCTGGGGCAGTTCGTGCCCCCCAGGGTGGAGCCGCGACCCCTCCAGGACTGGCGTGGGGCAAGGGACATAGTTCTCATCCTAAAGTTGGCCCATCTGAAAAAATCCAAATACTATCAAGCATCGCATTCCTGAAGCTAAAAATAAAAGTGCAACCCGTCATTTCCTAAGACACAAACTCCTGGCCAAGAACTTCGTGGCTGCAAATCCCACTGCAGAGCGAGACTCAGACAGGAAAATAAATCACTGTGGTCCCAAACAGACGTGGGGAGCTGGCCCTCTGCTGCCGCCGACCTCTGGTAAACCCTGCCTGTCCCCACACGCATTTCCGCAGCGTGACGAGTCCTCGGACGCAGGCCACGGTGCGTCAGCAAGCGGCCCCTCTGCTCGGGCGGCAGGGGACCTGGCTTGACCCACGGCCCCACTCTCCCACCCTAGACCTGGCGTCTGCCCCACCACCGGCGCCTTGAGGACATCCCAAGTCCTACCCACGGGCGCCCCTACTCACAGGTCCTACCCACGGGCACCCCTGCTCACCGGTGCTGGCGTCTGCACACTCATAGTGGAAGCCTGAGAATGGACAGGCTCCTCCCCATTCACGACACGGGTGCCTCTGGCTTTACAGCCCCCTGCCCCTCAGCTCTCACTGAAGTCCCCCAGAGGGACAGGGAGCTCCGTGGAGGGAGCGGGGACCGGGTCCCCTATGAAGGACATCGCTGTGAGTTGCTAGAACACACAGCAGGGCACCATGGAGCATGTGCCCAAAACGGTTCCTTGTACACGGGGTGCAGGGGGCTTCAGTGCAGGCTCCCAGGTTCACCCTCGGTGGGGCGGAGGCTTCCCAGACGGCCCCAGCCTCTTCCTTGGCATGGCAGGTGCTGGGGGGACCTCACTCACAGAGGGGCCAGGGCCGACCCGCCCACTGCTGCCGCGCCCCCCACCGACGGGGGTGAGGTTTCCCTGAGGCAGGACCAGCCAACAATGGGGCCTGCAGGGTCTGACACCCCAACCCTACACCCGCACAGACACTAGCCGCCCCGTGGGAACGGGGCAAAGACCCTCGAGAGGAAGAAGAAGGGTCTGTCTGCAGGTAGGACCATGACCTCTGACCTGGCCCCTCCGGGATGTGGGGGCCGCACTCAGAAACCCCGCCAGAGACCTCGACACGTCTGGGAGGGTCCTCGTGTCTGTACGGTGAACGTGCTGGCGGCGGACAGGACAGTGAGAGAGATGCAGAGACGGACTTCGCTAAAGGATTTAAAACGAGGAGCCACCTGGGAGCACTTGGCTGGGGGAGGGGCCGCACAGACGGGGACAGGGCGGGGGGAGCCCCCCTGAGGGTCCCCCAGCGTGTTCGCGGATGTGCCTGGCGAGGTCAACCACAGAACTTGTGCAGGAGGCGAGGGCCAGCGGGCGCCTCCCCAGCAAGAGCTGGCGAGCACCCCAGGACATTTTGCTCCTGGGAGAAGCCCTCCGCAGCCCGACTACCCTCCAGCTGAGCCGGTCCCCACGGCACAGTCTCCAGCTGGCCTGAGCTTGTTCTGCGGCCCCAGCAGGCTCGGCCGTGCGCTGCGAGCTCGGCTGTCAGACTCACCTGGGCTGAGCACCTGTGTGCCCCGCCTCCTCAGAGACGCAGGGAAACTGCTGTCTGCTTGCGGGGCACTTGGATGTCAGCAGCAGCCCCAGGTGGCCACTCCATGGGGCACTAGGAGGTGGCAGGTGGCACCTCCGGAGTGCAGGGTGTAGGGTCAGGGCCAGAGCAAGCCGGCCCTCAAGGGGGACAGGGACCAAGAGTGTGTAGCCTGCCCCCCTGGGATATGGTGACGGGCCAGGCGTACCTGGGGACACTGGGGGCACAAGTGGGCTCAGAGAGGGGTGGGTGTGGGGACCCTAGTGTGCAGAAAGGTGTCACAAACAGGCTTGGTGACGGGGCTTCGGCCAAGGGGTGTGAGACGCCCCACGAGAAGATGGGCAGAGGCGGGGTCTCCCCCAGAGCCACCGCCAGCCTGGTGGGCGTGGTCACACTGTGGGTTCTGGCCAGGCCAGGCCCGGGTTGGGCTCTGCTTTCTCTGCACCCCAAGTTCAGGCTCCTGGGGTCACCTCCCTCCGACGACTGCAGGGCCAGCTTGTGTAAGCACTGGGTCCTCTCTCGTCCCTGCTGACCGCTGGCTCGGACCTCGCTCTGAGCTCGAGCTGAATTGCCTGAGCACTGACACCTCACCCTCCCTGGGGACTTAGTTGTAGGTTTAATGTCTGCTTGGGGACTTCTGGCAGGGGGTTCACACACATGTGACAGGAGTTTCATGGCGGGGGTCTCAGGCACCATCTGCCTCTGCAGCCACCCACCCTCAAACCGAGAGTTTGTGCCGGACAGTATTTGGGGGCAGCGGGAGGTGGAGGAGAGTGCCTATTCCAGAAGCTTCTCTATGACAGGACATAGGAAGGGTGGGGCCTGGCCTCTCTGGGGGAGGCTGTGAAGAAGACTGAGAACCAAGGCGTTCCCGTCCAGGGTGCCCCCTCCCACCTGGGGGTCAGGCGACAGGACAGCCCTCCGGCTCCTGGCGGCCGCCCTCTGCATGTGGCTGGCCAGGCCATCCTGGGCCCTCTCTGCCGGCTCTGTCTGTCTGTAACTGGCCAGAACCCAGGGGGCGGGGACAAGCTGAGACCTCGCCGCCCCCCAGGTTGGGTGACCGGGACTCACGCCGCACGGAGCCCGTCACCCGGGATGCCAGCGGTCGCCTCTGCTGCTGCGTGCCCGTGCTGAAGCCCACACGGCGGCTGGCGCCTTCCTGGGGTGCCCGGTCTGCTCTCCTTCAGGACGGACACGGCTTCGGGGCCAGGCGGGGCACACGGCCGCTTCTGCTCCATGTGCTGGGGGTGTCGAGGTTCAATCTGTGATGCGGGACACACAATGATCTCCCTGACGTCTGCCTCGTCCAGGCCGCCGAGGCCCCAGCACTGACCTGCCTCCTTTGGGGCGAGCACCCTCTCAGACAGCGGGGGACAGACGAATGGCAAGGAGCCACGGCAGCTGTCCACCAGCGGCCGCCAAACCCTGGGCTGGTGGCGGAGGCAGCAGGGGCACATGCGAAGGCGTGGCCCTCCAGCCTGGGCTCCGGCAGGGCGACTGGCGTGGAGCATCTCTCGGCTATAAATACACGTGTGAGTCAGAGGAGACGCACCTCCAGCTGGCGGCCTACTTCGCAGTGTCGACGGAGGAGACAAGAAAGGAAGGACTTCTGCTTCTCTGCCCCGGCTTGGGTGGGGAGCCACCACGTGCCCTGGGAGCTGGGGGCCAGCGTCTAGGCCTCGTTGGGCGAGGCTGGCCCTCGCGGTGACACGCAGGCGTTGGTGGGGCCCCGGGGCTCAGAGGAACAGCTGTGTTGCTGCCCACGCCCAACCCTGACCCCTGAGTCGATGGCCGCAGGGGACCCTGGGCCCCACCCTGGCCCCCGCAGGAGCACCCATGCAGGTGCGCCCCCAAGTCCTGGACAGAACAGCGAAGACGCTGGATGCGCCCACGCACCTGGGGGCTGACCACGCAGAGTCCAGGCCGAAGGGGGAACAAAAGGCTGCTGCGACTTCCACGGCTTCCCGTGTTTTCCACAGCGTTGTTATTTACAAGCTCCAGGACGAGGGCTGATTCCCCGGGCCGCCCGTCACCCTTGCCGGGTCCCCCCGCTGCCCCAGCGTCCCCCACCCCAGACACAGCCCCATAGTCATCTGCCCTGGGGTCCCTCCGCTGCCCTCCAGGCAACACCCCATGCCTGTCCAGCAGGAAGGCACGAGTGGCTCCAGGTCCTGGGACGCGGCCTCGCTGCAGGTGCGGCCACGGCTCCTCAGAAATGCGGCCCCCTCCCCCGAGTCAGAACCTGCGTTTCCACAGGGTCCCAGCCACTCACATGGCCTCTGATGAGACCCTGGGCAGTTCACACATGACAGCTGGACGCCGCCTCACGGCCCCAGGAAGCGGGAAGGGAGCGGTCAGCGAGAGGTTGGGTTGCCCGCCGCACCCACTCTTAGGGGACACGCTTTGTAGTTCCAAAGCAGCTTCGCCAGCTTCCGACACCAGGTCTTGTGGTGCCGACCCGGCTCACTCCGAGTGCCACCACCTCGTGGCTCCGGCAGGAAGCGCGTGTCATCGTCCTGGTTACACCCTTTGCGTTTGCCCTTTGCTCACGTAAACCAGCTGAAACACAGCGACACCCGCCAGGCCGGCGGAGCCCCCGACCCACCAGCTTTGCCAGCTGTTGAAGACGGGGCACAGGGTGGAACTTTTGCTGAGATGGGAGGTGGTGTGGGTGAAGCCAGCATGGGGCTGGAGTCCCGTGGGAAAGGGCTCAGAGCCAGGCGGCTGAGGGCGAGGTGACCAGACACCGGCCCCGCAGGGCCCCCTCAGAGGAGCCACTTACTAGACGCAGGCTGGGGAGGGGGCGACCTCGCAGAGCCGGGGACCGGGATGCCGAACGCTGCCTTTGTCCAGCAGTGCCACCTCGTTAGTTCCATTTTCCGAGCTGTCACACGCAGTGCTCCCCGCCCGTCTGGGGCCTCATTACACTCGTGGGGATGGAGGGAGGCCGGGTGGGCTCCCCTCCTGGGCACACACTGAGGAGAGAGACTGGGGGACAGGCGTCCCACGGTTGGGTGACAGTAGAGTTGAGGGGCTGCCCATCACACTCGTTCTTGAGGACAAGAGCTTTGTCCTTGGACAGGAGACGAAACGCAGTTTGGCCTTAACCCGGTGAGTCCTGACCCAGCGAAATGGGCCCACAGACGCCGAGCGCCCCCGAGCTGCGGGGGGCCGTGCTGCAGGGGTGGGCAGACCCCACGCCAGGCCTCCGAGGCTGGCAGACCCCGCAGACGGTCCCGCAGCGGGCGGGCGGCTTGGTCAGATTCGTGCTGCTCCCCACGCCCCGTCGTCTGTGCAGCCGCTCTCCCTCCGACGGCCTGGGCTCTGAGCCGTCACACGTGCACCCTGCTCTCCAGCGGTGGTGCCCTGGGCCCTTCCACAAGGACTGGTGGGTGGGGGACAGCCCGACCCTCAAGGGCGGCCTGCCAGCGGGGACCAAACCCTCACCAGCCGGAGCAGGAGTCTGGACCCCGCAGGACGCGGCGCTCGGGTTCCCCTGCTCAGGGCCCGCCTGCACGAGCGACCTAAGCCCATCCCGCCGCCGGAAAGCCACGCCCACCCCGCCGCCGGAGCCCCGCCCACCCCGCCGCCGGGAAAAGCCACGCCTATCCTGCCGCCGGAGCCCCGACCATCTATGGCCCGCCCCGGCCACGCCCCCACTCAGAACCGCCCTCGACGGGGCATGCACAGGGGTATGGCCCGCGGGCTCCCGCCACAGGCCCTTCCCGCTGGGACTGCAGTGGGGGCAGTGGGGGCAGAGGGTTCTATGGAAAGGAGACAAAGGCCAGGCCCGTCTGCCCCACCCCCTCTGCCTGACCTCCACCTTGGGGCGTCCCCCCTCTCCCCCACCCTCCTCCATCCCCAAGCGGCATCTCGGTCCTCCAGCTCTGCGCAGCAGACACGGCCCCACGTGCTGGAGCACGAGGCCGGCCTGGGTATGCGCAGGCTCCTCCGTGCAGCAGGCCCTTCCCCGTTCCAGGGTGCATGTGACCCCTGAGGCCCTTGGTCGGGGCCCTTCTGACGGGGCCTGTCTGGCCTCGGTGGTGCCCGGGGCGGGTGCCACTTCCTGGCGACACCCCCGAGGCCACGGTCTGCAGGTCAGGCTGCTCCTGGGTCCTCGAGCTAAAAATACGGCCGCTGAAACCATGACGGAGCACGGCCGTGCTCTGCAGATTTGTTAAAAGCTCTCCTGCCGATACATCCGGAGGCAAAACAGCTGCTCGAAGCATCTGCTCTTCTGGCGACATTGAAAGGTCACACAGCATCTTGCGTCCTGAGCCAGATTCCGGACCATCAGCTCTGGGCCCACGCCTGCCCTGGCCTCCTTCCCCTGTCCTGCAAAGGAGCTGGAGGCTGGGCAGGCTGTGGATGGCGGTGGCACAGGATGGCTCCTAGCTGGGTGACCTCTGGTCCTGGCCTGGGCCCTCCCCTCTGTCCTGAGTGATCGTCGCTGGGCCTCTGGGCCCATTCTGCAGAATCCAGGTGACAGGTAAGTCTGACAAGATGACGCTGGCCAGTGGGGTGGAAGTGGCCAAACAGAGCAGACATACTTCCTTTTCACTTCCCTTTCTCCAGGCGGCTGGAATACAGATATGATGGCCGGCATGTGGGCAGCCCCCTGAGCCTCTGAGTTAGCAACCAAGGGCTGAGGAGACTGTGCAGCAGGATAAAAAGGGGAGGGAGCCCCATTCCAGCCCTGGGATGCCTACATTTACACGAGAAATGAAAACCCTATGTGTTGAAGCCATCTTTTGTCTCTTCCCGTGAGCCTCTCCTAGGTCTCGCGGTGTCAGCTAGAATTGTGACAGCGGGCACCTCCGCCTTGTCTGATCTTAAGGGAGGCCTTCAAAGTTTACCATTATGATATAAGCTTTTTAAAAATATCCTTTTTATATACCCTGAAATAACATTTTTAGATTAGAATTCTTTCTTTCTAACTCTTGGTATACCTTGCCATCTAGGTGTTCTCTGAAAGGTTTTATCCACTGATCCCATTTACCTAATGTTTATAGAACAACACGACTTATTTCTTCTTCGTTTGCTTTGGTTTCCATAGTTCCCTAGAATTTTGTTTTATGTCAGCATAAAATGATTCGCGGCACCCCTCTGCACTCCCTGGGGTTGGTGCGGTCCCGTCTTCTGTCCCCAGCGCCAGCACCAGCTGTCTGTGCCTCCCTTTGCCTTGATCGGGACCAGGATCTTGCTGACTCCATCCATCATCCTCAAAGACTGGCTTTCGACATTGCTGGCGCCGCACTGCTCTGTTTTAAACTTGATGTTCACCTCCCTTCCCGTTTCTTTCTCTCTCCTTTTTACCGTCTTTGAATAGAGGAGACGGTCCTCGCCCCTTCCGCCTCGAGTGTCAAGCTGTGTGCTCTGTGTCCCGCGTCTCACTGGTTGTGTAAGTCGCCTGCTCAAGCTGCCAGGTCTGAGTCAGCCCTGCCCTGCCATCTGCATAGTCTACATTCGCTTTATCTTGCTTGATATTTGTCACGTGTGTTTTCTTAGTCTACTTTTTAGGCTTCACTGCACACATGTGAGTCTTTCTTTCCTTTTTCTTGTGAACTCTTCTTGTTTTCCAAGTTTTTGTTTCTGCTGAATTAGAGATAATTTCTTCAGCCCTATCTTCCATTTCACTGATTCTTTCTTTAACTCCACCTGACCAAATTCCATTTGGTTTTTCTCAGTTTGGCTTGGTCACTTTTTATGGCCACGCACCTTTTATTCATATGTTAAATCTCTTTCAATATACCTACGTATCCCAAGCTTACCAGATGGTCTTCTGCCCTGAGAACCCCACAGTAGAGCATTTGTGAGTCATTTTCTGCTGCCCATGGCTTTTCTGGCTCACATGTGGCCCCTCATTGCCTGTGTGCTTTGTGACTCTTCCCTGTGGGAGCCCCTGAGGTCGGGTTGCAGTCACCACCCACCTGAAGCCACTTCCATCGATGTTCTGGGCTTTGGACCCTCAGGTGGTATGAATTTGGGATGCCAATATCATGAGGGCGGCTGGTGGTCACGAGTCTCAAGAGAGAGGTTTTCTCCTCCACTCAGTGCCACAACTAGAGACCGACAGTCCCCGGGGGTGGGGGCGGGGTGCTGTTCCGGCCCACCCCCGCGTGGGGGGCAGGGTTCTCCCACTAGACTGCCCTCAGCATGTCCTCTCCCGCCTGCGCCTCCAGGCCAAGCTCAACTCGAGTTTGCCATCTAGCGAGTGCCCCGCAGGCACGCAGCCTGCCCCCAGCTCCCCAGGCACCTGCGCACACTCCAGGTTCAGCCCGTGAGTGTTCCTTCCTCACCTGCCCGCTCGCTCAGCGTCTGAGTAAACACCGCTCATGTTTTATGCAGCACTTCTGCTTCTAGCGGGAGTGTGGGCAGGGAACCAAGTGCCCGGGCCTGCCAGAAATAGCGGCCTCTGTGTCATGTTTAAGATCCTCGGTGCTAGGAGGGCTGCCCCGCCCGGGCCCGCGGTGGGTGAGGGGAGGCAGGGGGACGCCTCTGCACGCTGACCTGTGCACCAACGCCCGGCAGGGGCTGGCTGAATCAAGGGTGTCCCCCAGACAAACGCTGCTGTTGCCTCGGGAGAGAATGGAAAGGCGTCTGTCACAGGCGTGTGCACGGCGCCCGGCCAACTCTGCTTGATGGAGCCCGTGCTGTCTCCGCCTCTGTTTGCTGTGGGGCACTTCTGTCATGGTTCCCAGCTCACAGCGTTTGGGTGGCCTTGCCCTGGGTCCTGGACAGGCTGCACGCCCGCTGCTGGGGTCCCACTCGGTGGGGACAGATGCTCAGCCAGTCCCAGCCTCTCTGTTCCTCAGACAGCCTAATAAGTAATGAGATGACCTCGTGTCATCAGCAAAGACAGCTGGACAGAGGGCCGCCACGTGCTGAGAGGTGACTGGGTGAGCAGAGGGGCTCCAGCCGCCCCGGGCCTCGCGCCCTGAGAGAGCTGAGAGGCACAGCCAGTGCAGCCGGGCGCGGGGCGATGACAATGAGGCCATGCCGGACACACGGCACAGCCGGTTCTCGGGCGTTTCCCGCGCTGCCCCATCTCCGCCCTCGCTGTCTGCGAGCTTTACCGCCTCCCGCGCGGCTCTGCAGACGCCCCGGGGCACCCACGCACCCGGAGCCCCGGCAGCCCCAGGAAACTGTCCCCCACGTGGGCTCCCCAGAGGGGAGTACCTCCCTTCTCCTGGCCCCCCGAGGTCTCAGGGAGGGAGCCCGTTGGCTGGGGTCGGGCTCGAAGAGGCTGCGTGTGTCTGGCCTGTCTTGGGCAAGGGCTGCCTGCCAGGTCCAGCCAGCCACTCGTCTGTCCTGCCCTCAGTGTCCTATGCATCCAGGGTCACTGGTCTAGGCTGGCACGGATTGTTGGCTGTGGCTTTATAATTTTTGGACACCTTTCTGCTGCCCCCAGTGGAGTGTGGTGGGGTCTGGGGGAACAGGAGACCACCCCCCCCAGCTGGCTAGGCCAGGGACCGGGTGTGGGGAGCAGGGCCTTTGAGTTCTTTCAGCACTGGCCTCCAGTGTCCCCTGGGCTGGCCTCTGGCCCTTTTGTCATGTTGGCGAGAAACCCATCCCAGCTCTCCCCAGATGCTGGTGCTGGACCTTGGTGCTCCAGGGCCATCAGCCAGGCCCGGGATGGGGCAGAGGGTCCTCCCTCTTTCCCCAGGCCCGCCCCTAAGCCTGACCTGGCTGAGGGGTCCCTCCTGCCTTTGGCCTGGGCTTCCCTAGGTGGCAGAGGAAGGGCAGGGGCCTGGCCCGGGTCCAGCACCCGGCCTGGGCTCTGAAGGTCACCTGCCCTCCGGGGCTGGGAGCAGCAGCAGCCCCTCCTCCCTGCTGTGGGAGGACAGGTTGCTGGAACGCTCAGCAGGCTACATGGACAGGACCTCCTGCCGGTGCGAGGAGCCCAGGGCGTGCTCCAGTGAGTCCCAACACCCGTGCTCACCTGGCAGGCTCTCCTGGGCCGACCCCGCCTCCTCTGCTCAAGGGACAGACGGCCTGGCCAATCAGTGCCTGCCGCTGTGATTGGCTCAGGATGACTCAGTCCCGGCCAGTTAGCATCCTCCCTGGGACGTGAGCTGGACCCAGGAGGGAAAAGGCGCTCTCTGAGGAGGCTTCCCACCCGGGGGACAGGACCCTGGGGCGGGCAGGGGCCACCGGGAGTGAGGCCGGCGAGAAGTCACCGGGGGACAGGACCTTGCAATCTGGAGAGAGGAGGCAGCCCGAGGGGGGCTTTTTAAGCCACTTGCTCCTGTCTCCCAGGATAGGGTACCCCTCCCAAGAGTGACAAAGCTAATGAATTGACCCCCAGCTCCGTGAGGCACTGCTAAGGCTGCTGGTGGGAGGTGGGGATGCGGGCACAAAGGCCCAGGACACAGGCCAGGAGCGGGCAGGCCCAGATGAGAGGCTCGGGGGCTGGTGCTAAGTGGGCGTGGGGGGGGCACCTGACAGGATCGGCCCAGGTGCCTGTCTTGCTCTCGGTCATTTGAAAACTCTCTTTATAGTTCAGGCCGATGGTTACATCACCGTATTATGTCATAAAGGCTGAAATTCCTCCACCAAAATCATGTGCCATTCTGTTTTGTTCATGGAATAGTTTGTCATGCAAAAATTTTAATTCTTAATTCCTAATCCGTATAGTTTCTGCCTTTATGCTATGCATAGAGAATACCTCTTCACTCTGAGAAAATATAAACATTGTGCTCATTTATTTCTTGTACTTTAACCATTTTGCTTCAAAAATAAATCAGCCGTCTATGGCCTGCCACCCTGAACGCGCCCGACCCCGTCTGATCTTGGAAGCTAAGCAGGGTCGGGCCTGGTTAGTCCTTGGATGGGAGACCACCTAGGAAGACCAGGTGCTGTAGGCGTGAAAAATAAAAAAATAAGGGATTGTAAGCTGACCAGGTCCTTGCAATCTGTGAGGTCAACCAAGGGTTGCCTCGCCTAAAATAAATAAATAAACAAACAAACAAATAATAAATAAATCGATCATCAGGAACTTAGCCTTTCGAGTCCTTGCTGGTGTTTGGGGGAGTGGTTGGGAAGGCATGCGCGCAGTGCTGTGAGGCAGGGGGCATTCTGGACCCCGAATGGCCCAATTTTGATTTAGTACATGAATCAGATGAGGTAAGTCTGGACCAAGAGCAATGGAATGAGCAGTCCCTTCGGCAAACGGCAGCGAACGTTTCCACCATGGTCCACTTCCTCTTGCAGGTCGCCCTTCCTCCCCTGGCCACCTGCCTGCACCCGGGGGAGGTGGCCTCCAGGCCTGGGGGTGGGGGCCGAGGCCCAGCTCCGCATCACCTTCGTGGGGGTGAAGGGCAAGACACGGCCGACGCTGCCCTGACAGGATCCGGCCCTTTCGGGGTGAGGCCGGGGCGATGCCCGGGACTATTCCACAAACAGCCGGGGTGGGGGGGACGTGCTGGTCCCACTGCAGAAACTGCTGCCACCCTGGTTTGGAGACGTCCTCCGAGCGGCGGAAAGTCGCTTGGGCCTTGCAGTCTCTCGAAGCTTCTCAACGGCGTGGCTGCGGCACAGAAGCAGCACAGACGGTCCCCGTGTGAGTGACAGTGGCTGTGTGCCAGTAAAACCGACGGACACGGAATCTGAATGTCACGTAGCTTTCACGGGATAATGGACCGAGTGTGGCCTCTCACCCCGTTCCTTTCCAGGGAGAGCCCAGGCCTGAGAGACTTGAGGGGTCTGTCCCCACTCCCCAAACAGCTCATAGAAGGAGCCTTGGGAGCCGCAGGCCTGACCTCCGAGTGGACGTCACCAGGCCCCTGTCCGTCCGTGCACGGACTGCAGATGCCTCAAGGGTTCAGACACTCAGGGAAGGTCACATCAGCGGGTGGCAGACTCGGCCCCTCAGGCTACTTCCAGAACATGGCGTCACCTCTCCCTGGAGAGCTCAGAGCACAAGCTTTGTCACCACCCTCCCCTACCCGCACTCCACCACCTAGGACAGGAAGGGGGGTGGAGCCTCCTCCTCCAGTGCAGACCTGGGTGGGGAGGGGTCTGGGGTTTTCCTGTCCCTCCAGGGACAGAGGCCGTGCAGACCCGGCCCGTGGCTGGTCCCTCGAGGACCCACGGCCGCTCTCGGTGCAGCCTCCGTCTGCTCGCTGTCCCCGGTGGACTAGCGCCCGCTGCCTCCTCACCTCTAACTGCAGGAGCCATGTCGTGGGCTGCGGCCAGCCTGTCACCGCCTTCACGGGCGCATTGACGCGTCCTCCCGTGTCCTCTCCCCAGGGCCCGTGCTCTGTGGCCCCCTGGGGCCCTGCCAGCCCCTCGCGGCTTCTCATGCACGCCGCGTCTCCGTGGGCCACGGCGTGGGGCCTTCTGCGCCGCAGTCGGCGCCCGCCTGTCGCTCCAGGGCGGATGTCACACCCCATCAGCATGGCGCGCTGTCACCTGTTCCGCTGGAGCAGATTCCTGTCAGTGCTTTCGGCTTCTGGAAACGCTCTGCGGAGGGTCTGCCACAAAGGGGGTCGCCACGTTCCCGCCCAGGGAGGACGGCGATGGCCAGGGACAGACAGCGGGTGAGCAGACAGGTCACTGGTGGAAAGGGCCTGCCGAGAGGACAGGGGCCGGGGGCTGGGCCGGGCCATGCCATGCGTGGGGCTCGTGCGAACAGACAGCTGGTGGCAGGCAGGCTCGGCTGCACAGCTCCGTAACTGGCTCGCGCCTGGCTGTGCCCGCCATGCTTGAGGCCGAGCCTCGGGCGTGCTCTGGACACCGCATGGCACTGTCCCTGGCTATGACCGCCGGCCTTTCTGGACGCGCCTTGCTGCCTCCCCTCCCTACTCACAGTGAGGTGTCTGGGCAGCATCACCGGGGCTGGCTGGAAATGCTGCCTGCCGGCCGCCCCAACCCCCTGCATCAGCCCACGTGGCGCCCAAAGACTGTGTCACCCAGAGACGCTCCCTCCGCATCACCACCCCGCCCCCCGCCACTAAGAACCGCCAGCACCGCCGACAAACACTCAGGTGACCTGACACAGGTGGGCGAGGACCCACCCTCGGAGGGGCAGGAATGGCCCTTCGGGCTCTTGCTAAGGCCCCTCCCCCACCCTCCTGGGGCCCACAGGTGAGGCCTCGGCCTTTCCCAGAGGCCCGCGTCCTCTGCCGGGTCCCAAGGCTGGCACTCCTGGCCAGGTCCAGGGCACCTGTCACACTTCAGTGAAGGCGGCTGGCAGAACGGTCAGCAGGATGTTCCCAAAGACGGCACGTCCAAACCCCTGACACGGTGACCGCCTCAGGTCACGTGGCGAAGGGGAGTGAAGGCTGCCGTCAGCCAGCCTTGGACGGAGACCGTCCTGGACTGGGGCGTGCGGCTGGCGATTGCCCTGAGCGTGGAGGAGGGAGGCCGGGCAGGACAGTGACGTGAGGTGAGGAGGACTGACCCTGCGTGACTGGCCTTGAGATGGAGGACGGGCCAGGAGCCAAGGAACACGGCAGCCTCTGGAAGCCGCAGGAGCCGGCGGGGGTGGCGGGGATTCTGGAGCCTCCGGAAGGGGCCTGCCCCGCCCAACCTCGACGGCAGCCCGGCGGCGCGACCTGGCTGCTGGCCGCCCACACCGCCAGGTGCCCCTGCCTGCTCAGGCTGCGGCGGGGAGCTCGGAGGAGGGGGACTGACCCCTGCTCAGGGATCCCTCCTCGCCCGGGACCCCTTCCCTAAGCGCCAGGCTCCTCTCTGCAGCCCCCAAGCCCTGGCCCGGACCCCTGGGTTCTGTGAGTGACCCACAATGGGGCCATGGGAATGACCAGCTCTGAGGAGGGGGCTGGCACGGGTGGTGACCAGTGAGCCATGTGAGCTGAGCGTCCCACCCTCAGCAGGCCCTTCAGGGAGGGCACACTGCTAATTACCCATCGGTGACCACACAAACCGCCCGCAGGGAGTCAGCCCGGCCCCGGACGGGCAGCATGTTTGCAACGCTCTGTCCCACGGTCCAGCCCCATGGCCTGGTGCTGACGTCACAGGCCAAGTGTCCATGGACTGAGCTGGTCAGAATGGTCGCTGCCGGACATGCAGGTGTGAGGCTGGGGGTGTCCTCTGGAGGCCGTAGTGACATGGAGCACCCAGTGCCGACTTCTCCTGGGCTGGCCCGGTGGACCGCTGCGGTCTGGGGAGAACCGAGCTCTGCTTTACTGAGTATTCCCGCCCAGAGCACAGCGCGTGGCTGTGTTTTTCCTAATGTCGCACTAGGACCTCAGACTCCTCACACAGGCCACACGAGTGCACGAGGCCACCAGCCACGGCCTCCCCGGCAGCCTCAGCCTCCTCGTCTCTGGGGTCGGGCCATCAGAGGGCACCGGACAGGGCTGGCCACCGGCCCACCTGCCTGAGTGCACGGTGCTGGGCGAACCACACCCCTGAGCCGTGGGGGTCACCCCATGCGATCCACTCTGCCTGCTGGGGCCCCTAGGCCACCTCGGGGAGCTGCTGCCTCCTCCGAGCCTGTCCCCTGCCTGTCCACGGCAGCAGTGGCCCGCACACAGGGCCCCTCGGGTCAGCCCGAGAGCCAGGACACAGCGTCTGGACGGAGCCCCTGGTGTGCTGCCCACACAGAGCGGTGGCCGATGGCGTCAGTGGTGACAGAGCTGGGCGTGTGGAAGCCAGAGCCAGGCGCTTCCCAGCAACGCCCAGCAGGACGCCAGGGGCTCAGCGACCCAGGAATGTCTGGGAATGCCCGATAACGCGGGGGGTCTGGCCGGCCTGGGTGCAGCCAGCTCCAGGAAAATGGGGGGGCGGGGCGCAGATAAGGCCGGCGCTCGCCTTCCGGTCCTGCTGCTGACTCCGGCACCGCCGTGCCCCTCACAGGGACTGGCATGGGGGAAGGTGGGGACTCGGGGCTGCAGGGAGCTTGAACTGTCACGTCCAAGTCCAACTCACAGGGAGGGCCCGGGGTCCCGTGGGGCTGCACACAACCCGGTCCCCAGTCCAGTCCCCCTGCTCCCAGCACACCACGAGGGGACACTGACGCCTGCCGGGTAGTAAAGGGCTTGCCGACGAGTGACGGCCTGGGCAGTGGACGACGGGGACCTGGCAGGGCCGGCGTGGGGCTCAGCCGCTGCAGCGCGGCCGGCGGGGCCTCGTGTGGGGTCTGCATCTGCTTCCGCTGCGTCTTCGCCAGAGTGTGACCCGCACACAGCGCAGAAGTCTGAACGCACGAGGGAGAAAGCAAGTGGCCCCGCCCAGCCCCCACGGACGCCCCCTCTGCCCTCCCTGCCTTCCGGCCACCTAGGCCCGTGCTCCCCGGCCTCACGCCTTCCTCCTGGCCTGAGCCTTCACCTGGGTCACAGGGGCGCTGACCACAGAGTCCAGCCCACCGCGCCACACAAGGAGGCTGAGCCCCACTAAGCGCTCCCTCCAGCTCCCCAACCCACCCCGGCCTGGAGCCAGGCACCCAGGACGCAGCAGCCAAGGCCTGAGTGCGTGACTGGCCACAGAGCGGGGAGGAGGGATCGGGGCCTTGACGGGCAGTGGCTGGGAGGTCCGAGGACAGGTCTCCAACATCTCTGCCTCGTTATCTCAGGGGCCACGTGCCAGGCGGGCACAGCGGGTCCGGGGGCTGCAGTACGTGAGCCGTCCACGTCCCATGGTGGGGCGGGGGCTTCCCGGGCGGGAGCGGCTGCAGCCCTCTGGCCTTTGTTTGCAGAGCTCGGGCTCCTGTGGGTAGACAGACCGTCAGTGGGTGAGGTTGGGGCAGGAGAAAACGGCATCCGACCTCTGACGGAAGGAAGCAGCTGGGGCTCCCTGTCTCAGGACAGGCCCCAAGGCCCTGCCCAGGCCCCCAGCCCAGAGTACAGGGGCCACGGGCTGGAGGGGAGGCCCCTCAGTCCCCCGGCTGCCTCCGGTGAAATGACGCGAGACAGGAAACAGTAAGGGACTGGGGGGCGGGGTGTGCTTGGAGGGGGCCCGGCTCACGGCGGTGTCGGGAGCAGTGTGAGGAGGGACACCCCCGTCCTCTGAAGGGGCTTCTGCTCGCTGCGCTGCTTCCGGCTGCAGCTGCCTGAGCACAGCTGGGCCAACGTGGCTGGAAGGCTGCAGGAAGTGGCCAGCGGTCCTGGCCTTGGTAAGCCCCTGGGTCACGTCCAAAACCCAGCGGCAGGGCAGGAGGCTCGCTCTGCCGCTGCCTGATGGGGCAGCCGCGCGGGGTTCGAGGAGCGCCCCCCCCCACCTCACCCACACACCAGGCAAAGAGGAGGCCACCGCGGCTGTCATGGCCACACGGTTCACGCACTCAGCCAGTGCTTCAGGAAACACCAACTTGCCGGTACCGACCTCCCGGGAGGCCCCGTCCGCCTCCTGATGAACAATTCACCGCTTGCACCTAAGACGTGGGTCCCTCTGGCCAAACGTCCAGCGAACAGACGGATGGAAACACTTAATCTGACGAAGAGCAAGTGCTGGCACTGGCGACCTGCTCGGAGCTCCCGGCCCCTGGCCGGCGACTCCTGGGGTTCGGGGGACTGTGAGTGACCGAGGCCAAGTCTGCGGTGTGTCCCCCAACACCCAGCCTCTTGGCCTCGCAGGGCGACGGGGAGGGGTTGACTCCTGACAGCGGGCTGAGTCCTGCGGCCTGCCGACAAAGGACAAACAGGGGCGCACTCTGCCACAGACGGATGTCACCGCCACGCTGCGTGGGGACTCAGCCCCACGTCGGTGACCCATGCAGGGGACGCTGGCATCTGCTTCTACGGCTTCTGCAGGTGGCGTCTCCCGCCCAGCCTCAGGACAACCGAGCTTGCACAAACTGAGCGCACCCCTTAAACCAGCAGCCGGGTCCAAATGCGAAACGTCGCCAGCCCCACGCGGTGCTGGGTCCTCGTCTCCGCGGACGTCCCGGCCGGGCCCCGTGCGTGCGCACGCGCGTGCACGCCAGCTGCGCCCCACCGCGTCACGGTGTCACAGCTGCATTTGTGGGGACTGGACTTGGAGACACCCCCCGCCACGTATCTGAATGGAGGTCGGGGGCTACTGGGCAGGAGCGGCTGGGCCGTGGCCGCACAGCGGGACCCTGGTGAGTGCCAGCCCTGGGTCCCGCTTCTCTGGGTCGGGGGCGCCGGCCGCGGGGCGCGCAGCGGGGCCGGACACCAGGCGCCAGGAGCGCCCAGCAAACCGGCCGCGGCTCTTCCTCTTCCCCCCACGCGCCTCTGCGTCCTCCAGATCCCCCGTGAGGAAAGCGCAGAGCTTCCTAGTAGAAGGCAAAGGGGCGGTCGGCTTCCACCCCCGGCCGCCGTGGACTGGCAGGGACGGGACTATCTTCCTGCCTGAAAAACCGAAAAACCCACAGAACCGATACAACCAGGGTTTTCATTCGAGGTGCCAGACATCAGGCGACAAAGAGCCACAAAGCCTGAGAGGTGGGGGCAGACGAGGTGAGTGCCCTAGCGCAGGGCGAAGACCAGGGGGGGAGCCTGGGGGACACCCCGACTGAGGGCGCTGAGGATCCCGGGACCCGGAGGGAAGCGGCTGCTCGCGGGGAGACGCGGGGTTCCCCGAGCCTGCGGCAGGGGGCCCGTCGGCAAATCCATTTTTAGTTCAAATGCGTCCCACAGAGAAACTGCGGGCGTCTGGGAAATTCTGTCAGGCAGCTAAGGAAGGACCAGTAGCCCCTCCACATAAACACTTCCTCTCAATGGAAAAAGAAGGAATTGTTCCCAAGTCGTTCTGTGGGACCGGCATTATCCTGACACAAAAATCAGACAAGATATTACAAGGAAAAAATGCAGACAAATATCCCCCATGAACAAAGATGAAAAATTCTAAACAACAATATGCAAAATCCAACACTATGCAAAAAAGATGATACATCGTAACCAAGTGGCGTGTAGCCCAAGAATTCAAGGTTGATTCACACTCAAAATTCAATCAATGGCATTCACCAAACTAGCTCACCAAAACCAACAAACAAACAAATAATAGATATTCTCGACAGACCAAAAAAGCATTTGACAAAATCCAACATCCGTTCTGATAAAAACTCTCAGCAAACCGGGAAGAGAAGGGAACTTCCTGCTCTCGATAAGGGCGCCCACAGAAGACCTCCAGCTGACGTCGCACTGACTGGTGACAAAAACCCTTCCCACCACGGGCCGGGAGCAGGAAAAGCACGTCCGCTCTCGCCACTCCCGTCCCGTCCCGCATTCTAGCCAGGGCGACGCGGCACGAAGAGGCGGTGAAAGGTGCCCTGACTGCAAGGGAGAAGTGAAACCTTCTTTACTGGTGGGCGACAAGCTCATCCCTGCACATGGTTCAGCGGCATCTACGCAAATGCTACTAGAACTAGCGAGCGAGCTGGGCAGGCCCCAGGATCGAGATTCATCGATAGCACAACCGTACGTGTCTGTGCTAGCGACGAACAACTAAAAATCAAAGTGGAAAGAATATGGCCATTTGTTATTAAATTACAAATCAAATATCGAAGGATAAACCAGACAAAAGATGTGACAGACCTGTACACATAAAACAGCGCGACTGCCGGAAACAATCAAAGAGAACCTGAAGGAATGGGAAGTTTTTCTGTCCTCAGGGGTCGGTGGACTCAGCGTTCTTCAATATCGATTCTCCCCAAATCGATCTATAGACTCAACAAAATGCCAATCAAATCCCCGGAAGCTACCCCAGCCCGCTTTCTAGTAGGGTTTGGAAAACTCATTCTAGAACCACAAGGAAAGGCCAAGGGCCTGGAACAGACAGAACGAGGGTGAGGAGGGGACAGACTCGGACGCCACACTGCCTGACTGCAAGACGGCGTGACAGTAACCGACAGGGCAGCCGCACAAGAAGCCCAGAAACGGACCCCCACGCACGTGGACCACGGAGTCGTGGCGAACATGCAAAGCCACCTCAGTGGGGAAGAGAGAATCTTTTGGACAAATGGTGTAAGAACGACTGGCTAGCCATACGGAGAAAAAGCAAACATTTATCGACACCCTGCGCCGCGTACAAAAACTGACTCAAACTGGATCACAGGGCTAAAGGTCAAACCTAAAACTGTGATTTCCAGAAGAAAACATGGGAGGAAACTGTCGTGGCTTTGGGTTAGGCAAAGATTTCTTAGATTCAACACCAAAAGCATGATCCACAAAAGAACAAATTAGTAAACTAAACTTCATCAAAATTTAAAACGTCTGCTCTTCAAAAGACACTATTAAGAGAATGAAAAGACACACCACAGCCTGGAAGGGACTATCTGAAGCTACTTGTCTGATGAGACTTGTATCCAATATATAAAGAACTCTCGAAACTCAATAATAAAACGAACAACCCCTTTTAAAAACGGGCAAAGGATTTGAATAGACAATTCACCAAAGGTTTACAGACAGTAAATTAGAACACACACACACACACACACACACACACACTCACCACATTAGTCATCGGGGAAATTAAAACCACAATGAGTTGCCACCACACAGCTCTTAGAATGGCTAAAAATAAAAGAACCGGTAGTCTCAAATGTTCCTGAGGATGTGGCGCAATTCGCACACCTTTTGAAAACAGTCTGACAGTTTCTTAAAATGTTAAACATAAACCTCCCATATGATCCAGCCATTTTACTCCCAAGGGAAGTGACAGCACACATCCACACAAAGACCGATATGCGGTCCGTAGCAATTTTATTTATAACAGCCCAAAACTAGAGACAACCCAAAGGCCCACGGACCGAGCAACGGATAAAGCAGCTGTGTTGTGTGTGTCCACACGCCGCACCCTAACCAGCAACGAACAGGAGTGACTCGCAGAGTCACACGGCGACACGGATGGTCACCAAACAGTGACGCCGAGAGCCGGTGCCCGTGCGCTTGGACGGGGCTGCAGAGAATGCACGCCAGGCTGCAGGGACAGAAGGCAGATGGGCGGCTGCCTGGGGACGGGGCATGGGGCGCAGGGATGGGGAGGGGCACGGGGAGGGGAGATGCTGGGGGTGATGGACAATCGGCCATTATTTTGAGTGTGGTGATGCTTTCCTAGGTATACGCATAAGTGACAACGTCAAATTTGCACTTTGAATGTGTGTGGTTTACTATTTATCAGCTTTACATCTATAAAGCTGTTTTTAAAGTTCTGAGTAACGACATCCGTGACATGGCAGAAAAAGAGTGTCCGAAAAGACTCTTATCTCTAAAAGCAGTGGGAACGCGGGCAACACTGGGCAGAATCAACTTTTTTAGAGCTCTGGAAATTAACCAAACACGTGAAATGAGAAATGTTTATTCGAGAGAAGCAGCTGAATCTTGGTGAGAACAGTGAGCTCTGTGGCTTTTAACATGCCCTGCTCCCATCTGCCAGCCCCATCTCCACAGCAGCCCTGATGAGTGACAGCACGGCAGCTCGTGGCGGGGGCAGAACGGGGGTGGAGCCGCCCAGCCCCGTTCCCAGAGAGCTGGCGCCGCCCGCCCCGCCTGGTGGTCCCTGACACCCCACTTGCAAGTCTGTCTCCATCTGACCCGAGTCAGAGCTCACGAGAAGGAACTCTCATTTCTCCGAGGGCATTCGTTTAAAAATACCAGAGGCCACAGCTTAATACTGACGCTGCCTGAGGCGGCGGATAAGAGTCGGGCGAAAAACAGGCTAAGGACAAATGAGCTTCACGGGAACGCTGGGGAAGGAGACCGCTCAGGGAGGCTGGGGCGCTCCTACCCACCCCCCTTGCTGCACACGCTCAGTAACGACCGGGGAGACCTGAGCCCCCGCCTCTGGCCGAGCCGCAGGCTGGAACTGAAAGCTGGGGCAGGCTGTCAACTGCCGGCCGCATAGTGAACGTGCAAAGACTGAGAGACCTGCTGGTTCCAGGAATTTAAGGAAAATTCTGTTTGGTCATTAGCTGACCACTGAGCTAACTGAAGAAAGACTTCAGTGGCCACGCATGACAGAGGATACGTGACAAATAAGTATAGCACTAGTTCAGAAAATCCCTAAACAAGCAACAACAAAACAAGTGGCAACAACAAAAAACCTCGAGGGGAGAGAATCCGATTTCCAAGAGCTGCCACATTATATCACTTAAAGTGTCTAGTCTTTAAAAAATAGAGATATGCAAACAAATGAGGAAGTGTGTCCCGTATACACTGGGAAGAAAGCCATCAATAGAGACTGTCGCCGGGGCAGCCCAGACGTTAAACTTACCAGACGAAGACTTTAATCAGCTATTTTAAATATGTTTAAAGACCTGAAGGAAACCTTGTATACAGAACTGAAAGAATGTATGAGAACAATGTATTGCCAAATGACGACAATCAACAAAGAGAAATTACAAAAAGAACCGAACAGAAAGTCTGGAGCTGAAAAGTACAATAACTGATACTCAAAAAGCCGCTGGGCACTCACCAGATCTGAGCAGGGTGAAGAAAGAATTAGCAAACCTTAGGGTAAGTCGGCCCATCCAGCCTGAGGAACGGAACAGAACAGGACGAGGGAAAGTGGGCGGAGCCGGGAGGGGGCGGAGCCGGGAGAGGGCGGGCACCGAGAGCACGAGCGAGAAAGCGAGGGGCGCCCGGGGTCGATCGCCCCAAACTGGAGGGAGCTTTTCCCTCCAGCAGGGAGGAGGAGCTTCTCCGCCGCAGCCACGACGCTTCGGACAAACGCCCGGCTTGCTCCAATGGTCTCTGTGTCTACAACAGCCCCCCGGAACGCCCCCTTTCCAAACGCGTTCCTCTCCTCCGTTCTTGGGACCTGGCGTGGATCGCGTTAGATCTCAGGTCTTAAATTGCAACTATTTATCGTCCCCATTTTGCGGGAGAAACATCTATTTGCTTATGGTCAATACCCCCGAGTGATGGCTGGGTGAACGCAACGTGGCCTCGCGTACGACGGGGCAGGAGTGATGTGACACACGCTGTGATGTGCGTGAGCCCCAGACGCTACGCCAAGTGAAAGGAGCTGCACGCGCCACGCGCCTCCATTCGTGCAGCCTCCGGAGTCGAGCACCCACGGAGGGGCGGGGAGGGGCCTGCAGAAACGGACAGGGAGGAGGGGGTGCCGGTGGCCGCAGGGTTTCCGTCTGGGGCGATGAAAAGTCTCTGGGAGGGGCCATGGGTGACGGCTGCACCGTGTGAACGGACGAAGTGACATGGAGTGATACAGAAGCGCGCGCTACAAGGTGAGTGTCAGGATGGGTAAATATACCCCAACTGTTAAAAATTCTGCAAGAGGCCCCTGAAACACGCGGTGACCACGGTGAAGGGCGCCGTGTGCTCCCGGGGGTGGGTGCCGGGCCCCGGGGGTCGGGGAGCAAGCCAGCTGTGCGGCCAGGCGAGGGCCAGCGCGGGGGGCTCCCCTGGGGCACAGAGGCGCCCACGGAGCGGGTCTCCCCTGGAGCAGCCTGGCCTGGTCCTAAGCCTGGAGACGCTTGTGCCAGGAGCACGGCCCGCTGTCTGGCCGCGTCCAGCCCTCTCCTGCTGCGTTTACGGCGCAGCGAGACCAGTGTGCTCCTGCAGGGGACCCCAGAGCCGGCCCTCGGTGAGGGAGAGCAGGTATCCCCCCGCCCTGGGCAACTCGCTGTGCCCCAGCCTGGGCGCCTGACCTCGGTCCCGGCCCTATGGAGAGGCTCCAGGTACCTGTGCCGCTCCCGTTGTGGCCTCTCAGGACGTGTGGTCCGGTGACCGCCCCGAAGCCGTCGAGTCCTTTGTGAGCTGGGCAGTTGTGAACTGGCCGTGGACGCGAGCTTTCCGTTCGCCCAGAGGGGACCACTGCCCAGCCAGGGGGCCGAGGGCGGGCGGCCACGCAGGAGGGTTCCCAGGATGCCTGAACAAGGGTGCTCTGGCACCGTCCATGGGCTCAGGCACCAGCACCCCTCCCCGGGCCTGTGGGGCAGCCCGCACTGGAACCCCGCACCCACCTGCTGGGCAGGGCCCCCAGGGGGAGGGCGTGACCTGGCACAGCCCCCCAGCACGCGTGACTGCAGGGCGTTTCAGGTGTGGCAGACACGCGTCAGCGACACGGGTACCGCGGTCATCCCCACCGCTCGGGTACGGGGGCACAGGGGTCTGAGACTGTGGGGTGAGGGCGGGCAGGCAGCTCCTTCGGGTCCTGTGCTTGGGACCCGGGCAGACGCGAGCAGCACGTGACGCGACGGGACAGTGAGCCCCCACCGGGCTGTCACTGAGGAGCCTTTCACAGGGAGAGGACACGGTGTGCACGCGGACAGCGCGGCCAGAAGCGCGTGCCTGGCACCCCGGCCCGGGCTGCATCCGAGGCCGCCCCTGTGCCCTGGGCGCCGGCGTCAGCCAGCCGCTGCCTCCCCCGTGAGGACGCCGAGGGCGCTGAGGGCCCACCCGGACGCTCCGGGAGAACCTTATATTTTGATCTTTAATTTAACCACGTCCAACATTCAGACCCCGCAAGGAGGACGCGACGTGCCCTTGGAGGGCACCGTTCAGCTGCACGCGGCGGCTCCTACGCTGCATCTTCCAAACGTGGCCCTCTGCGCTGCGGGGGACTCGGTGACACCGTTGCGATGAGACATCGTACTCATCTTTTGTCCTCTAGCCTTTGTCGGCCTCGGCGCGGGCACTCGGAGGAAGCAGCAGCCCCGCCCGCAGCGGTGACCGCCTCCCGAGTGTCCTCTGCCCGTGGCAGCGCAGGTCCCCGGCCTGTGTCCCACCTGGACGCGGAGCTTTGAATGTCGCTACGCCGCAGGCTAAAGGCTCACGGCTAATTCTCCTGAAGGGTGTCTCTCCATGCCTGATTCTCTAAGATTTTTTTAAAGCAACTGAATGATTAGGACAGGGAGTCTCTTTAGCAGGGAGGAGCCCCAGAACGAGCCCTCTATTTGCACAAACACAAAATTAATGCTCACTGAATTCTGGAGAAAATTGTGGATCCCCCGTCAGGTTGAGGATGATTCCCGCCAGCGGGGCCTAAACATTGCTTTCTACTTGGAGAACGACAAATGTGGGGGCCAGTAATCTCACGAGGGGCCGCGTCTGCAGAGGCAGCTGGGGTGCGGCCCGGGTGTGGGTGTCCGCCAGGAGAGGAAGAGGTGGCCACAGAGCTGGCCGACTGGTTAACGAGCCTGCGTGGGGACGCCCGCAGGGCCCAGGGGGCAGGGACCCGGCCGCGCTGACCCCGGGCAGGTGGGCAGTGGTGCGGTTGCACTGGACCTTCTGGTTCTGCGTTCCCAGGGCTGTGACCGCGCCAGCCGGGCCACGCCACTGCCCGCGGGCGGGTGCCGGGCAAGCGCAGCAGACGGAGGCCCCGGCCCCCGCGGCGCTGCCAGAAGCAGCGTGGGCTGCTCGGAGTGAGTATTTCTCTTCAAAACAGCACGGTGAAGCTCTGCTTGCCGCAGTCTGCAAATACCACAGAGCCTTCGGAGACTGTCCCGGCCTGGCAAACATTTCACACAACCGATCCGCCAGCCGAGAACTCTGGCGAGAGGGCACAGGAGAGTCCAGTCGTGCCCTTCCACAGGCCCCCAGGCCCGAGGGACCGCAGCTCGTTCCCCCGCGTTTGCAAATGCCAGCCCCTGGGCCTTGATGCGGGGGAGCCAGCACCCCCTCCCCGCCATCTCCCTGAGCCCCGAGTGTCCTTGAGTCAGTCAGGCAGGCTGGGTCACACTCCCGCCCGGCCCTGCCTGCCCGGGCCCAGGCAGCCAGAGCAGGACTGTGCGGCGCACGGGCCAGCGAGACGGGACCGGGTGCAAGACAGCAGGGGCCCTGGTGCCTCTGCCCAGAAGCGACCCCCTCCCCCACACCGCGCCACGGGCAGGTGCGTGGTGACGCCAGGGCGGACAGGCAGTGCGGCCCACCTGTGCCTTGGCGGGAGGGAGCACGGGGCACTGTGATCGGCCCTGACCACTGCTGCCGGGGGGGATGGCCCGCCAGGACTGGCAATGACAGAGGTGGGGGCCTGGGGGCCGAGCAGCTCCAGCCGAGAGGGCCAGATGCTACCAGGACGACTGAGCGGGGGTCGGGGCCGCGGCGGGCCGGGGACGGAGGTGGCTGTGAGGCTGGCTGGACAGAAGTGGGGTCTCAAGCCCTGTGTCCCCTCCAGCCCCGGGGTCCACTCCTCACGCGCAGGCTGCCTCCAAACACTGCGCCCTAACTGGGCCAGGGCCCAGTTTGCCCAGCAGCAGCCTGCTTGGTCGTGGCCAACCCGGCCCTCGAACACAGTCCCCACAGTCCCCGCAGGTCCCCATGGCATCCCCACGTCCCCACGGTCCCCACAGTCCCCCAGGCCCCCCAGGCCTTACAGGTCCCCACGGGTCTGGCCCCAACCCGACGCCCCCTGCTTTATGAAAGCCCTGTGACCGCCTTCTCTGGGTGTCACACGTGGGGCATACGTGCCACAAACACGTGCAGACTGTCACCTGGGAAATGTAACCATGAATGAAAAAGAGTTCCTGAAATTCCAACAAATCGATGATAAACCATCAAAATGCAATTTAAATGCAGCCGCATTAAAACACAGACCGGAACTCGCCAAGCTGCTCGCCTCGACCGCGTTGGTCCGGTCATTCAACAAACTCCTCCGAGCACCTGTCTGCGCCAGGCCAGGACCAGGCAGGGACTGCGGGAGCTCGGGAAGGGTGAGTGTCATGAGGGCCAAGGTCCCAGGCAGCTGGTACCAGGACCACTGGGCGACACCGTCGGTCCAGAGCCCCCACTCCGGGGTGCTGTCCTGGGCTTGGCCTCTCCCCCAGGAAGCCCAGGCCTGTCCCACTGCCCACAGCGCAGGGTCCTGGCAGTGACATCGCCAGGGCCCGGAGTGCCAGGCTGCCCCACTCCGCCTGGCTTCTCATCTCCCCTGTCTCCAGCTTCAATGCCAACCCGAGACTAGGCTGCCCCACCTCCAGCGAGGCTGACGCCTGTCGGCACCGCGTCCCTAGGGCAACGGGACCAAAAGGGCCTGGCTGTCACCAGCTCCTCGAGCACAGCCACCCGACGTCTCACAGCCCCTCCCGGTGCACTGGCCTGCAAAGGCCCGTCACGGCCACCCCGCATGTCAGTCGCCAGGGAAACCCCAGGCCTGGAATCCAGAAAGCCACACACAATTAGAATCAGAGAGACCGGGGCCCACTCTGCAAGAAACGAGGTCACACGGCAGTCTGCACCCGCACAATGCCCGGGCCCCCGCCCGCATCGCACTGGAGAAAGCGGCCAGACGCCCCAGGATCCTGACACACCGCCGTTCTAAAACCCCACAGCCCTGTGTCTTTGACTTTTTAAAAGAAAAAAGCATTTGAGGTTCTTAAAGCATTCGAGTCTGTTAAAATCAAAGCAAGCGCAAAAGGCATCCTTCGGTTTTAAACAACAAGGAGAAAGCGAGGAACAGTAAAGGTTTGTGTTTTGTTTTGTTTAATAAAAATCTCTATCCATCACATTCTACATTTTTTGTTGCTGGCTATTCTAAAGCAGCATTCTCAAACTGTGCTCATAAGGCAGTGATCCCAGAAGCTTCATAACAAACAAAAAACGCCAATTCACCCTCTCTGGAGGGTCAGAGTTCACATTGGTTCACTAATGCTCTGATAAGTCCTGCTGCAGGGCCAGTTTTCAACCTCGCATAACCCTGCATCTCCCAAACGGTTCTGGACGCAGAACCTCCTGCTCACCTCCTAGCGGATACTGACCAGGAGCTCACACACCTGACCTTGGCAGAGCTGCCCCAGCAGCACCGAGGGTGAGTCGGGCGGATCTGGCCCGCGGACAGGGGCTTCTGCTGAGCAAAGGGCTGTGAGGGCCCCTGTCCTCAGGGCTCCCAGGCAGGTCGCCACCCTCCTCCTCTCGGGGAGACGAGGGTTTGGCAGCCACGATGCAGAGCCCTGACGTGTAGAGCAGAGACCATCAGAGGCGGGACGCATGGCCCCGCCGGGCTGAGCTGGCCTTGATGGCACCGAGCTGTGAGGACAACGGCAATGGCTGGTCCCTAAGCTGCCTCCACTGGGCTCCGCCCGGGGCGGGCAGGGCACAGCCACCACGCGGGAGGCCTCACTCCACTGGGGGCCTCCCAGGCTGGCCCCACCGAGGACACAGCTGCCCTTAGGACGAGGCCTGGGGCACTGGGTGGACCCCGTGGGGACAGGCCCCGTGGTCAAGACCCCCGCATGGTCTGGCTCCTCCTCAAATCAGACACTTGGCCTCTGCCCAGGTGAGAGTCCTGCTCATCCCTAGAGCCCAGAGATGCCAGTGGCCAAATGAGTGGGTGGTCAGAGCCCCCCAAGGCTAAAGCTGCTAAAGATCCTCTCTTGGGCTGAGCTATGTCCCCCACATTCCCATGTTGAAGCCCTGACCCCCAGGACCGTGGAAGGGGACTGCGTTTGGAAATGGGGCCTTTACAGAGGTAAGGTAAAATGAAGTCCCTGGGGTGGGCCAATCCAGCAGCACTGGTGTCCTTATGAGATTGGGTCACACACACAGAGGGACAACTGTGTGGGGACACAGGGCGGAGACGGTGCCTGCACCCCGAGGACAGAGGCCTTGGGAGGAACCGAACTGCCCTGAGTCACCTGCATCTGGACTCCGACCTCCAGGGCTGGGAGACCGTCTGCTGCTTGAGTCTCCTGGCCGGTAGCAGTTGTTACTTGGCCTGAGCCAACTGAGACGGCCATGAATTGGCAAGTGACAGACAAAAATTGCCCAGGGGCCTGGTTCTCTTAATACACAGGGAGGACGACCAGGGGTGGCTGCTTCCTGAACCATTTAGCCATTTGGGGTTGGGGACAAGCTGGGCGACATGGTGGACCACAGCCCGCCCTCGGGCTCCTGAGTCACAATGGGCAGCTCCTGTCCTTCTCGGGGGTGGAGTGAGTGCAGCTGAGAGCCAAATCCTGCCCCGCTGGAGCTGCTCACCGCCCCTGCCCCCGAGGCCTCGCCCAGGCCCGCCTCGCACCTGGCCCACCTTGCCCCCTTAGTGCCACCTTGCAGGGGCCTTTCTCCAAGTGGTCCCTGTGAGGCGAGGCCCTGCCCCCGAGCCGGCTTCTGCAGCCCGGGCCTCTGCTCCCTCCTCAGCTTCTGGGGCTGGGCCAGCCTCTGGCCTCCCCTGTAGGCTGGGTGACCTGGGTGACCTGGGTCCCGGTCCTGGTCCCGGGGCGCTGGGATGAAGCGTGGCAGGAGGGAGGTGCCCGTGGGCAGAGGCCAGCAGACCCACCACTGCAGCTCCCTGGGTCCCCAGCCCCGCACAGAGAATGGGGGTGCTGGTAGGTCCTGTGGGGGTGTCCCTGCGGCCCCCTGGATGCAGCTGCTGAGCTAGGGGCGGCACAGAGGCACAGCCCATAGGGCCCAGTCCCCCTACGAGAGGGGTCTGCCTGGTTGCTGTCAAACCACTGTCCCCACCACCAGCTCACCCAGGGACCACTGGATGGCCCTCTGCCCCCAGGCGAGGCTGAGGGGACGGCGTGTCCTTGGGGAGCAGAGGCCCCCGAGGCCCCAGGGGGGTTCCTGGGCGGCGAGGGGGGCAGGAAGGACACTCCGGCTGAGGGGACAAAACATGTGGCGACAGCTCAGAGCCTCGTCCGCCCCCCGCCCGCCAGCACAGCCGGAGACGCGGACTAAAAATAAAAGGTGTTTCTCCGGGAGGGGCCAGCGCCAAGCTCGTGAAGACGCCCCCAGCACAGCCAGCTCCTGGGTGACACAGGGCGTCGAGCTAACAGGGGCTCCGGGTTCCCTCCCCGAACCTTGGCTGAGGGATCTCAAATGTAACCACACGGGAGACTCACCGGGAAAGGAGTTCCCGTCCCCAACCCAGCCCCAGGGGACCCGGACATCAGGACTGAGCCTGCAGCCTGCGGCCGGGAGCTGGGCCTTGCAGAGGCCGGGCCTACAGCCCCGTTCCCCGTGTGTGGGGGCCCGAGGGCCAGGAGCGCACGGGGAGTGGGCTGCAGCCGGCACCCACGCACCAGGCAGGGCAGCCCCTTGCTCACCCTCCCCACTGCTGCCACCTGGGTCCACACAGGAGGTCTCCAAGCTGGGCCAGACTCCGGTTCCACAGCCAGCTTCCAGCTGCCAAGGGCTGCGGCCTCAGTGGACAGACGCGGGTGAGCCGAGCCAGCCAGCTTGTCAGACCAGTGACTCGTGTGCAAAACGGGGACGGCCAAGTGGCATGGGGACCAAACTTCCTGGAGCCCTCGGCAGGGTCAAGGGTTAGAAGGAAGACGCAGGTTTTTTCTCAAGAATGTGTAGGTGAATCCTGACAGGGCTCAGGCTGAGAACCCCGCTGCCTGCCGGACATCGCATGCCCATGGGCAGGGCCCAGGGCGGAGGCCGCAGCCTGGGCTGGGAGGGACCATGGAGGCAGAGTCCCCTCTAAAGAGCTGGTTCTGTCCCCACCAGAACCGCAGGTCCTCCTGGTGCTTTGTGAGCCCAAGGCCGCAGGCTGCAGGCTGCAGGGTGCAGGGCCTTTGCACGGGCAGAGATGCCCTCCCACGTGCCAGCTGCCAAGCCCAGGCCCCTGTCACCCAGGTGGCCTCCAGCTGTCTCTAGTGTGGCCGCCGGCAGCTTCCTGTTTTCCTTCCTCTCCTGGGAGACAGGCTGTTCCCGCTGCTTCCGATAAGCGTGTTTGTTGTTTGGCTCCTGGAAACGCCATCTGATTAGTCAGGCTGTGCCCCTGCTGGCCAGTCAGAGGCCCCGGGCGCCCCGGGCTGAGGCAGAGAGGAGAGGCCAACACCTGGATCTGAGCAGGGAGACAGAAGAACAGGGGTCCTCTCTTAGTGAGTACACGCTGGCCTCCGCCAGCCACCCGCCACGGATGCTCACTCTGCAGCTCAGGGCCCTCCAGCAAATGGGTGTCTAGGGTCCAGGAGCGCGAGTTCAGAAGAGTGCCCACGTGCGCAAAGCACACACAACGCACCACATGGACGTGTGCACACACATATGCACATGCAGACACAACGCGCCAGTGCGGACATATGTGTGCACATGCACGCACATGCACACACAACGCCCCCGTGTGGACATGCACGCACACATGCATGCACCCATGTGGATGCATACACACATGTGCACATGCACGGGCACACACAAACGCACCCCGTGGATATATACACGTGTGAACACGCACATGAGCACACACAACACACCACGCGGACGTATACACAGGTGTGCACACACACGGGGGCACGCGCAATGCATCACATGGATGTACACACACGTGTGCATATGCACGAACACAATGCACCACGTGGACGTGTGCACACACACGGGCACGCACAATGCGCCACGTGGACGTATACACGGGCACACGGGCACACACGCGGGAGCCCGTCTTGGCACCACAATGCACTTACGGAAACATCGGCTAAACGCTAATAGCTGGACAGAAACGTGAATCTTAATGAGGTCTCACAAACGGACGTCAAATGGGAATTGTTTACAACGCGCAGGAATGCGGGATCCATCAGCAAGCGGCTCCATCCTGACCTGCTACATACGCGCCCCAGCTGCCTCCACACGCCCCCTCCCCTCCCGCCCCACAGTCCACGGCCTTGGGGACACAGGCCACGAGCAGGACCACCGGGCTCGGGCAGGCCGGGCCCCATCCGGCCAAGGCTCAGGCAGGACCCGCCTGGCGATCTCCAAGGCCTGTGTCATTGCCGTGTGCACAGGCTGTGCCACGTGGGGCAGCCCGGGGTTGGAGGCTGGCTCTTGTGAGCTCGTGACCTGGGCCTCAGGCTCCACTCGCTGGGTCAGGAGCCGCGGCCCCCCGTGCCTCAGTCTGCTCTTGTAACACGGGGCAGTACTGGCCCCCCTCTGTGGGGGCTGGGAGGGTCCCACGAGGTCACGTCCGTGACGGTCCGTGCAGTGAGCGGCAACTCTACAGGCGCTTCTGGGCCGCGGGGCCGAGTCGTGACTCAGGTGCAGCAGAAACACTCATGGGGCTCGTGGGGTGTCACGCTGCACGGGGCTGGGGGCGCACTCGCATGTCCTAGGTGCATGCAGCAGGAGCAGAACCAAGACGTGCCGAGGCTGTTCTGCTCGCAGGGGCCGCATCTCCGAGCCCGTTCCGGTTCCGTCTCGACAACCTGCGCCCCGGCCGCTGCTCGTTCTACTCAGGGCCCTCGGGCTGGATGCAGCCGAAGGACCGCGGCACTCACAGGCCACCTGCCCAGCTAGGAGAGGAGCCGCGGGCACGGAGAGTCCCCCGGCCACTGTGTTCCTCAGCGATGCTCGAGGCTCCAGAGACCCCCGCTTCCTCCTAGGGGGCTGTGGAGGGGAGGGAGTGCTTGGCATAAGGCTTCGGAGAGACCCCCGCTTCCTCTTGGGGGGTGTGTGGGGTGGGGAGGGGGTGCTTGGCACAAGGCTGTGTCCTTAGGCCTGGGAGGAAGGGAGGTGCGCTGGTTCCTTTGGTGTTTGAGGTCCCCGCGTTTCAGTGGCTGCCGCGTGGCCTGTGGACGTCCGAGGCCCCTGAACTGACGTCTGTGCTCGGCTATCCTGGATCAGACAGCGGAGGTGGGGTCCCAGGACTCACCCTGGGGCTCATCTAGGGCTCAGGCCCCACCCCAGGTCCCCCAACCCCAGGCCCCCTGCCAGCATGTGGCGCCTTTGGCCTGCGGCCCCCCTGCAGCTCCTGAGCACTCAGACAGCAGCACAATGCCACGTGACCAAGGATGACATCTGTAGCCTGTCACTGTCCTCACTTGTGGGGGGCTGGGTGAGGCACAGAAGCATTGCCCAGCTGCGAGAGGACAGGCTGGAGCCTGCGGTCACCTGGTCCCAGGCAGGCCCTGGCGGAGCTGGGGAAAGCATCTCCTGACAGCCACCCGGGTCAGCGAGATCAGGTCACCAGAGTCCCACACAGACAACTCCCGGGGGACGTAAGGTCTCAGCTTCACCGATTCTAAGTCCTGTCATTTTCCCGTTTGACAAACCTGCCCCGTCTTTCAACGTTTTTTCACGCGTCCCCCCTCCATTTCCTCGGGCGCCATGCAGTCCCCTCCTCTGCAGTCTGGCACGAACCCTCGGCTCGCGCGCTGCTGACTCCCGTGCACAGTGAAGCGTGTCGGACGTGAGCTCCCTATAAGCGCGGTCCTGGCTGCCGCCCAGAAGCGTCCCTGCGTAGTGTCCCCTGCCGTCACGTGGCCGCTTCCTCTCAGACCGGTCCCTGCAGAGCGCGTTTCTCCCCCAAGCTGCCCGCCAGCCTCAGTGCGCTGAGAGGGTCACTTCTGGCCCCACCAGGCGTGGCGGGGGACTGGTCACTGCCCCATGCCTGTGTATGTAGCACTTGCAGCAGGTGGCCGACCCCTGAGCTGCCTTCATGGGGGACAGCAGGGGACAATCTGTGCCGTGTGGTCGGGGGGGAACTGTGGTGGGAGACACTTTTGCTGCTGTTTCTGTCTTTATGGCCGGACTTGCCGACCTCAGAACAGAGTGACCTTCTACTTCTCCGAGGGAGCGAGGGAGGGAGCACCCGTCAGCACGGAGGGGGTCGGCCCGCAGCAGCAACACCCCCGGCCGGGGCTTCGGCAACCGCTGGCACCCTCCGGCTCGCGCTTCACAGCCCGCCATGCGGTGGCCCTCGTGCCCGGACCCCGGCTGACGGACGGGCCACCGTCTGCCGCGCTGCCAGTCACCCCGTGAGCCGGGGGCCGACTCCAACTCTGGGAGCGGCCCCAGAGTGTCTCCTGAGACGTACGTGTGCTTTCGTGGCCACGTCAAGCCATGGCTGTGCCTGACCCCGGGGACAGCGCAGGGCGCAGCCCGCCACGGGCCCAGGAATGCAAATCCTCACGGCGCGTGGAAAATTAACGTCGTTCACCCCGCTGCAGGAAAAACAGTAACAACGCGAGACTTTCTCCACGAGAGCCAAGACGAGGGCCACAGAACTCGACATCTCTTCTCGACAGCGGTGCCCAGGGCGGGGCGCGACGGTGCACCCCGTTTGAGAGCACGCCTGCTCAGAAGTGAATGTCACCCTGTCCCCAGAGAGGGTGCTGGGGTTGGCCCCTAAGAGCACGCACACTTGCTGTGCACACACACCTGAGCGCACGGGAGCGTGCACGACCCCAGCACCGGTACCCGTGGCGTGCACACGCACACGCACTCTCGCCACGGCTGATGTGTTCCCCAGGAGTGGTCAGCGTCAGGGACAGGGAGGGAGGTGGCCTCAGGGCAGCCGGCAGCCTACCCCTTCCCAGGGTGCTGTCCTCCCCACTCCCATGCTCCCCCGCGGTTAACCGCAGCTCCAGTCTCCTGGTTCCTGTTTGGGGCTCAGGCTGCCTGGCCCCCCACGGGCACTGGTGGGTGGGGCAGGGTGCCGGACACAGCCGGGTCTGGCATCCCGCACCCCAGCCTCGTGTGCTCCAGGGGGCTGTTTCTTCTCATCCATACAAACCGAGGACCTGGCACCGAAGCAACAGGCCAGAACCACCAGTGGGGCACGTGGGGACCCGTTTCCTGCCCCCCACGGCCCAGCCCGTGTGCAGTGTGGGGGGCTGCCCCGTCCTCGGGGGCTCACCAACACCCCTACGGGCGCGAGGCCGGTGCCACTTAAACGTGGACTGCTCGGAACAGGACAAACCGCCGGTCCTCACGGTCCGGCACCGCGATTACGAAGAGGCTTGCGCCCCGCTGTGCAGGCGTGGCGCTTCGGCGCCGTGTAGCGTTTACGTGGTCAAAGGACGAAAAGCAGCAACCCCCGAACCCCGGGAGCCAGGGAAGCTGGCCGTGCGCCCAACAGGCAGCCGGAGGCAGCAGGCGCTCTGAGACCAGGCGCAGGGAAGCGCCGCCGAAGGGCCACGTGAGCACGGGCCACAGGCGAGGCGCGAGGCGGGAGGCCGGGGGCACGCGACGACGCGCTGCCCGTGCTGTCGGGCTGGTAGCGCTCGCGCCCTGCCTTCCGACACGCCTGTGGAACGCTCCTGGGTGGCACGGCGTGGGGCCGGAGCTGCAGGCTGGGGACACGTGGGACCGCCCGACCTCGGTTCCCTCTGCTTAACGTTCGCACGACAGAGGCTACAGAACAGCACTCGCTGCGTTTTGCATCTGAGGAGAGGACGTTCAGGAAAGTGGGGTGCTCGTGCGGGTGCGTGCGCACCGCCACGCGTCAGGCACCTGGCCAGCAGCCCCGGCTGACGCGCCGGGCTCGGTCTGGACCTCCGCTGGGACGGGGTGTGCGAGGGGGACTGGGGACGTCATTGCTTTTGGCCATAAAATGCCTTCTCATCGGGTAAGAGACACAGCAAAGGTGGCGTGTGACCCTGTGCCACTGAGGCCCAGCTAAAAGGCCCAGCGCCTGGCCGCCCCGCGCCAGGGCGGGGGCCCAAACACATGTGGGTGGAACCCAGGTCCCTGTGAGGCAAGTCCTGCCAGGTGACAGGCCAGGGTGAGCCTGCGGGTGGGGGGTGGGGGTGGGGTGGGGTGGGAGGCTCCTGCAGGGGGCAGCAAGAGGGGGCCCGGGAGCTCGGCAGAGAGCTGGCTGGGAGGGGGGCCGTGACCCCGGCGTGCAGCTCCCAGGACACTGGCGCCCTGTGCCAGGCTCGCCCGGCGCTGACCGGAACAGGGGCAGAGGTCAAGCATGTGAGCGAGGGTCCTGAGGGCAGCAGGGAGCAGAGAATGTGTCGAGAAAAGCCCCTGGGGGAGGGCGGGAGGTCCTCAGTTTCCCCTTTCTGGAGAGAAGGTCCCAGCCAGGCTCCCCCTCGCCTCCCCGCCCCGCAGGCCAGGGAGCAGGGGTCAGGGAGCGGTGAAGCCCCAGGCCTGTCGGGAGGCCCACGGAGGCCTGGAGGGGCCGGGCCCCCACATCTCAGCACAGCGACCTCGGCCCAGGCTGCCAGCCCAGCAGTACCACTCCACGAGGAATGTTCCAGAAGCAGCATGGCTGTTGTTTGTACCGCATGTGGCTTCAAGCAGCACAGGAATGACTCGCCTGCCTGGCTGATGCTGCCCGGCCACCGCCCAAGCTCTGTGTCCCAGACAAACCTGGTGGCAGCTGGTGCTGGGAGCGAGGCGGGGCAGAGGCCCTCTGCAGGCAGGGCGCACGGAGGCTTCAGGGCTGGGGTGGGCGCTGGGCAGGCGGTCACGTGCAACCCCGACCCAACAAAGCTCAGAGCAGACACAGCATCAGCCCATCACCCAGCCGTCCTAGGGTGGCACCACTCACGAGCCTGGGCTTCACGTCCCAAACGCGTCCAGCAGCCAGTGACCACACCGCCCGTACCTCATGCAGTGGACCCCGGGGCCCTCTCCCGTAGCTCACCCCGAGCCCCACTCTGGGGGACTGTGGGCCTGGGACCAACAGAGAAGGGCGAGGGGGGTTAACTAGGGCCTCTCCCCTGCACCCTGCCCGGCCCCGGGGCACCCTCACTTGCTGCCACCTGTTTGCCAGGTCTGGTGTTGCCCACCCCGCAGCACGGGATGAACCCGCCCGTGGCAGCGTCCGCCTCGCGGGGAAAGGAAGCAGACGCGGACGATGACGGACACACAGTGCGGGCCGAGCGCAGACCCTGAGGAAGAGCTCGGGGGGAGCGGGGTGGGGGACCGCGGAAGGATAGGGTGCAGGGAGGGGCCCCGTCCCCCGTGTCCCCCTTGCCAAGACCTCTGCTGTCCACAGCTGACCACGCCTTCCTGTCCTCTGCTGCAGCTGTCAACGTTCCAGCCCGGAGCCTTGAGACACCCGGCTCTGCACAGACAGGCTCCTCACCGGCACTGGGCTCTCGTGATCTCGCCCACGTCTGAGCATCGGTCCAGCCCACAAGCCTTGCAAAGCTCCCGAACCCAGCCCAGCCCCAGATGGAGCACGTGCGTCCCCAAAGCTCCCGGAGCCTGGAGGCTCGGGACGTGGCCATCCTTGGAACCTGGCCTTTGCAGACGGAGTTAGTGGAGAGACCACGCTGGGGCAGGTGGCCCTCATCAGGTGACCGGCGTCCTCACGGGGCGGAGGTGGGAGGGACGGAAGAGATGCTCGCAGGTCAGGTCAGGCCGAGAGGCCCAGCCCTCGAGCCCCGGGCAGCCCCGCCAGCACCCGACCTCAGACTTCCGCCTCCACCGCTCTTCCCGCCCCTGTGTGATTTTCTACCCAGGAGGCGCTCAGTGGGCGGGTCGGCCCAGACCTGGGGGGCGCCTGGCTGTGTGAGTATGGGGTGTTCATTACGCAGCTGTGTCGTCACTGACACACGAGCCACCAGGAGAGCGGACTGTAGAAAGAGCGACCAGGGGCCCGGGAGGGAGCGGGCAGTCTAGAGGGAGGGCAGACCCAGGCGGGGCTGCCAGACCCCGAGAGGTGACGTGGGAAACCAATGAGGTGCTGGGGAAGCTACAGTCCCTCGGCCTCCTTACCAGGACACTCGCAGGGGGGGCCGGGGGCAGGGCAGGCACCCGTCCAGTCCAGTGCATGGGGGCCCTCACTCCTCCGGGGCTCCTGCCCCCACCCCGGCCCCTGGCAGGAGGCCTTCGCCTGCTCCTGTGCCGCCCGCCGAGGGCGCCAGGGTTAAGCACGTGTGACGCACCAGCAAGGCAGTCACCCTCGTTCCAGACCAGGACACACACGCAACGGCAGGGCCGGCCCAGACCGCTCCCCGCCCCACTCAGGGCTGGGGTTTGGGGAGCGCCTGCGGGCTCGGACCCCACCCAGAGGATGTCCCACGATCACGCCCGGACGCCGTCAGTCACCGCCCGCAGGAGCCCCAGCCTATCTGCGCGGCGGCCGTCACTGGGGCCCGAGTTCTCTGCTCTGGGGTGACATCCCCACGTCTGCGGCTTCTCGGGCCATTTCCTGGGGCAGGCTCCGACATCCCCCTTGGTGGGCGAGCAGCGCTTGTACCTTGCCCTCTCGCGACAGGCCCACCGGGCCACCTCACAACTCAGAGCGTGGTGACCGCAGGCCCCGAGGGATGGTCCTGGTTCCGGGCAGTGAGGCCCTGAAGGGGACACCACGGGGGGCCCGAGCTGCCCTGGCCACGGTCAGACTGGAGGAGCGGAGGCCAGGAAGAGATGTGTTCCTCTAAAGACAGACACAGTAAACACGCAGCCACCACGACAGGCTCACGACATGGAAAAGCTCGACAAAGACAGGCCGAGGGGCCGGCGCTGCACTGTGGAGGCCAGCACGGTGTCCCGGGTACATCCCGCCTTTCCCCTATGCTTACCTTGTTACAGACACAGAGTTGTCACAAGTAACACTTTGTAAACTGCTTCTCTCTCAGAGATGCCATCTGTGCCGAGGACAACAGTTTGTGTCACTTAGGGGCTGGCTGTGCCTGGTGGGGCCACTGTGCCGACCTCTGGCCACGGGGACTGGGGCTCCTACTGCAGCCTCCATGCTCCCATCTCTCCGTTTCCGGCTCCTGTGACGTGTCCAACTGTGCGTGCAGCACCGCGTCTGTCTCTGCCAGGAAAGGGGCCGGGGCACAGGCTCCAGCTCTGCTCGGCGCCCCCGTGCTGGACAGCACTGCAGCCGGGAGGCCCGGAGTACCAGGCACGTGGACATGCCAATGTGATGGCCCACGCTGCTGCCCACCCCCCACACCACGCAGCCCGGGGCAAAGTGCTGGCTCTCCAGGCTGTCCTGCAAGTGACCGAGCGGTCACCCTGCAGAGCCCTGCCCAGGCTCAGAGCTGCTGCTGGTGGCAGCCCTGGCCTCTGAGCCACACGTCCCCGACTGCCCCGGCACAGCACGAGCCCCTCTCCCGTCTGTGATCCGGGAAAGGCAGCCACGCCCTTCCACGTGCTAAGTCCACGTCTGCACCCTTCAGCCTGGCGCTGCTCATGATGCGTCCTGCTCCACGGTGGGCGTCGGCACAGAGGGAAGCACGAGCCTCGGCCTGAGTTCGCAGGGTGTTTATTGACGCCCCGGGGCGCGGCCCCACCCACCTCCAAACCAGTGAACACGCAGAGGGGGGGCTGCCTGCACGACGGTGAGGACGTGGCCCTCGCCCGCACGGCACACCCCGGGCCAGGTCAGAGCAGCCCGCCGCCACCCAGCTGCATCTGCCAAGCCAGCTGCTGCCCGATGGCCAGCAGGGGGCTGGCTCTGTAGGCCGGACTGGCCAGCAGCTCCTGAAAGCGCGTCCTTTCTTCCTCGCTGAAAGAATCAAGGTCAGAGGTCAGCAGACCCCACAGCCCGGGTGGGGGCACAGGAGCATTCAGCACCTCGGACCCACCTTGGCTGAGCCACCCCACGCCCTGGCGCCTGAGGGAAGGCTGGACCCTGGAGTGGACAGGACAGGCCGGGGTCAGCACAGGGAGGGACACTGGCAGCAGCTGGATGTGGGGTAGGGAGTGAGGGCCTGTGAGACTGCCCCGAGCTCCTGGAGCAGGCAGCCCTGCTGGGTGTCTGAGGCGGTCTGAGGGCTGAGCAGGGCTTCAGGCAGGAGGGGAGAGGCCGCCCTGAGACTGCCTCATGGTCCCAGTGACCCTGGAGACACTGTGCCCACCCAGGAGGGTGGGGGGTGCTGGCACCCAGGGAGGGGGTTCTAGGCCCCCAACTTGACCTTGACGGGGAGCTGCTATTAAATGGAACAGGCTGCCAACGCTGAAGGCAGCAGCCTGCACGCACCCTGCACACGTGTGCCCTTACGTAAGAGGCGCCCGCCCTCCATGCTGCCTAAGCCAACTGGACAGTGCAGGGCCAGAGGGCCAGAGCTCGGCACCCCGCAGCCCAGGCCAGCTCTGCTCACCGAGGGGTGCTGCAGCCCCCAGAGGGGACAGGAGGGGCACTCTTCCTCCTGCAGGAGGCCCTGGGCACCCTCCCCCCAGTCCACAGTGGTGCCTGCTGCTCTCTGCGCCTAAACCCAGCCATCTGCCAGCAGTGGGCGTGGTCATGCCGCCTCTGGAAACGCTGGGCCCAGCTTGAGCTCTGCGGGTCCTGAGGCCCAACTGTGGCTGCTGGTCACCGGCTAGGGGCTCCTGCAGAATAACCCCACTGGACTGTCCCAGCCATGTGACACACTCAAGCCTCCTGGGACAGCGGAGGTTCCAACAAGGACCTGAGCCCAGTGGCAGCTCCCCTCACCACCCCGGGGGAAGGGGCTTCCTAGCCCCACTGGGAATAGGCTGCTTCACGCCAACTTGGCTGTGCCCCAGAGCTGCCCCCAGCCAAGCTGGCCAGAGCACCCAAGGGAACTAGCTGGGTTGGGGCACCTGGCCAGACAGGGACAGTCCTGGGGGTGGGCGAGGAGGGAGGTGGGGGCCCCATCTGGCGGTGGGCGGTACTCACAGCAGCTGCAGCCTCTGAGCCGCGCTCATCCTGCTCAGCTCGGCCGGCCGGGGCCTGCTGCCTGCCCTGCGGGGACAGAGAAGCTGGTCAGCGCCACCCGCTTCACCTGGACCGGCCTGGGAGCGCGTCTCTAAGGTCGTGACCACAGAGGACTTTTGGATCACGCTGGGACCAGCTCTCTTGTCACTGAGCACGACTCTGGGAGAATGCGGGCTGGGGCAGGAGAGGAGAAGCTGCCTTGTCCTGGCCAACTCCTTACTTTGGCCCCCAAACCAGGCCTCGTCTTTCATTCACGTCCTTTAGAAATACTAATGAAGGCACTTCCGGGCCACCCAGGACGGCATGTGGGCCACCCTCCCTTCACCCTGACTCTGGACTCGGTCCCGACTCCTTCCACTCCTCCCGCCCCTGCTCCTGCCCCCACCTGGACGAGGGTCCCTTGCTGACCCCCCACAGGTCCCACGGAGCGCATGCCTGCAGAACCGGGGCTTGGCCCCCCTCCCGCCAGCCCGTGTCCCCAGACAGCAGCCACATGCTGGGAGGTGAGAATGGGGTCCAGCACACCCTACGGCCAGGGCCTCGGGCTATGGTGCTCCACCCCAGACTAAAAGACCAAGTGGCAGGTCGACTGAGGCCTCCCACAGCCCCTCTGGCCCCAGGACGCATCTGGGAGGCCCCTCAGCACCCACGGGGCCAAGTGGCTGAGCCCTCCTCGCCCGGCCTCAGGGCCTTCCCGGCCCGGTCAGCAGCTTCCCACGCAGGCGCGACGTCCTCCCAGATGGGCCTCCCCCGAGTCAAGGACACTGCACTCACAGCCAGGCCAGGCGAACCCCCTTCAGCAGAGGCACAGGGGCTGGGCTTTCCCATGCGGCGCCCACCCCCAAGCTGCCCCCGCTGTCCGGGCAGGCCTGGCCTCCAGCCTGCTTGGACACCCCACCGCTGAAGGCCCTGGCTCTGGCTGGAGAGCCTGGCTCTGGCCGCAGGGCCGAGTGGGATGGGCAGCGGGTGGAAGCCCGCCTGCCGAGACTGCTGTGCAGCTCCCAAGCACACGGCCCGCTGGCCGGGTGCCCACAGAGGCTCTGGGGCAGAAGAGGACCGCTGCCCCGCCAGCACCGGGCAGGTGACCGGCCTGAACTGCTGTTCCTGGGGAGGGCTGCTGTCCCAATCGTCGAGCAGGCCAGTGCAGCCCGGGAACGAGGGAGCCCTGGGTGTAACAGCCTCGTCCACCCCTGCTGATGCAAATGAGCCGACGTGTCCCACCCCATCCCGGGACAGAGTCCCCGGGCACCAAGCACCACGTGTCGGAGGACGCGGAATCTGAGTCCAGGGCACCTGCGGGCAGACCCGAGACCCAGCAGGTGTGAGGCGGGGGGGCAGTGGTCCCACCGATGCTGCCTGGGGCCGGCCCCCCACTGGCCACTGCACCGAGATCCGGGCTCAGCGGCACGAGGTGCTCGCCCTGTTCCTCAGATGCACCACAGCCCAGAGGACCAGCCTCCGGGCGACCGCGTCGCTGACTGAGGTGCACAGCCCACTGGCAGCGTGGCCATCTCGCGGGCCCCGTGGGAGCGTCCAGTCGGCCCTGTGCAGCATGACCGACGGAGGGCAGGGCCGGCCCCGAGGGCTCCCCCGCCACCGCCACGCGAGGCCTCATCCTGGATCTGCAGCCAGCTCGAGGGGCCCGCGGCCTTGGTCAGGGTGTCCCAGTGGTAAATGGGGACCCCGGCCTGGCACTCGGGGTCTGGGTGCCCAAGACCACAAGGCTGTCCTCACACCACATCCAGTGCTGACTTCAGGACACCCCTGGAGGGGCGGTGGTGACGGAGCCAGCAGAGCACGGTCCCACTCATCCCATCCACGTGCTATAAAAGCCCCCCCTGGTGCGAACCCCCCAAATGGCACGACTTTCTCCCTGGCTCCAGGAAGCGCTGCCCGGGACAAAGGCCAAACACTTCCTGTGAGAAAAATGCAGGGCTGGGCCTGCTCCAGCTGCGACCGAGGGGTGATGGCGGAAACCCCCAGCTTGTGAAAGGGGGCAGGGGTCCCTTAGGCACCAGGCAGGAGGCTCAGAAGGGCACGGGGACAGGGTGAAGGGGCCGGGCGCCCCGGGGGGCCTGGCTGGCAGCACCCCTGCACACGGCCGTCCTGACTCCACGGGGAGGGGCGGCTGGCGACTCACAGCCTGGAACTATCCTGGGCCTCGCCCCAGGCGTCGGCCCCAGCGATGTCAGTCTGTCCCCTTCGGCCACAACGAACCTTAGTGCCGAGTGTGACGGCCTCTGTGAGTCCTAGGAATGATCGCCCGAAGAGTACGCTGGGGACCCCAGATCACAGCCGGTGTTAGGAGTGAGGGTGGCCCTGCACCCTGTCCCCTAACCGAGCAGGAATGCACAGGGCGAGTGCAGGCCATGTGTCTCCCGGACTTGTCGGCTGGGAGTGGCCAGACACAACCCACCCCCCCGCCAGTCCTGGCACGCCAGCGTCCACACTGGTTTCAGACACCGCTCCCAGCGAAAGGAACCGGCCTCCCTGAGAAGACACTCAGTCCAGGGCGTCCAGGAAGAGCCCTCGGTGGCCCGGGCCGGGCGTGTCAGCGGGCAGCACATGCTCGCACGAGAGGCAGCACGCACACCGCAGGCTGTGTCGGGGGCGCGGGGCCAGTGAAAGCCCCCAGAGGCTGGAGCTGGGGCAAGGCCAGCGTGAGAACGAAGTGTGCCGGACGACAGCCCCCAGGTCTAAACGTCCACGGTGACGCCGACCCGAGTGAGTGGCTGGCGGCGGGGGAGCCGTCAGTCCTCCGTGTAGACAGTGCGGTGGCTTCCAGGCCGCCCGTCCTCAGGCGGGGAGCACGCCACACTCCTTAGGTGCGGGCTGTGCCCGGTGACCTCGCACAGGACAGTGTGGGGTGAAGGGTAAGGCGGGCTGGAGGAGCCTGACGGACACGCCTCCGTCAGGGGCCGCGGTCAGCGCCAACGGTGACGGGTCACGTCAACCGCAGGGGCCTGCACAGGGTGTGACGAGCAGGGTGCTGGCCCTCTGTGGTCTCCCCCGACAGCCCCTTCCCCGTCCACTGTCCAGTCAGGAGAGGTCTCCGAGCTAATCCCAGCTGAGGGGCTTCCTACAAAACGCCTGAGCAGCCCTCCTCAAGACCGTCATCGAGAAAAGCTTGAGAAACTGTCACGGCCCAGAGGAGACCCAAGGGGAGTGACGAGCGATGCTGCGTGGCTTCCTGGACGGGATCCTGGACACATAAAGCTTAAGTCAAATCTGCGGTGAGCTGAGCGAACTTTGGGCGTTGGGCGTCATCATTTTACACCGATCGTTACGTGTCGTGCTAGATCCTAAACTGTAACAAACAAACACACCCGTAACATAACTATTTTTGATAGGGAAACACGGGGACTCACGGCACTATCTCTGCCATTTTCCTGTAAAACTAAAACTGTTCTAAAGGAACATTTACTCAAACAAACAGCTCCCCAGCACCAAGACGCACCTGAGTGGGGACAGTGACCCCCAGCCAAGGGGGCCTCCGTGGCTGAAGGGCCAGCTGGGAGCCATCCCGCACCAGAGACCCCAGGCCAGCCCCAAGCTCAGCAGCAAGGGGTGGCCGGAACGGCCGGGGCCCAGCGGCCAGCTCCCCTCGGGGCCGGCAAACTCTCAGACAAGAAGCCAGAAGCAGGGAAGGCCGCCTGGCCCGCCTCTCTTTGTCAAAAGCCAGGATGGAACCCACACCTCAGGCTCGGCTCCGGTGGCCCCCTCGTCTGGCCCGAATGTCCTGGGTACTTCCGCCCTGGGAGCCGGCCTGGGTGGCCCTGCACGTCCCCACCACGCTCACTGTGCGAGTGGGGGTGGGGGACCCTTCCTTCTCAGAGGGAGCAGCAGCGGGAGCGTCATTTTAAAAGGCAGATCGGAGACGAGCCAGCACATGGCGAAGGCGGGCACGGGGACAGCAGAGGCCCGACTCTGGCGACCGGCCTCCCGGAGGCCCTCCCGAGGCCAGGTCCGGGCGTCCTGCAGCACCCACGTCACGCGGGGCAGAGCGAGCCCTGGAAGGACACGGGCTCCTGGGAGAGGCTGCAGGACGGGAGGGGATGGAGCCCAGGGGTGGCGCCGGAAGGAGCCGCGAACGGCAGTGCCCTCCTGGGGGAACGCCGGAGGCTGCGGGTGCAGCAGTCCATGCCGGCTGGGCCCTCACCGGGGAGGCCCGGTCCTTGTCGCCTCGAGGGTCGCCGCCTGCTCTCCTGGTGGCTCGGGCCGCAGGAGCCAGGGCTTTGTGTCAGGACCAGCCGCAGTGCCCGTTGGCCCCGGCCCCCGTCACCCTCCTCTGCCTTGACCAGGGCCGTGGCTGCAGCACAGGAAGCCGGCCCCGTCCTGGTGTCACAGGGGACACTCACCTTCTGGTGTGCGGCCGCCGGGAGCTGGCCTCTAGCTGCAGCAGCTCAGGGAGCGCATCCCGCAGGGGCTGGAGGTCCCCGACCACCACGGTGGCCCGCCGCTTCCGCTCCGCCTGGCGCTTCTGCTCGGCCAGTTTTATGGCTTCGATTTCTGAGGAAGGGGGACGGGGGTTAGGGGAGGCAAAGGCCGAGGGCCTCAGGTCTCTCCACACCTTCAAGCCTGGAAACGGGGCGAGGGCGGGGCGGTCCTCTATGCTATTTTCTGCCCTCATCACTCCGCTCTGATGACAGGGCAGACGGCAGGGCCGGCGCTGCAGGCGCTGAGGACTCGGGCACGTGGGGGGCCAGGCGCACACGGGCGGTGGGCACATCATTCTCCTCCACCTCCTAGGCGCCTCCTGGGGATGCACACGGAGAGTCCCCATGGGAGGAGGGGACAGCCTGGGAGGGGGCGGGGAGCCGGATCCCTGACACTGAACTGGTCAGAGGGGACAGGACGGGTGCCGGGGGATGGGTCTTGGAGAAGGCCTCCCTCCACTCGGCCACTGGGAAGGGGCCGGGACAGGGGAGAGGTGGCAGGGCCTGGACGGTCCGAGGGTGAGGCTGTGGCTAGTGCCCTGCAGAAGGGGTTCGACAGAGCCTGGATGGGGCACAGCCCTGCTCTTTAATTTCCATTTAAAAATACATTTGTTTCAAAACTGCTAATATACGTACTTGGACACGTGGCTTCCAGCGTGGCTCGCTGGTTTGCGTGCACATCTTGGACAAAGCCCCCTCCCCCCCACACACACCCAGGGCAACAGGCGGCCAGGCCACTGGTTCAAAGGCCATCAGAGGCGACCCCCTGTGCAGCTGCCTTGCTCCCTCGCTCTGCCAGCAGGTGTCTTGTGTCTTTTACATATAAAAAGGCTCCGCTACTAAAAACCGCTCCAAACAAGGGCAGTGACGGGTGTGGGCTGAGACCCGAGCCTGAGACGCCCATCGCACCCTCAAACACGGCACGACCCGTTTGCTGCACTATAAATAACGGTGCAGGCTCTGAATCACGTCTACAAGGGAACGAAAAGCCACCTTCCTGACAAATGGCCAGGGCTCAGAAGATGCCCCCGGAGAAGAGCAGCCAGTGGCCCACACGGGACCCACAGGGGCCGCTCCCTCATGCAGTGTGCTGACTCTATGGCCACCTGTCAGCCCCGCAGGGCGGGCGCAGGAGGCGATGATGGGCACAGCATCCACAGGCCGGCTGGGAGGAACCGGGCAGCTGGATGGGAAGCCCACACACGGGGACAGACTCAGGCCAGCCCACTGATCACTGCTGGCAGGGCCAGCTTCTCTCCAGTTGGTCAGCCCGGAGCAAGCTCGGAAAGGCCCATCCTGACTGAGCACTTGGTCCTGAGCGCAGTCCCCAGCTAGGAGTGTCCCAGAGGGCCCAGTGCAGTGAGTTTCACCTGCACCACAGAGCTGGGACAGGCCACCCTCCCTCCCGGGGCCTTGTGCACTGAGCCCCATGCCGCCTCTCAGAGCCCAGGGTGACTGGGTTTCAGGGTGACGACATGAGACCTTCCATCCTGTCAGGACGAGGGCGACCAGTTTACTCAGCACCTCACTACGCCAGGCGCCTTGCCCAGTGAGCTGGAGCACCCTGGGGGGCCAGGGGGCTGGGGTGGCCAGGGTGGGGGAGAGCAGAGACACGCCAACGCTGGGTGAATCAGAGCCGAGCATTTTAAAGTGACGTGCGGTGTCCAACTAGGGAGTGTCCAGGCACACAAGGACGGTTCGCGTGGGGACGTCTGCTGGAGGTCAATGGCAGCGGCTGCCACGGTCACCAGGAGACGTGCCCAGAATAGGGCGAGCTTGCTACCCACTCACGCTACAGACAACGAAGGCGGAGCGGCGGAGAGAGTGGGGGTGGCCGGGCGGGGACGTGGGCCCCGGGCAGGAGCCGCGTGTGCACAGGAGCAGGAGGCAGGGGCACGGGCACAGCCCCCACACCCCACGCACGGAGTGGCAGGCTCCCCGCTCGGCTCAGGCTCCGTCGCCACCCCTGCCACCTCCTGAGAGGAAAGCCACATGCGCATTTGGCAGTGAATGTGTCACCTAAACAGCTCTGCGGCTTGTTTAGTCTCAGCTCAAACATTACTGTCCTCAGACACGATGCCCTCCACCTCGGCCTGGGGCGCAGTGCCAGCGTGAGGGAGTGAATCTCAGGGGTGTCCGTCCCATGCCAGTGGGCTCAGCTCAGGGCTTCCTCGGTGCCTTCTCAGCGCCTCCACTGCTGCCCCCCATCTCCCCTCGCCCTGTGCCTGCTGAGACAGTGGGGGGGACGGGGGCTAGGGCACGCACTGCTCCCCTCACTCCTGGACATGTCCTAAGGCCCAGGCCCTCTTCCGGGGAGGCACACTGAGCCCCATGCCACCTCTCTGCAGGCCTCTCTGCGCCTCCATGCCTGACTTCTCTCTAGGAAACCCTGTGGCCTGGACGGGAGCCGGGGCTGGACTGACCCACACGCTGACATCCGTCCCAAGAGGAGCAGGTTTTCACAGCCAGCCCACTAGTGAGCAAAGGGGACAAGCAAAAAGTCCCTTCTGCCAACTTCGGGGCCTCGAGCAGCAAGTTCTGAAGCACTGACTGTTGGGGCCTGGCCGGGGCTCAGGAAGGCCCATACGGACTGAGGCTTCTTCACCCCAAGTGTTTAGCTTAAAACTCGCTGGAGTCTGCAATTAGGAAAGCATTTCACATGCAAATTAGGCCTCAGAGATGTTTGCGGGCTGAAACCAGCCTTGCCATCCAGAGCCAAGAAGGCTGGCACCAGCTCCCTCAAAGCCCACCCCGGTCCCGTCACTGAAATCAGAAGGCGGGCAGTAAGAAGCACCCCTGTCGTCCGCTCCCTACCACCCAGCCCATGTGTGCTGACTGGCAAAGGGGAGCTCCTCATAAATGGCTAGAACAGCACGCATGAGCCTGACCCGCTTCACGCAGCACTGAGGCCTGGGCTCCGCCTCCTGCACGAGGCAGCTCGTAGGACACTAGCCCGGCCCGACTCCTGGCCCCAGGCCGGAACGGTCCTCACGCCCTCTGTCGACACCACACCAAAGGCTGCACGAACCTGAGTTTAGAAGGGAGGCAGAAAACGGTCTGTTTCAAGTGGCGTGAGTATTTATGCAGAGGACACTAAGGAAGCTACAGAGTGACTACGGGACTAACGCGCCATCTCGGCAAGGCCACCGAACACAAGGTTAACATCCAAACAAAAACACTTTTATGTACTAGCAGGAAACTGAAATGTGCAGCTCTTGAGAATTCCATTTACAACAGCTTCAAAAACTATAAAACAGTTAGGCTTATTTAAATTAAAAAAAAAAAGCCACACGAGACACCGATGACAGAAACTAGAGGACACGCGTACCACGCCCATGGACGCGAAGAGTCGATGCTGCTAAAGTGGCAATTCTCCAAAACTGACCTACGGACCTAAAGCACCCTGATCCTCGGCCAGCCAGACTCCCGGCGCCGGTGGCCACGAGGGCAGAGCGGACCGGCCGACGGGACAGTTTACGTGGACACGCCCGGGGCCTGCACTGCCCGCGCGGTCCAGGGACGAAGCACAGAGAGCAGGACCCTGGCCCCGCGTCCCAGGCCCACCCGGGCACTGCAGCTGTCCGGCTGCCTGGCACTTGCTGAGGTGCGACGGCAGTGGCAGCCATCTGACCTGTCACACAGACACCACAGCAATCGAACGAGGAAACAAAGTCGTCACGATAAACAGTGCTGGGACAACTGAATATCCACAGCGAGTAAATAAGAAGAACCTCGACCAGCACCTCACACCACAGAGTCACTCGAGATGGAGCAGAGATTCAAACATAAAAGCCAGAACTAGAGCTGCAGAAGAACAGACGGCATCTTTGTAACCTGAGATGAGGCAAAGCTTTCTTAAACAAGACAAACACATATACACTGACCAGGTAAGAGAAAAAAAGATAAATTAGACTCCTCAAAATTTAACTTCTATTCGCCAAAAAAATAAATGAATAAGAAAACGACCAGGCCAGTCACTGTCTGGGAGAAAAGCACCTGTAAAACACTCGCTGACAAGGACTGTCGTGCAGGGCACAAGAACTCAGAGCTCAGCACCAGAGGCACGGCCGCGGGACGCGCTCGGGTGCGGGGCACACAACCGGGGCACACAACCGGGCCACGAGCTCGTGACGCCGGCTCGTGGCAGTGAGCAGCATTCCACGAGCCACCGCCTGGCGCTTGACGGACAGCCACCACCGCACGCCGGCCCAGCCGTGCGGCTGCGAGCCCCCGCCGGCGTCGGTGGGAGTGGAAACACATCACTGTAGAGAAACGTCTGGTAGCCGCTTGTAAAACTAAACATACAACCACCCTATGACCCCGCATTCCATTCCCAAGTATTTGCCCAAGAGAAATGAAAACACATGTCCACAAAAAGACTGGTAAGGAACGCTCGGCGCGGCCTTAGTCATAGCGGCCGAAAGAGAAAAAAGACCAGGTGTCCGTCAGCAGGGAACTGGGCACCAAGCTCCATGTCCATATAAAGAAACGCTTCTCAGCAACAGAAGCGCGGGGCCACAGGAGCACGGGGGAGTTCAAGGAACCCAGAAAGCGCACGCCCTCCGTGACCGACACCTGCCGTGCAGGAGCGAGCCTACTCTGGGACCCGGACCGACCCGACAGCGCCTACCTCTGGGCGCTCGCGGGAGTGCCTGGGACGGTGAGCTGCATGGTGAAAGGGACTTTGGTTGCACGGGTGTGTGCACTTGTCATAAATCGCTGCATGGCACACTCGAGACCTGCATTTCATTGTATGTAAAGTTTACTTCAAAATAAAAACAAAAAAGACACTCCGGCAGAACTGTTTGGGAGAAGGTGTAGGGAGGAGGTGTACTGACATCTGCAGCTTCCTGTGGAATGCGTCGATAAAACGGGGGTGGGGTGGGCGGGCCGACAGGAAGGGACAGGTATACAGGTATGTGACGGAAAGTGTCCACTGTCAAATCCAGGTAATAGGTGAAAGGGTGTTCCCTCCTACTTTTCTGTATGAAATTTTTCACGATAAAAACTTAAGTAAAATCAACTTGGGAGATGGTAACTAAAGCAACACTCAGAGGGTGATTTATAGCCTTTCACTCCTCAACAAAACATAAAAATAAAAGAGCTAAATAAGCAACTCAAACAGACCTGAAGAAGGCAAAAACAAGGTATTAATCATTCCCTTAAAAATAGCCGAAAAGGGACAGAAGGCAGAACACTAATCGTAGGGGTCAGGCAGCGCGAGCGTGGCTCCCCGGCCCTCGCCGTGGCGCAGCGAGATGGACAGAGGCCGGGAAGCCGCCGCCCGGGGGACGCGGGGTGAACTCACTGTGCAGCCACCTCTCACGGCGCAGCTTCAGCTTCTCCTTCTTGGGCAAAACAGCCTTCGCCTGCGCACCTGAGGACAGAGCACACGACAGGCCCCGTGGGTGACTAGAGGACAGAGCACACGACGGGCCCCGGAGGTGAGTGGAGGACAGAGCACACGACGGGCCCCGTGGGCGAGTGGAGGACAGAGCACACGACGGGCCCCGGAGGTGAGTGGAGCGAAAGCCTGGAGCCCTCGCCCACGCCCACCTTCACGCTGTGCCTCGGTGCGAGGCCCGGCCCGGCCCCTCGGCCCCCAGGTGAAGATGGAGCCGCGGGCCCCTGTGGCAGCCCCGAGGCCACAGCCTGGCACTTCCCACGGCTGCCCAGGCAGGCTTCCGACACGCACGCCCCAGGCCGGCCCTGGGGTGACCAGCAGGAGGCGGCTGCATAACCGGGGCCGAGGGCCGCACCACTCACAAAGGACGCGAGAGGAGCCAGGGCTGGGGGGGAAGCTCGCGGGCCCAGGCGCAGGCACGCTGGAGCCGAGGCTCACGGGCTCCACGCTGAACTCCTCTGTGCGGGCGGACCCACGGCCACGGGGCCAGCGAGTCCGGGGTCAGCCAGGGCAGCCCCGCGCCACAGCACTGCCTCTGCCGGGGTACCGAGAACACCCGCTCGTTTCCACCGCGCCTGCCCCACCAGGACGTGGGGTACAACGCATTCCAAGACACCTCCGTCCCTGAAACACAGGCCACCCCGCCCACCCTCTCGGTGCCCGCCCTGCTCGCCATCAGCTCCCGTCCCACGCCCCCAGCACTGGCTGGCCACGGTGAGTCCACCCGGCCCAGGTCTGTGGCCTCCCCTCCCTCGTGAGCCTGTCCTCACCCCACAGCCTGTCTGCACCCCTCCACTGTGCCCGGCTGACCTCTGCACCCCAAATTCGGGTGCTGAAGCCCTAATCCCAGCACCTCACAATGTGGCAAGCATAGAGGTGGGGGTCTCTCATGAGGTAATTAAGTTGAAACGAGGGTGTTAGGGTGGCCCTAATCCGATGAATCCAACCAGTGTCCTTGTGAGAGATCAGGACACGAACAGAGGGACGACCACGTGGGGACGGAGGGTGAAGACGGCATCTGCACCCCGAGGAGCGAGGCCTCGGGAGGAACAATCTGGCCACACCGTGACCTTGACACCAGCCTCCAGAACTGGGGGGACAATGTCTGTGGCTTGAGCCCCTAGTCTGCGGTGTCACGGCTGAGCTGACCATCGAGCTGACCAACCCACCCAGTCTCTCAAATGACAGAGCACTGTGCTCCCCGCCACCCGCCGGGCCTGAGCCTCGCCTCCCTGTAAACGGGCCACGTGGGACCCTCTTCTGCCAACGCCCACGAGAAGGGCATGCTCCCGCCGTACTCACGAGGACGCAGTGCTGGGGATCAGCTCAGGGGGTGCAGCACGCCCTCGGAGCCGACGGTGGGCGAGCTGCACGGGGACACCCCAGGGGAAGGGGACGGCCCAGCCCCAGGCAGCCGGAGAAGCGGCTAGAACACAGGAGGCCGGCACTGCCGCCTGGGCACGGCCCCCGGAAACAGACGTCACCTGGGAGGGGCGTGGCTCCAGGCACTGCGCCCCGCCGTTCTGTTTCCCAAGTTTTCTTCACTCGTCACACGGTACCTTTGTCACTGGGTGGCCGTTTACAAACCCCAAGATATAAACACAGCGGGGACAAACTGCCCTAATCAGACGGCGTGCCGGAGGACACCTGGTGGGATCACAGGGCCCGCGCCCACGTCACCGTGTCCTCCAGAGCACGCCACCAGGCTCGGGTGCCCAAGCTGCCCTCTGTCGACGAAGGCCTCTCCACGACGCGCTGGGAGACACACTCCAAGGTGCTGGGCGCGGCCCGAGGATGCGGTCCGAACCTAAGGGCCCGTGGCCACCGACAGACCACCACGGTCTGCCCTCGGCGCTGGGGGCGGCTGCGGTTTCTGTTCTGCGCCCCAGGGCGCTCTCCAGAACTGCACCCCGAAGCAGGGCGGCCCCACCAGCCCCAGCAACCAATGAGGGGGTGGAGCGGGGGCGGAGCAGCTCCCACGGAGGGAGGGGAAGGGGGGCCCGATGGGGGCGCAGGGCCGGGCTTCCATGCTCCCCGCCCTCGGCAGGTGGTCCAGGGCCTGGGGCCCCACCCCTGCACCATGGGGGATGACTCCTGTCAGCTCCCTGGCTACCACAGAAGGGACAGGATCGAGGCACCTGTGGACAACTCCGGGGCACTGTGAGCACGGGCTCCTGGGCACACCAGGTCGGCCATGCAGCCTCTCTCCCAGCAGTGTACGCGCATGTGTCCCCACACGTGCCCACAGGCCGCGGGCCAGGTCCTCCACATACCACTGTCCAGAGCCAGGAAGGACATGCTGGAACGGAGCGGCTGCGGCTTATCCTGTCCCGAAATGAGGACGGAATTCACGCACAGCACAAGGTGCGCTCACGTCGACCTCCCAGAGCAGGCAGAGTGGGACACAGGCCACTCCCTCGCCGAGGCAGGGCCGGGACCCACGACCCAGCCCCACGCCCCGAGCCACACACCTTGCCCCAACCCTTCCCTCTCAAACGCCCAGCAGGGTCCTCCCAGGCTGCCTCCTTGACCTCGCCCTTCCCTGCCTGTGCGTTAAAGAGACCCGGCTCCACAGAGACCAGGTGAAAACAGCCCACCTGCGGGTCCCCCATGTCACCGCAGGGCCAGAGCCACAGCATGGGGGCTCAGCAGCACCCCAGCTGCCAGACACCCAGAGTGGAGGCCCACGCCTCCTGTCCTGCACTCGGCCAAGCACGCGGGACTTCAGGCCCCGTGGGCCAGATGGCCCCAGAGGCTGTGGGCGCCCCTCCCAGGGCCTGGCGGAGGCACTACCGCCCAGGACCTACTCCCCACGGCGGGTGCCCAGGGGACATGCCAGGAGCTCTCAGCCAGCAGCCTGCGACCGCCTCCACCACGGACAGCACACAGCTCCCACATCGGGAACGCCACCCCACCCCCGCTGTCCTCAGGGGACCCAACGCGGCTGCAGGCATCACCAAGTGGTGCATCCTGAGGCACGCCCCCCCATTCCTCGGTCCCCCTCTCACGGCTGGGGGCAGGGTGGAGGCGAGAGAGGGACGTGGTGCAGAGGAGTCTGCCCTGTGACTGACTCAGGGCTGGAAGACAGACGGGAAGAGTCTTCGAGTTGGCTTTACGGAAAACCCCTGACCCCTGAAGAGCGGGGAGAGCGGCCTTCCTCTCCGGACTAGGACCCACCTCTCCCATCTGGGCTCGGCCAGAAGGGGACGCAGCTCTGCCGCCCTCTGCTGGGAGGCCCCGCACCTGCACCTCTCAGGAGGCGTTTCTGAGGGACCCACAGTAGCAGATCCTCAGCGGCAGGAGCCGGGCGGGTGGGGTCGGGTGGGGTGCGGGTCTGGGAGCAGGGCGGGTGGGGGCATCTGCAGAGGGAGGGCAGGGTGGGTGGGGGTCGTCTGCAGGGGGGCAGGGGGGTGGGGATGGGGGTCTCTAGCACTGCACTTCAGCCTATCAGGCAGAGCCCAATGGGGCCCACACGGGAAGCCTGGCCCCTGCCTAGAATCAGGTGGGCCTGAGGAGCGCAGGCAGCAAAGGGCAGACTGGGCCCCCAGCCTCAGGGCTCCAAAAGCTCTGTGCAGAAATCCAGGAAAGACGCCGCAGCGCAGCCACCCAGGGTCACACGGGCCCGCTCCCTGCTCGTGCTGGCGACACGGGAATGAGTGGGGGAGGGCAGTGCCCATGAGCCCGTGGGAGGACACAGCAGATGATCCAGCAGGTGCTAGACCCACAGCTAGGCCCCACTCCCCTGAGCGGGCTCAGCCTCCCTGGGGGCACCCCAGCAGCACGGCAGCAGCACAGTGGCAGAGACACGGAGGGCAGTTCTATTTGTGACTCAACCAAGGGTGAGGACTCAGAAGGACGGATGTGTCTGTGCTAATCCAGGCAGACAGACGCCCTCGCCTTCACGGCCCAGCAGGTCGCTGAGTGCGGCTGAGTCATCGGATGCCACTTTCCACATGACCTGCACCTGCCCCGGGCCACAGCCCCAGCTCAGGTCTGGGACCACAAGGCCCACTGTCCTCCTGCGGGATCCAGGCACTGGCCAGTCGGGAGTCAGGCCGCAGGCCTAAACGGAAGCGTTGCTGGAGGAGGCGGGGGGAGGGGAGAGGCCACGACACAGACGCCTGCTCCCCGGGAGTGCAGAGGGCTGCCCGCAGGAGCTGCAGCGGCTGCAGGGCCGGATCTGGAGACCAGGAAGGCCTGGCGGACCACAGCTCAGAACCCGGGACCAGTGTGGGCTCCACGGTCTGCACAGAGACGAGAGCAGATGACGCCCACATCTGAGATCCCCGGGTGGGTGAAAACGGGCTCAGCAGGTCTGAGACGGGCCCCAGCGATGCTGGTGTGGGCCTGGGCTCACCCTGCGGTGGTGCACAGCCTCACCCTCTCTGTGCAGGGGGCACGAAAGGGGGACGCTGTGACGCTGTCCAGGGAACCACCCAGTGGTGCCAGAGGGAAGCCTGATGGCCCCCCACTCCCAAGTAGGGGCCTTGCAGCCCTGAGCTCAGCAAAGGGAGGGGCCAGACCCTACGATGCACCACGTCCTTGTCTGTGAAAGGGGACAAAGTGGGCTAGCTCCTGACACAGGAGTGCCACCGGCCAGCACGGCTGAAGGAGCCCAGGAGGGCGTGAGGCAGAACCAAGTGGCACACCTGCCCAGCAGATGGCACACTCACCCAGCAGATGGCAGGCTCACTAAGGCATGAGGAACTAACAGTCCTGGAAAGTGACATAGATGCCCCAAATCCAGCAGCCAACAAAGCACAGCACTGGGGCTCCAACATCGGTCCTGTGACTGCAGACTAACGCTCTGTCCCCTCCACTCCCCAAACTGCTCGGGACACCTGCTGCAACACAGATGGCTTCTCCTTCCTGGCAGATGCACCACCAGGAGGCAGGGCAGCATGCCAACCCGGACCAACAGGGCAGAGCCTGTCCCAGGGCCAAAGACAAACTCAGCCCCACGACCAGCAGGGGCAGTGGGAAGCAGAGGCCCCGGGCTGGCAGGCAGGGAAGGCAGCCTTCGTCAGCTCTCTGGGGCGTACCTCACTCAGCACACTGAAAACATGAGGACTTTTGCACGACGCGTCAAAGAACTAACATCTATCACCCGTAAAGCACCCGTCTGCGGTTAAGGAAGGTGACCGGAACGGCCCCAAACACAGGAAACCTTTGATCACACTGACTGCCGAAGACACTGCTCAGGAAGGAGCACGGCCAGGAGCCCCCGGGCCAGCGAAGGCCAGGGCAGCTGGCGTGGGAGGCCGGCGTGGGATGGGCCTGCACGACACCTTCCACCACTCGCCGGCCGCCAGGTGGCTCCCTGGAGCCGCCGGGCGCACTGCTCGTGGCTAGGACACTGCAGAGACCAGGTTCCCACCGCCCCTTGGAGAGTCTCATCGCTGCAGCTTCTCCCGCGTGGCCGGCGCCACACACGTTAATAAACTGCTTTTCTGTTCGCAGCTTCCTCGTCGGGCACCTGGGAGGGCAGGGAGGCGTGTGTGCTCCCTGTGCTTTCAACGCGCACACAGTGGCCACACACAGTGGCCAGGAGACGGCGAGGGCCCCCTGCAGCGACCTAATGAAGAGCCACAGCGGACGCGGAAACAGGAGACGCTCGATGAAGGTCGCGGCTGTCAGACAGCCACTCACAGCTCTAGGAGCTGTGTACAAACTGGGCATGGAAACCCGGAAAGTGGTCCTGAAATCACAGATGCCACTTCGTTAGCCGAGAAGATAATTAAGAAAAGTCTGCGGGTCGAGTCCCCAGAGAAGCGCGGGACCACAGAGACGGCGCTGCAGCACCGGACAGCTGCTTGCGGCTCTGAGACGGACACGTGCGGGAGCATTAGACCTGCGGACGCAAGCGCCAGCTGGAACACGGTCGCAAGGGGACTGGCGCCGATGGCCCCGCCAGAGGCCCGAGCGCCTCAACGAGGACACACGGCCTGCCTGCCACCCCAGCGCTAGCCCACAGGACCAGACTGAGGCCTGTCTGCAGACAGCGTGCTGGGGTGCCCCAGCTTGAGGGAGCCAGCTGGCCGGGAGCTCTGGCCAAGGGCTGGGCTGGGTTGGGGAACGTGACAAAGACGTGACGAGGAGGCAGCCAGCCAGTGCCCTCCCCACCACGCGCCCGGGGACGGCCGGAGGGGCCGCGACGCCGCACAAGGCGGTGAAAGAGTGTGCACCGTGTTTGGTGACGGATGGCCGCTCGTGTTTGGCGTGGGGACGGCGTCGCGGGCACGCTTTTCTGCTGAAAGCCATGGAAATACACAGTGGCATTCACGAGGGAACGCCGTGTGCCGGCAGCTGCGGTGCGTGTCGGAGGCGGCGACGGGCACGTGGGATTTCTTCACGGCCTTCTTCCCATCTGAGTAAATCTTTGACTTTTCCCGTGAACAATGACCTTCCAAAAGCATGCAGGGCACTGAGCCTTGCTCTGGCCCGTGCGCACCAGCGGCTCAGACAGGTCGGCACCGGCGCCGTGAACACGCAGGCCCAGGGGCCCGCCGCACTCGCGCTCACGCTCACCTCTCCCGGCGGACGTGCCGCTCGCCGCGTCCAGGTCCAGCGTCTGCACCAGGGCGCCGGGCTCGATCTTGGTCCTGGCGAAGAGGTCGGCGCTCACGAAAGCCCGCTCCTACGGACGGGAGAGACGGGGCCCCAAACACTCGTCTGCAGCTTCGGCGTGTACTGCGGGGCCCGTCACGCGGCGCGGAGGCCCGGCCTGTCCACGGAACAGGTCTGGGGAAGCCACCCTCGCTCCCCAAAACCCCGGGGCTCCGAGGCGGCACCTTCCCGTCGGCCCCAAATCGACAGGCGGGCGGCTCCGGCTGAAGGGCCCTCTGAGACCCGATTCAGGGCCCCCCGAGCCCGCCTCTCCCTACTCCCACGGCGCTCCCTCTCCCGCCGCACGCCCCTCTGCCACCGCAGCCCTGTCTCTCCCAGGTCCTTTCCCCACATCAAGGTCTCCACAGCCGTCGGAGTCGCTCTGCCTACCCCACCACCTACCCCACTGTGCTCACCCAGAACCCGCCCCCCAGGCCGAGCGGCTCCAGAGCAGGGGCCTCGGGAGGGAGGGACCGCAGGACCCACCCCCAGAGAAGTCACACACTGACAGGACCCGGGTGATACAGAAACTAGTCTGGGTGCCAGGAAGGTGCCGGGCTGAGTGCACCGCCCGGAGCGCCTGGCAGAGACCTCCGGGAGAAGCCCTGGCTCTCAGGGACCTCCAGGGACAGGTGGTCAGTACACAAGAGGCCTCAGGGAACTCACACGCGAGCGGTGCGGGAGCCTAAGGGCGCTGGGCTGGGCGGGAAGGCCGCCTCAGCCGACACCTCCAGGCCGGGGAAGCCCAGGGCCCGCGGGCGAGTCCGTGCGCACTGAGCCTCCGCTCCCGTCCGCTGCCTCAGGCGTTTCGCACAGGGTCACTGCACCGCGTTACTTTTCCACTCACAGCTTAATACGCGAGGCGATGTCACACTGAATTTCTACAAAGTACAGTGTCATTACGTGACTAGAAATCAGAGTTCCGTTGACCGGTCCGTTCTGTGTTAAAGTTCAATGACTATTCTTTGAAAGAAAAGAATATTTATTGCTTCTTTTCCTCCAAATCTGCCTCATCTTTTGTTCCTTTCTCCCATTTGGTCCCTTCATATTTTTCATACTTTAGACACACGTACTTTGTAGTCTCTAATAATTCTATTTTCTGACTTCCCAGCAGTCTAATTATGATGTTTATTCTTCCCGCTGACTCTCATGCAATGCGGGTTGTTTGCTTGTACGTTGATCTGCAGTCTTGACTCTGGCAGGATTTTAGCTGCTGTGGGAAATCCCGCCTGGCCTGGGCAGAACAGGGAATAAAAGCTGGGGCGGTGGGGGAACCCGGTCAAACCCATGTCAACAAGGGCACAGTGGCAGACACGAGCAAGATGAAGACTGCACGCTGGCGGGCGAGTAGCATAGATTTCACGTGGTAAGTTCACCGCCAGCCCAGCACACCAGGAAAATGCCCTGGGAAACCACCAGCAGCCCCAGGTGCCACAACGCACGGCCCGTGATGTGCAATGTCCCACGACAAGAGTGTGACGCACACAAAGAAACAGGAACGTGTGACCTAGGCAGCAGTAGCTGCTTTTGAGGGGCCCACACGCTGGACTTCGTGAGACTTCAAGGCAGCCATTTTCAATATGGCCCCAGAATGAAAAGGCATCGTGTCTACGGAACTGCTGGAAGGTGTCATGATGGTTCATCAAATGGAATGTCAGGAGAGAGAAACTACTAAAACAAAATAAGATTCTGGGGTCAAAAAGTACTATGATCGAAATGAATAATTTCACTTGAGAGGTTCAGAACCAGATTTGAGCTGGCAGAGAAAACAATCAGCAAATTTAAAGAAAGACCAATAGAGAGGATGCCGATTGCAGAAGAAAAAGAACAGAGCGTGACAGGAAAATGAACAGAATAAAGCTTACAGAACAACCTGGCAGATGTGAAAATTAATAAAGGGAAACTTCACTGAAATGGAGCGGCTAGGCCCGGGGGAGCTGCGCCTAGTGCCCACCTGACGGCAAGTACGGTCAAGTACGCCCCCCGCAGAAGAACCCTCCATGGGAAAGAGCCATCGGTCACAGCCTCAACAGGAAAAGCTGTTCAGGGATCTCCTCCAAGAGAAACAGCCTCACTGCCCATCAGCCTAAGAATGGATACACAAAATGTGGTGTGGGGTGGTATTCTCACACAATGGAAGGTTCTTCCGCCACAAACACGAAGACGACAAAGAAATGACGCGACAGAAACAATGCAATAAGGAGGAACCTCAGAAACATGCCAAGTAAAAGAACCGAGACAAAGGCCGCATGTTGAATGATTCCATTTATAAAAATGTCCAGAACACGGAAATCTATCAGGTTTGTGTTTGCCTGAATGACTGATAATAAGTATGGCATTTCTTTTGGGGATGATGAAAATGTTCTTGTATTTGTAGTAATAGTTGCACAACTCTGTGAATATACTAAAAAAATACCCACTGAATGTTACACGTTACGTGGGTGAAGTTTAGGGCATGTTAATGATCTCTCGATCGTTTGCATGAAAGCCGGAACGCTGTGCCAAATCCTGTGTTAGAACACCGACTCCGCCATCAGCAGCTGTGTGTCCTGGGTAATTTATTTCACCTGCACCATGAAGGTTAGGGCTGTTGGGAAGATGTAAAGTGCCTGGCACATAGCAAGCGCTCAATAAACGTGGCTGTTCCCACGAGCATCACTGAACCAAAGGCATGGTCCCATGGACCGACGGGGCCTTGGCTGCTGCTGCGTGCTAGCCCCCTGGTTACACACGCCACTAAATGCCTCCAGGGAAGCTGAAGGGCCTGGCCCTCGTTCCACAAAACGTGGCTTATCCACGCCGTAGAGCACTATTCTGCCATAAAAACCACTGACCTGCTCACATAGTACACAATCTGGATGAACGTCAGAGACGTTATGAGAAGTCCAAGCAACCCAACGCAAAGACCACAGCGACATGACTCCGGGCGTGAAATGTCCAGACTACAGGCAGAAAGTAGACCAGTGGCCGCTGAGAGGTGGGGGAGATGGGGCAGGGGTGACTGCCACCTGGCGCAGGGTCCCTTTCCAGTTCGCTCTTTGCTTTTTCTGTAACCTGGGGAACTTCCTTTCCTGGGAGCTCGGCAAGGACCGGAGCAGGGCCGAGCCCACCGGGAGCCCCGAGGCGGCGCCGCACCCCGGCCGCCCGCGCACCCTACTCACCTTCTCCCCGACTCCGCCGGACAAGGCCTGCAGCGGGGCCGCCTCCCGGGCCGGAGGCGCGGGAATGGGCGCGGCCTGCCCGGTGGGCCTCACCGCAGCCTGGTGCACGCGGGCCCGCAGCCCCCTCACTTTCCCCATGTCCCGGCTGGAGACCCACGGCCGGCCCGCGGGGCGCACGGAAGGGGCCTGCCGGAAGCGGGAACCGCGCTCTGAGGGCCGGGTGGAAACTGTGGCTCGAGCGGCGGGGTTCCGCGAACCTCCGGGCGGTGACTGCGCAGGCGCGCGGGGGTGGGGCGGGCAGTTCCGGCGGAGGGGCGGGGCCACAGAGAATGCGTCGCGGCGGGGCGGGGCCGCGTTCCTGGCCCCGCCTCTCGGGAAAGGTGTGGGCTGCTTGCTGGCATCCAGGCAGCCAGCTGCGCCCTCCGCCCGAAGATTTGGAGAATGATGAATATGGTGCTGGATGAGGCCCAGTTTCGTGAAAACACACGATTGTATTTGTCACACCACACATGCGCCTTTCATACGGGCTCTGGGGGAGAGAAAGATTGGAGAACTGGGACAGTGGGCCTAGTGCTATGAGAAGGGGTGTCCTGTCTGCAATGACAGAGCTGACACTGAACGTGGTTGAGCCGAAGGGGAGGCCCAACAACTCTTGGCTGAGCGAGTCCATTTGTTTTATTAACTGTGCTCGAACCTTTACTTTGTGTCCATTTTTTTTTAACAGTTATTTCACTTAACTCTTCAAAACAACGCCTTGAAATTGGGTTCATTGGCCCGTTTGATTGAGAAACGACCGGTGGAATAACTTGCCGGGGTGGGTTGCATGCTGGGAAGCTGCAGGACCAGGACCCGAGCAAGCTCTGCTCTTCCGATCTCTGCAGTTTGCCTCTAGGCTCCCGTGCAACCAGCCCCAAGAGGCACATTCGGGAAAACAAGCTGGCTGTGTGCGACACCATGTCCCAAGGAGCCATACAGGAATCCAGGCTCAGCCAGGACAGGGGATACACCTCCCCTTCCCCCACATCGGAGAGGCCCTGGGGGACAGCACTCAGGACTCAGCACTGTCCGGGAGCCCAGTGGAAACCCACCCACAGGACATGAGCTGCAGACGGGAATAGCCGGCCCCACACAGAGCTGGGTGCCACTTCTCAGGAAGGATGAACAGGTGCTCGGCCTGGACGGTAGACCCCCACTATGGCAAGACGATACCCTACTCTGATTGTCACAGGTCATTTTGGGGTTGCAGAAGCTGGCCTGTCCAGTTCTAGAATATCAAACATGGACAGGGACAGTTGTAGATGATGTAGGACCCTAAACAACAGGCCAGAATGTAGGAGGGGCCAAGTCACAGCGCAGATGCAGGCTGAGGCCAGAGAGAAATGTTCCTGGAAGAACTCCAGAAGCTACCTCCGGGTGAGGCACTCCATTCCAGAGCGGCCACCCGTGGTCGGTGCCCTGAAGGAGAGCTCAGCCTCCTTCAGCGGACCTCTGGCCAGGCTGGGAGCTGGACTGGTGGAACCTCTGGGCAGAAAGGATATCGGCCTAGCAGGTAGCCTTTCTGGAATATGAAGAATGCTGTGCCTGCTCCCCAGTCGTGACCCCACCCATCTGGTGGCACCTACGACTTAAGGTGGTGTCAACAGAAGTGAGAGAAGCCTGGTTCCAACGAGTTATCAGAGGAAACAGCATGTCGAGACAGAACGAGACTGCAGAGGTAATTCCTACAGGTGCAAGTGCCGGGCGAGGCTCGGGCACAGCGCGCAGGCGCACAGACAAAGCTCAGCCGGCACCGAGGACGTCCCCCCGCAGCCCACGCAGAAACACCAGGGAGCATTCCAGAGGCAGCTCCCCCGGCCCAGCAGCGCAGACCCGATCTTTAACACACTGTGTCCTCTGCGTCCTTTCCTGAGCCGTCCGTGGCAGGGAGCCCGGCTTGGCTCCTGGCAGTGGTGGGGGGGACACAGGGTCCCCTGCCTGACCCAGCCAGTGATGTCAGCAGCTCGGCAGCTCCAGGGGCCCGCAGGGCAGCCTCCTTTTCGGGGTTTATCTTTGCCTCTCTGTGCGGTCAGCGCTGTCTCAATAAAAGGAAGAGACTGTGCAACTACCTCAAAGCGGGTCTGTCTTAACTTCATAGAAGCCCGGGGCCACCCTCTCTGCGTCCCTCTTCTCGTCCCCCTCACGGCCTCCCGTCCAAGCCACACCCTGCTACTGACTCCTCCGTCAGCGGGTCTCTTGCCTTCTCCACCAGTGAGTTTCTCGGGATCTCAGAAAGGAATCTTGCTCCCATCTGCCCCCGTGTCCCAGTGAGATAGTCCCCTTCAGGAGAAATGGCCCCGTCCCCCTCGTAGCTGCCCTGGCCCAAAATCGAGGTGTCATCTTCCTTGGTTCTCTGTCACATCCACCCCAACGGCCCCGTTCAGCTCCCCCAAATCCCACGACCCACCGGGCTCCCGCCCTGGTCTCCTTCCTTTCTCCCTGCCTCTGGCTCCGCCCCCGGCCAGTGTGGACCGCCCCCCGCCCCACAGCACCCTGCCTCTCTGAGGGGCCCGCAGGCCGCGATCTCCCTGAAAATGCCCCCAGGCTTTGACCTCCCTGGACCTCCTCCCTCAGGCGCTTGGCCTTCCAGGCGCTTTACCACACCTTGGTCTGTCGTCTGCGCAATCCGACTCCCCGCCAGACCTCTCTGCCTAGTGGTCCCTGGCGTCCACACCTGGCTGAGGCTGCTCACGGTAGTTCTTCGTTTTCCCTCTGGCTCAATCTTTTGTCGCTGGAGGGCGCTCACGGATAGCGAGGGCGCTCTAGGCTACTCTGCCTGGCTGGGGACAAGGCAGACGCAGGCTGCACGGAGGATTCCGGCGAGCGTGCTTCTCCTGGAACCCGAGTACGTCCAGCCATCGCTCGGCCCAGCCCACATGGGAGCCACAGGAAGACCTCAGCGCACGGGTCCCAGGGTCTGGCACAGTGGGGGAAGGATGGCTTCCGGGATGAGCAAACACCCTCGCCGCACATTGCCTTCCACCCCATCCTGGGGCCCCCCAACAGGACTTCCTAGTGAAGCGCCAGGCTCTGCGCTCTGGGTACCCAATCCCCCGGGATGTGCATTAGAGCAGATGGCGACCTGCGAACAGTGGACGGGGGCTCCTCCCAGCGCCCCCAGAGACCGTCCCTGCACCTGGAGCCCCAGGGCCCGCCGCATCCCAGCCCTGCCTGGCCCGGGTCCAAAGCTCTAATCCCGCAGGCGTCCGCGCTTCCGGCGGCAGGCTTGCTTTCCTAGACTGGTCATGGAGGTCAGCCGCCAGCCGCCCCCCTACCCCTGCCACGCTGAGCCTCCTGAACCCGGCTTAGATGAGCCTTCCTCAGCCCAGGGAACGCATCCTATCAGCCCTCTCCCCAGTCCCCTCTCCTCCCAGCCCCTGCCCGGCCTGAGTCCAGCTTCATTTCTGGGTGGGGGGCCCTGATCACAGTCCCCAGGGAGGTGGCCAGCCTTGGATGTGACTTGGGCAAGGCAGGCACTTCGGAGGCTCAATCTCCTCACCTCTACCTTGGGGTCTTTGAGGGCTCACAGGGGGAACACCAGAGACACCTGGTAGCACGTGCTCAGGGGAGTCCAGGACCCCAGAGTAGATAGGGGCAAAGGTGGACAGTTCAGGTATCCGGGTTGGGTGTCGCAATGTTGGTGTGGCCACTGTGCAGTGCGCCCCCGGCAGGCGGAGGCTCAGAGCACTGGCCTCGGGGTGCCTGAGTCCCGCAGGCTCCAAGTCCTGAGTCTGCCCCAGCCCTTCCTGCCGGCTCCCGGTTCCGGGGGCCATGGGGAAGGGCGGTGGCTCCCACTCCTGTTCTTAGGGCCCCTCCAGCGCTTTCAGAAAAAGCAACCGTGGGAAAGAGGCGCCTGCCTCAGGGCGCAGCGAGACGCGCCAGAGCCTCAGCGCCCAGTGGGCTCCATCCCCCCGCACCGGTAGGAAGACAGAGGCAGGCGCCTAGCCCCGCCGGCCTGCCCCGGGCGCCCCCGCAGCTTCTCCAAACCCGGTGGGGCTGCGGGCGGGGATGCAGGCCGCGGGGGATGCCGGTCGCCGCGCCTCTTGCGCGCATGGGCACCTGGACGCACGTGCCTTCATCGCACTGCCCAAGGGAGGAGGCTTGGGCCTGGCGACCCTGGGCTCTGGCAGCAGGGACCTGGCCCGCTGGGCCAGTAGTCACCTCCGTCCCCAAGACTTTGACCTTTGGCTGGTTCAGGGACATCCGCGGTTTAAAGTGGTTGCTTGGGTCTCTACGGGGCCTTTTGGCACCTGCGAATCTCCTGCGTAAGTGAGAGAAATTTCCCAAAATCCGGCATAGACGTTGCTTCCTTGGCACCTGGGACAGTGCGCACGGACCCAACCTGCACATCTCCGCGCAGCTGCAAACCATTTGGGGGTGTGGAGTCCCCGAATTAGTAAACTCTTCGGGTAAAACGATGCGTCAGACTCACGATGGTGGGGGCGTCGCGGGGAGATCCGGGGGAAGTGGGCCGGGCGGGGCCGAGGCCTTGGGAGGAGATTGCCTAAGCCGAGGTTGCGCTCGGCCCGCCCGCGGAAGGCAGGGGCGAGGCCCTAATGGGCTGTCTCCACGGGGTCCTGGGTGACCGGGCCGTGCGCTGTCCTGGGGCTGCCCCAGAGCCCCACGCCCCTCCTTGGGCTGCGTTTCTTTCCTGTCCTCCCAACGCTCTCCCAGCTCCTTACTGTGCGGGATTCTGGGGTTTGGGTCCATTTGGTTTGGTTTTGTGTTTGATTAACTTGATTTATGGCAACACCTTTTGTAATTGTAGAACTGATCCGTGGCTGTAGTAGATGATTCAGAAAATACAGAAAATTATTTTGAATGTTAAAACTCCTTTGATCCCATTGCTCAGAGATGCCCGCAGTGCACGGGTCTATGGGAGCCTGGGTTTGGGGGGGGGGGGGGGGGGGGGGGGGAGGTGTGGCTGGGCCGTGCATATCGGAGGGGCCAGGCACGAAGATAGCGCGAGTGTGGGGTCAAGCTGGTGGCAGGGGCCAGCCTGCTGGCTGCCTGCTACAGGCAGCCGGTTTAACCATATTTGTTGTCCCTAAGTGTGGAAAAAGGTTGCGTCTTCTCCCAGACTACACAGCACAGCCCGGGCTCAGATCCATCTGCTAATTCAGCTTGGGCCCGGGGACACAGCATTTGGGTAGACCCTCCAGGAGGGAAACGTGGGAGGGGGGGGTAGGAAAGGCTTCAGAGTCGTCTGTTGAGTGGGACAACACAGGCGTGTTCAGGGATGAGGCGGGTGAGGGACAGGGAGGTTGAAAGGGTGGGCTCTCTGTGGACCTCGCCAGGGCGGAGGCGGGGAGCGATGCGCGGAGCATCTCTCAGGCTCTCCTCCGCAGTCCCAGCCTGCCCCAAGCCAACCTGCTGCTGCGGTGGGCAGGCAGGTCCTCCCCGCTCCCGGGAGGCCTTGGCGCCCAGGCCTCGCCTGGCCTTCCCACCTTATGCTCTCAGCGCTCAGAGAAGGCGGGGGGCGGGGCTCAGGACCGCGTTTGTGGGAGGAAGTGGGGGGAATCCGATTCTGACTCGGGAAGAGCCCGATGTGGGAAAACTCGTTCCTCCAGGTTTGAAAGTTAAAAGGTAGAAGCAGAAGATTCAATGAGAAGAAATTTCTCTGTGAGCTTAGACATAGACCCTCCCCTCAAAAGGAAGGGATGGAGGAAGGAAAGGACAGAGAGAGAGAGAGAGAGAGAGACAGAGACAGAGACAGAGACAGAGACAGAGACAGAGACAGAGAGAGGGAGAGGGAGAGAGGAACAGAGAAAGTCTGTGATTTGATCCAGACTCCGTGATAGCTGTGACCTCGTCTCGTTCTTTCTATTTACATGTTTACATTTCTGGCACCTGCTTGGCAGGATCTTTTCACGTGTCCTCGTTTTTCCTCTCAAGATGGGAGTGGGAGGGAGGGAAACTGGGGCGCAGAGAAAGAAAGGGGCCTGGAGTGGTCAGGGTGCCACCGCTCCTGGTGAGCTCCGTCCTAGCGTCTGCCTTCTGACCCCCAGCCAGGCCCCTGGGGCAAGAGCAGCTTAGAAAGCACCCGTAGAAACCGCGCCCTGCAACCTGGGGTCGGAAGGGCACACCTGCTCTGACAGAGGGGGCTCAGACTTCAGTGCGCAGCCATCGCCCGAGCGGCCCTCAACGTCCAGCACTGCTATGACCAGGAATCCAGCGGGAAATGCCCATTGGATAAGTGCCGGGGGAATGGCCCAGAGGAGGCTGAGGCGGGGCTAGGTGGCCCCGCTGACCTGCCAGGGTCCCGCGAGCCAGCCTGGCCTTCGCGGTGTGCGGAGGGATCGGCCTCTCCGTCCTGGGGAGCAGGCATGGGTCCCACCCCACCCCCTGCCCCGCCCCCGCAGCCGTGTCTGGTCTGGCGTTTGACTCGTGTTCCGTGGCTTCTCTCTCGGGCAGGGCTGTGCGTGGCCCAGCAGGGTGGACCAGTCTGAGGTCAGCCCAGCAGGGTGGACCAGTCTGAGGTCGTTGAGTCCCCTCCATAGCTTCCTGGAGTTGACTTCTGCTCACGAATCCCCTTTGGACTTAAAGGCCGTCTTCCTCCCGCTGACTGGGTCTGTAAGAGGCTTTTCAGTGTGACCTTCCACATGGTCAAGCCAGTTTTGATGAGGGCCAGGGACCGACCCCCGCTCAGGTCCAAGGCCAGCCCCCAGCCCCCGGTCTCCCGGGGTGCCCGATGCCTTCCTTTGGGTGGGTCAGGGAGGTGGGAACGCACCACCTTCGGCTCCCTGCCGTGGAGGCGGAAGCCAGAAAGCGGAAGGCAAAGAGGAAGCTGCGTGAAGTGTGGGTAGTGGCTGGTGGGAGCTGGGGCCGGGCGCCCAGGCGGGCATTCAGGACGGTGGCGGCTGGAAACTCCCAGGCCTCCGGCATCTCATCCGTCCCTTCTAGGTCACCTGGCTGCCCCTGTGGCCTGGGTTACACTTAGGGACCTCTGTCGCCCAGGCCCTGGTGGCTTTCTGCCTACCTTGTGGATTTGCAGGGGGTGGCCGAGAAAGTGCTATTTGGAGCACCGATGGCGGGCTGGCACTGTTTCCTGCTCTGTTCCCCACCCCCAGCAGAGCCACCTGCCTCCCCTGCGCCCCCACCGCTGCCTCTGACAGCTCCTCCTACCCTGCCTCCCACATAGGAGCAACAGCTGAATTAACACTGTACACGGAAGTTACAGAGAAGAAAGAAATTTAAAAAAAAAAGAAAGGATGGGGGAGGGTCGGGAGAAGACGAGGGCTGGGGTGCTGGGGAGCTGGCAGAGGCCGGGGGCGAGAGGGGGAGAGGGGAGCTGGGAGCCCGGGAAGAGCCGGGAGCAGAGAGCGGCCTCGCCTTCACCCGGATGCCCTTGAGCCACCTAGGGTGAGATCGCTTTCTCCTTCTGGGTGACAAGTGATGGGCAGTGCTTTCACTGAATGCCTCCTGTTGGGGGCAGACCCCAGGCCCCTCCAGTGATGGATGGGTGACCCCTCGCTCGGTCACCCATACAGCATCCTGGGCTGCAGGGCCAGAGCCCTGACCGGCACCCCGGCATCAGTGACCTCTGCAGCCCCTGCCCCGGAGTCTCTGTCAAGTGCGTCTGGGACCCCTCGCCTCACATTCCCTACCATGACGACACCTCTTCAGACCGTCACACAGGAGCCCCTTCTGGGGTCTCAGGCTGTCTGTCGTGGGGACGTGGCTGGATGAGGGCGGGGCTGGGGGTGCCCGGCCAGCGTCAGGACAGCGAGGAGAAGGAAGCGGCCGCCCTCACATCTCTTCCTGCCCTCCGCTTGCACCCATCTGCCCCTGCACCCCCACACCTGGGGGATGCTCTGGGGGAGGCCTCGTCATGTTCTGGAGGCCCCTGGGCGGGCATCTCAGTGTCAGGCCGGGCGAGGATGCGGTCACGGCTCCGAAGGACTCTGGGAGACGGCCAATGGAGTTCCCTGGCTGAAGTGGGGAAGGTTTTTCCCAGCATCCCACCCCGAGCCTCACACCGCTTTCTGGCCTCCGTCCTCCTGCCCTGCCCCCGCCCCCGCCCCAGCCCCCAGCCTGTGTCTCCCCTAACAGGTCATCTGATAGACAGCGTTTTTACACTTCTTTTTTCTTGAATGGTGACAAAATACACATAAAATAAATGACCATCCTTATTATTTAAAGTGTACAGTTCAGTATCAAGGACACTCACATTGTTGTGCAACCAGTCTCTAGAACTTTCTCATCCTGCAAATCTGAAACTCTATACCCATTAAACACCTTTATACTTCTTTTCAAAGTTAAACATTTTTTTTTTCACTACAGAAAATTTTGGGCGTATACGAAAGTGCACAGAACAGTTTAATTGGTCCAAACACCCCAACATCAGCTTCGTCAACGGTCAGCTCAAGGCCGATGGTGTTTCATCCACAGCCCTGCTCGCTTCCCCGCCTAACCCCCACCTGCCAGTCCTTGGACCAAACCAGAAATGTTATACCATGTCAACTGCAGTGTCTCCACAGGTAACTCTAAAGGTTGGGGACTCTTAAACATAATCGGAAAACCTTTGTCACACCTAGAAAAGTAACAGCGATGTCGTGCAGTCCATGATGTGGCTGGTGGAGAAGGCTCTTAAGTCTTTTAAAATGCGACCTGCGCAGTGTCCCCCTGTCCCCCTCGTCCCCTCTCCCTGTCGTCCTCGCTACCTTTCCTGTGCTGCGGCAGGACAGGGGGGACCTCGCTGCAGGCCCACCCCTTCCTGAGGGCACACGGGACTCCATCTGGGTCCTGCCTGGGGTCCGGCACTTCCGTGGTCTGTGTCCTCTGCCGGCTGCCCTCCTCTCTCCAGGCCACCCGTGGTCACAGGGCTGATGGGCACCTGCAGGTCTCCCAGCTCCCTGCCCCGAGCCGGCCCCGAGCCCACTCTCCAGCCGTTGGCCTCTGCTCCTTTCCATCTCCACGAAGGAGTGCGTGCCCCCAGGGTCCCTGTTTGCTGCTTCTCTGATGGGTGCATTCCACCGTCCGGGCGATCAGGCTGAAGGCCGGTCTCATCTCTCGGGCACTCCCTCCATGAGTCCCCGTTCCCTGGCACAGCCACCCCCTTGGCATGTGGGTGAGTCCCTCAGGGTCGCCGTGGGCCCCCCTTCCTAGCGGTTCACTCAGCTCTGCTTCTCGCTGTGGCATGCACAGTGAATGGTGGGACCCCATCTGGCTGGTCCAGGTGTCCCTCTGACATACCCCCTCGGGAGTCCGTGTAGAGCGGAGTGCTGGGGCTGCCGGGCCACGTGTGGTGCAATCACCCACTCGTAACTACTTCCTCCCTTGCCGTGCGCCTTACAGCAGGAAGCATCGTGTCTTCACCATCAAGGGCTCGGAGGGCCAGTGTCATCCCAGACATGCCACAGACCCAGCCCGGTGAAGAGTGGGCAGAAGCCCCTGTCAGCTCAGCCGGACGCCCCTGCCGCGGTCTCAGGCTGTCAAGCATGGTGAGTGGCCGGGGCTCCTGTGCCCACGCTGGCCTTTCTAATGGGAACAAGTTTCTGTGGCTCTTCCCTGGGGAGTGGCTGCCTCCTTTCTTAAGGGCCCTTGTGGCCCTGGTGGCCCTGGTCCACTTCCCTAGCCTGGGGTCGTCCACTCCAGGCCCCGTTCTCCCGAGGCCCAGTGAGGGGCGCGCTGTGCCCACCGAGGGGAGATCTGCATGGCATAATGGGAGTATCCATAACTCAGGGGACCGGAGCCCGGAGTGGCAGAGGACGTGGCATAGACCCCGGGCCTCGGCTTCCAGGTCTAGGGCCTCCCACAAACACTTACCGAGCCTCTGACATGTGGCCGCTAGGCCCGGTAGAGCCAGGAGGAGGCTGGAGGGTCGGCAAGCCGTCCCCGCAGCTGTCGAGCGCGGGGGGTTTGGGCGGGGCCGGCCGCGATGGGTGTAGCGGGGGCCTGGCCAGCTGTGCCTTCCTCTTTCTGCCCGAGGAGGCCCTCCTCTCCTCATGCCCCCAGAGCTGCCCGGGCCGGTCTGCCCCTGGCAGAGTCTGCATATGTGTGTGTCTGAGTGTGAGTGTGTATGTTTAGTGTGTGTGTGTGTGTGTGTGTGTGTGAGGGATGTGTGGTGTGTATGTAAATATGTGTGAGGTGTGTGTGTACACGGTCCATTTTCCTGGTGGTGTCTGTTGCTTCTCCTGGGTTCTTGAAGGTTCACGAGCTCAGGCCTGAGGCCGGGGAAGCACTGGGTGATGGAGAGAATTAGGGGACAGGCATCAGGTGTGCGACCTAAACCTCTCACGGCCAGGCCTGTCTCAAGGTCTCCTGGGAGCAGGGGGATTGCAGCCTGGGGTCCACCGAGACCACCCACGCACGGCTATCTCCTGGTCCAGCCCACCTCCCCCTGGCACCTCGCCTCCCCGTCCTCTTCCCCTGACCCGGTGAGTGAGTGTGTGCGCGTGTGCATGTGTGTGTGCATGTGTGTGTGTGTGTGTGTGTGTGCGTGCGTGTGTTGGGACCACTAGTGCTGTGCCTGGCAGGTCCCCCTGCACCTGGCCGTGCCCAGAAAGCCCCTCTTCTGAGCCCAGGGGGTGAAGGGGGAGGGACAGCGAGACCTCCCGGGCCTCATCCGTCCAGCATCCAGCGTATAGTGAGGCCAGTGGGGAGGCCGGATGCTGGGGGTCAGCAGGAAACAGCTGCTGAGAAGTGCTGGGGGGTCCGTCAGTGCGGCCCCTGCCCCGCCCAGCAGGGGCTGAGCCCACACCTCAGTGCCACATCCTGAGCAGGACCACAGGCTGGACTCTGCAGCCACTGGGCCTCCAGGGGCTGGCCCAGGCCTCGTGGCTTTCTGTGAGGTTAAGGCTCAGGTCTGCCACGTTAGGAGTGCGTCACCTCAGCCCCCACACGCCGTTTGTCTTTCTAGCCAGTGAGTGAAATAGGCGAGCAGCTGGGTGACCAGACACGTCTCCACAGGAGTCCGGGTGGGCCTCCCCGCCCTGCAGCTGTCAGCTCGCCCGCGAGGAGAGGCCTGGAGCAGGGCACAGCTGTTACCTGGAGCTTTCGTGGGGTGGGACTGCCCAGCACCCTGTGGAGGATGTGCCCGCTGTCCATCCACACGTCCCACCCTGGGAGAGTGTCGCAGGAGCCTGCCTCCTCTGAAATGGGGGGCCGGGCCTGGCCAGGGGGGTTAGGGGCTTTAAACTCCCGCTGGCTCTATAATTAGAGTTCAAAACCTACTTCCCTGGGGCGGAGATGTAGGGGCGCGTGTGGGCCGCGGGGTCCATGTCCGGCTGGCCGGCGGTCCATAGACCCAGCTCAGGCCCAGGCCGAGCTCCACAGGGAACGGAGCTGCAGACAGATGCCTGCCCGTGGACGGGGTGGTGGACGGGGTGGTGACGAGCCTGCGGTGAAGCCGCATGGTGCAGGCCCGGGCCAGCTCCGCGAAACGAGTCCAGGGGGCTCACCTCTGTGCACAGCCGTCACTCTGTGAGCGTCCGCCGGGGGCGATGTCACGGGGTGGCGTGCTCGTTTCACAGATGAGGACACTGCCTGCAAGGGGTTAATAACACTTGTGTCCGCCCAGAGGACAGGGGCCTGGCCGTGCTAAGAACCCCCAGCTCCAGGGAGGCCTTCAGTGTCTTGGCGACATCCAGGTGACCCCCGCCCAGGTGGGCCCAGTCAGGGTGCTCACTGCTTTTTTTGCACAAGCTGCACCTAAAACGAGGTGTTGGATTTGTCGTCGTCATACCCCAGGCCCTACCTGTGCCCGTGGGCTGGGTCCCGGTGGAGGGCGTCTGCTGGGTCCCGGTGGAGGGCGTCTGCTGAACCCCGCCTTGCCAAGGGAGGTGGGGCGGGGGCCCCACGTCTCGGTAGGCCCTGTGGTCTTGAGACCCCGTTTTTCCCAGACAATGCGGGCCACTGGTGACTGCCCTGGCCGCTGGGGCTGGGCCTCGTCCCTGGACGTGGGCTTCCCACCAAGCTGGGAGTCTGCTTTTGGCTCCAGCTGCCTCACTCAGAGCCCCACGGGCGGCCAGCGGAAGGGCGAGGGGTGCCACTGGGTTCCCCCAGGGGCAGGAGAGAGCCCTCCAGCCCTTTTCTCCTGGGCAGGGCGGGCTGTGGGCGGAGCAGCAGCCCTTGACAAAGCTGGTGGTTTCCAGTCGCTTCCATCGCTGGCAAGTGGGTGTCTTGGTGACATGGTGGCACAGGTGAGTCAAGGCTTGGCAGGCACAGCCAATGACTGGAACTGCGCCACCTGTGCCCTAGGCTGGCCTTTCTGCTTTGGCCCAGAGCCCCCACCTCTGAAAGCTGAGGGTGTTTAGGCCACTGCCCCTCCCAGCAGCCCAGTGGCAGAGCTGGGGAGAGTCAGGGAGCAGGTGGCAGAGCCCAGCTTCTGAACGAGCCCCTCACGCGGGTCCCCACTCAGCACAAAATTCACACGGCCTAGGTCTGAGAAGGGTGTCATGTGGGTCATCCGGGTTCTGGGGAAGGTGTGATGCCACCACCCAGGGCTCTCATGGGGTGTGGGGTGGCATGCAGTGGAGCCCTCGCGGCCTCTGGAGCCACAGAGCAGGAAGCTGCGGTGCGGCCGCCCCCTCCTCTCCCAGGCCATGAAAAACACCTCCAGTGAGTTTCCCTGAGCCCGGAGTCAGGGTCCTCCCAAGAAACAGAGCAACAAGACACATGGTATGAGTACGTGTGAGTGAGTGCACATGTGCATGTGTGTGCACGTGTGCATGTGTCTGTGCATGCATGTGTGCACATGTGCATGTGTGCACGCACATGTGTGTGCACGAGCGCGCTGTGTGTCTGTGCATGTGCGCACACATGCACAAGTGTCTGTGCATGTGCGCGCTTGTGCATGAGTGCACGTGCACACACGTGTGCAAGTGTGTGTGCGTGAGTGTGCAAGTGTCTGTGCATGTGTGCACTCGTGTGTGCATGAGTGGGCGTGTGTACATGTGCACACACGTGTGCAAGTGTCTGTGCATGTGTACGTGTGTGCATGAGTGCATGTGTGCACACATGCGTGTGTGAGTGTGCGCGTGCGCGCGTGTGTGCATGCAGAAACGGATTCATTTGAGCAGCTGGCTGCCTCATGTGATTGCGGGGGGCCAGCAGCTCCAAACTCTGCAGAGCGGGCCTGAGCCCAGGGAGGCGTTGGGGCTGCAGCTGGAGCTGGAAAGCTGTGTGGACACGGACTCCGCCTTCCGCCTCAGGGGACCGCAGTCTTTACTCTTCAGGCCTTCGACGGATCGAGTGAGGCCCACCCACACTGTGATCTAAGTCTTTCCAAGTTAATGTTAATGTCGCTAGGAAATTCCTTCTCAGCACCATCTAGACCAGAGTGTGAGCACGGAGCTGGCTGCCATGGCCCGTTGGTGCCGGCCAAGCTGGCGCTTGCACTCCATCGTCCTGGCGTCCTTGGCGCTCTGGGACAGGAGAGGAAACTGAGGCTCAGAGGGCTGCGATGGCCTGTCCGCAGCCACTCAGCAGCCGGGCATAGGTATAGGAGCGCCAGCCCCGGGGTCAGGCTGATTGCAGCACCTGTCCTGGCTGTGTGGCTTGGGGAAGGCACTGAATCTCTCGAAGCCGTTGGTGGAATGGGGAACAGGCACGGCGCCCCCCGGTGGGTGTGGTCAGGATGAGGCCGGGAGTGCCGAGTGTAGCGAGGCCAGCAGGGTGGGCGCTGCAGGCAGCGTGCAGTCTGGTTCCTATGGGGCCTGTAGCCCTGAGTGGCCGTCCAAGCAGGGCCCACGGCCCATTGGTGGAAGCTCCCTGTGGAGACTGGCCATGTCTGCCATGACGGGTCCCCACCCCACAGCCCAGAACCCCACAGCCAGCGCCTCGGCCCAGCAGGAGTCACAGAGCGCGTGGCGGCCTCCTTCTCCTAGGCGGGAAGTGTGGGGCTGCGGTGGAGGCCGGGCCTCTTGGGTGCCGAGATCCAGCCGATCTGAGGTGCAGGGTCCTCTGCGGTCACATGGCATAACTCCACTCACTGGCAGCTTTAGGGGTCCTTTGGGGGTGATGCCTCCTGGGCCACAGCTAGAAATAGTCTGAGGGGTCTCCTGGCGACCCAGAGCTCAGGCAGGGGCTGAGGCCGGCCTCATGGGCTACGACGCCACACCAAGCCTGGGGCCCTGCCTGGGAGGAGCCTTGGGCAAAGTGGGCTGACCTGGGCACACCTGGGCACACCTGGGGCGCGGGGCGCGGTCTCCCTCAGTGTTCCAGGGCGGGGGCGCTCACTGTCAGCGCAGGGGGGCAGCACTCCCCCAGCCCACTTTAAACAGTATTGATGTGGCCGCCATAGGCTTTCAGAGCGGGGGGCCTATGAGCGTAACGGAAATTTAGTGGGAGTATCGGGGTGAGGGTGCTGCGAGGTCTCGGCAGGACCCCAGAATCCGGGAGAGGGGCACCCGCAGTGATGGGCGGAGAGCGAAGGAACCGTCTAGGAGCAGCTGTCCCCGCAGCGAGCTGTCCCCAGCCCTCCCCCCACAGTGGAGGGAGGTCCCCGGAAGTGCCGGCAGCGGGAGCATAGAACTGACCGGGTCCAGCGCCGGGAGGAGCTCACCTCAGGGCCGTTCGTTGTCACTCATCACGGGGTTCCGGTTTTTTTAGATGCATGAATTAAAAAAAAAAAAAAATTCTATATGGTTATTATACGTTTGGAAAATACAGACAAAAATAACGAAGAAAATAGAAAAAACTTATGACGGCCCCACCCAGAGACACTGGGACAGGTTAGGCGAATCTGCTTTGACCGGCTTCCCAGTCACTTCCCACCCTGAAAACCTAGTCGCTGGCACGTCGCCTGTGCGGCAGGTCCCGGGGGGTGAGGTGGGGGGCATTCTAAATGTTCAAGACGTTTGCACTGGACAGCGAGAAACCTAGCTACTTCGATTGTCACACCTGACCACATGCCAGGTGACTTTCTCAAAAGTTTGCTCACCAGTGGCGCCCCGTCCTCTACTCTGGCCCGCGGCCTCTCCCACGGGGTGTTTGTCTTTCTGTTCGTCACTGTCTAGGACATCCTTGGTGGCGAAGGTTGCCATTCTCCTTTGGCAGTGGATAGTAACTAAATATTTCCACCCGTTCCATGTTCTTATGGACCAGTTCGCTGTTTCAGAGTCATCTGTCCTCAGAGCCTTTTGTTTCCCTAGGGTTTGCGCTGAGGTGTCCTTACTGTAGACGCACAGGCTCGTCTACTTATTCTGTCGCTTTGCCATCTGAAACTGAGTTTACGTGTCCCTGGTATGAATGGGTGCTGAGCTGGCGTGTCCCTGACTGTCACCAGGCGCCAGGCTGTGCGACGCGAGCCTGCCTTGGCCGGTATCGAACCCGCTCACGCCCCCTCGCTGGGCCTCCGACCAGACTGGACTGTGGGCCCGAAGCTTCTCAGGGCACTTACCACCCTGCAAACAACACCCCCAGCTGGCTCGTCGCTTCCTTTCAAGCCTCCCCGGCGATTGTCACGCATTTCCTCTTCCAGGCGATCCGTTTTATTGCTTTTTCCCAGGAAGTGGGTGTCGATGCCCTTACCAATTCTGGCTTTTTCGTTGGTTTTCTGATTCGCCGACTTCCGCCCTAATCCGTGGGTCTCTTGCCTCCCTCGGCGAAGCTCTGCCGCAGGCGCCCTCATTCTGGATCCCCGTGCCCGAGCGTACTGTCCTTCCATCTGGCAGGAAAGCATTTAGGGCACTGGCTTCACAGCCCTGAGGGGACAGAGGTCCCACCGCACTGCCCAGAGGACGTTTGCGTCACCCTCTTTTCCAAAACGTCTGTGAACGTGAGTTTGATTTCCTCTTCGCCTTAAAAGATATTCGGCAGCGTTTTAAAATTTCTAATTCACGTGCGTGTGGCGGGAGGTCTCGCTTTGTTCCATTTAGTCAAATGTCTGCTCTCGGACTTCAGCGACGGTGAAATGTACAGCTGCGACTGTGTCCACAGGCACTTGGACCCTTTGTGGGGCTGGAGGCCTGGAGAGCTGGAGGCTGCGTCCTCCTGGAGCCCCTCGCCCTTCTCGCCCCCGGCTCAGCCCTGACCGCGAGGTGGGCGGCGGTACAATCCCGCCCCCTCTGCGGTACCTCGGCTCTGGGTAGTGGCTCCTGTGTCGATTTAAAGGAGAGAAAAAAGATCATGCACTGATGCTCTGTCTGGCTTAGAAAGGCCGGGGCCTCTTTGGGGTCCCTCGGAGACGTTTACTTTTCTCTCCATGAAACAGCCTTGGCCCATCCACTCCAGGAAGAGGAGGGGCCCCCGCCTTCCCTCCGTTCGCACTTCTGAGGACGCCCGACACCTGTGCTCCCCGCTCTCCATCACCCCATCTGGTGCCTCTTACAAGCCCGCCCAGGCGGGTTTATTGTCTGGCCCTGACGGGCGGGCGGTCAAGGCCAGGCTCCCACGAGGGCTGAGGGTCAGGGAGGCCGCGGATGCCCGAGCGGCTCCTCTGGGGCTTTGCGCTTCGGCGGAAGCCTGGTCCAGCCCCCGCTTCCTCCCACGCGGAGATGCTGGCCTCCTCTGCTTCTTGCTCCGAGTCCTGTTTCTTCACTGATGGTTCCTCTTTCGTCTTTTGCCAGATGGGGACGTTTTCGTGAGAGGGTGTGATCTGAGACGTCTTACACTTTCTTGCTAATGCTCCTTCGGCGTCTGGAATCTGAGGTCTTAGGGCTTCGTTCATGGTGCGGTGGGCCCTCCTTAGTAGCGTTCGTTGGGGGTTTCGGGAAGGGGGCTGGCGCAGGGGACTTGGGGAGCTGCTCCCCGAGTTACCCTGGGTTGCACCATCCTTCCCCCGCTGGGTGGGGCAGAGGTTCTCACGGGTTCCTGGGGCCTGGGCTTTCTCCAGCCGCCTGGCTTAGGGTTTTGCATCTTGCATCTTGGGTGAGTGAGGCGTGCTAGCGGGGTGTCCCAGTTCCGGGGAGATGGCGGCCTAGCCGGTGGGGATGGTACCCAGCGCTCGGGGGCGGGGAGCGGGGGGCCGTCAGGGGCAGCTTCTGGCAGGAGCTCTCAGGTTGGGGCCCACGCCCTTCCCCCCCTGCCCTCGCCCCTCTCCTCCGCTCAGCCCAGGGCCTCTCGCTTGCTCTCCTGCCAGCTGTCCTTACTGAGTGCAGGGACCACGAGTGCCAGGTCCTCAGGTCACTGCACACACAGCTGCCATGCAAGCCTGTCCTCCCCAGAGCAGGGGGCGGGCCTACAAAGCCCCGGCCACACAGAGGAGCCGAGGCAGAGCGAGCCGCTGAGGCGGGCCTCCTCCTAGGCTCGGGCATGCCGGGGGCTGACCGGGGACCGGCCTCCGGGATTGCGCCCAGAGGGGCCTTCATCTCTGCGGGTGTGCGAGCTGCATGCAGGCCCTGGGGCCCCGAGGGAACGCCCACTGTGAACCCCACCCCGGCCCGTGAGGAGGGTCCTGCTCCCATCCCGCAGGACCCAGGCAGAGGGGAGTGCTGTGTGGCAGGATCTGCACTCTGCCTCCTTCCCTTAGCCCATCCCTGAGCCCCCAGAGCCGCCAGGTGCCCAGGTGTCCGGCCCCCACTCAGCCAGGGTGGGGTGGGGCTTCCACAGTGTCTGTCCCAGGGTGGAACCCGTGAAGTAACAGGCGGGGAAGAGGGCAGCTCCGCCCCTTCCCCACCTGGCTTCCTGTGTTCAGGGTCAGGGTCTTGCTGCCTGTGGGTCTTGTCCTGACCAAGGTCCACTCCCCTCTCTGTGGGAGGAAGTGCAGCGGGGTCACCGTTCCCAGGCCCACACCCTGCTGCCGCTCGGGCCTCGGTTTCCCCGTGCGAGGACCGAGTTGTTTACAAGCTGCTTGTCACGACTATTCCAGGGGGCTGGTCTGCGGCCGCAGGAGAGAGGCCCAGGTCTGCTTGCAGGTCCTGCCCCAGGAAAGGGGGACCCGCTCACCTGCTCAGACCACACGCATGGTTGGGGCGCTTGGGGATGGGGCTCCCCACCCTCTGCTTGGAGCAGCCCCAGCCTCAAAGGTTGGGGTGCTATCCTGAGGCCGACTGGACCTTGTGCCCCAGGGCAGTGCAGGTCAGCTGAGGGTTCGGTGGGCACACTTGGGGCACCAGTCCAGCTGCTGAACTTGGGGGACCCAGATGGAGAGCTGAGGCGGCCTCGACCGGAGCCCCATGACCCACGGTGGGGAGACAAGGGGACTTTGACGAGCCGGGGGCCTGGAGTGAACCAAAGCCACGTCTCTGCTGCCTGCCGCTGCGGCCCCGGAAGCCAGAGCAGGCAGGAGTCCGTCCTGCTTCTGACCCGAGTGGGAAGGAGCGAAGGTTCTGTTTTGACATTTCTGGGTCTCGGGTTTAATCTTGTGGTGACAGGGTCACCTCCAAAGAGGCAGGAACTTGGGGCTGGGTGGGAGAACAAAGGAGAAGGCAGGACCCACTGACGGGCACCCCCAGAGCCCACGGTGGGACCACGCAGTTCGCTGACGGGCGGGCCTGGCCGGAGCCTCTGCCAGTTGGGACAGACGCGCCCGATGCAGGGCCCCGAGGCCCACCGGCATGACGCGGGGCGGCGGGAGCCGGGCCCCCAGGAGCTCAGGCAGAGCAGCTGGCACCCACCTCACCTTCCGGGGCATCCTGTTGATCACCGTTTCTGATAAGGCACAGCCCCTTCCTGCCTGCGAGCTCCCGGCTGCTGGCTGCTCAACACCTCTGCTTTCTTGGTGTCAGATAAAAGGCCACGGCCACCTAGAATGCTCAGACCTGGGGGCCCAACCCCCTTCCCCCCAGGAAGGCCCGCCACCCTCCCTGGCTGTTCTAGAGGGGCACAGCTGCTTTATGCCCAGCCTGCGTCTGCAGCCATGGCAGCGTCGCCCTTGCCGGCCCCTGGCGTGTGGGCAGTGGGTTAGAGGTCCTTCCTCTGCCTCCGAGAACCAGGACCAGAACCAGAACGCCAGGCGTCCAACATCGCGCCCGTGATGGTGCCTCTGGGAGCGTCAGCAGTCGGGGTGCCTGAACGAGCCGCTTGGCCAGATGCCCTGTCTGTGCCTTGTCCCCGGCTCTGGGTAAGGACGGCCCGTGCTGATGGACGAGAACAAATTCATGGTCCCCTACGGCCAGCGCCTCGGGCAGGCAGCGGTGGCCCTGCACAGCCTGGCGCGCCCTGCGTGCCGGTGCCCAGCAGGCGGCGGGTGCGGTCTGGGCGCCCCAGGTGTTCAAGGGTGGCTACTCTGCCACCCGCCAGAGCTCCGGGCGCCCGAGTCTCTGCTCTGAGCTCAGTGTTCAATTCGCTGAGGGCTCAGGGTGTGTGGAGGCCACTCATGGCTCTAACTCAGAACATGTGGCACCGTGTGTGTCTGTGTGTGGACGGCGTATGCATGTTTATGATGTGTGTGGTGTGTGCACGTGTGTGGTGTGTGCACAAGTACATGCATGTGTGTGGTGTGTGCACCGTGAGTCTGTGGGTGTCTGTGTGGCCGTATGCGCTGCCGGCAGGAGTCCCCCTCCGCTCATCCTGGGAGGTCCAGCGGGCTCGGGGCGTGGCAGCGTATGTGTGCACGTGTGTATGATGTGTGTGCACACGCGTGATTGCGCATGTGCAAGTCTGTTCGCATATGTCACTGGCAGGATGCCCAGCACTCATCAGTGTGACAGCCACTGCCCGCCAGGCCCCAGTCCCCTGGCGTGCAGCCATGCAGGGCAGTCAGGGAGAATGACCGGTCTTGGCCTTGCCCCGATGCTCAAGGCCCCCCGCAGCAGGGGTGCGGCTCTAGGCTCCGCATCCACAGGCCGGTGTGGAGGGCTGCACGGCGGTCACCCAGCGCTTGGGGTCCCGGGCGCTGTCACCAAGACCCTTCCCTCCACAGGACATGCTGTGTCAATGCTCCCTGCTGCTCGCCCTGGCGGGTCTGCTCTCCCTCGGGTCTGGTGAGTTCTGCAGAACATTCCGGGTCAGGAAGGATGCCCACCCTAGCACTGGCTGGAGGCCCCCTTCCCAGAGCCTGGCAGACACGCCTCTGGTTTATCCCGCCATCCGGGTCCTCCCGCTGTCCGCCCCTCTCCGCCCACCTCCACGTGTGGCCTGGTCACCCATCCGCCACCATGCACCACCGCAGCCTCCTATGGCCGCTGGCTCTCCGCTCATGGGGCCTGTCTCGTCTCGCCCACAGTCCTCTCCCAGGAGTGCCCCAAGTACAAAGGCGGCACCTGCCAGGAATGCATCCAGTCGGGGCCCGGCTGCGCCTGGTGTCAGAAGCTGGTAAGAGCCTCCTCCTGCCCGGCGGGCACCCAGGACCATCACCTGGCCCTTTACTCGTGGGGCAGAAGCTGACAGGACACAGGGGCGTCTGACAGACAGACCTGGCTGGCCCCAGGGCAGCCTGGAGGCTGACCCGAGTGAGGCGTGCTAGGCCGGGCCAGCACTGGGCCCTGGGCCCCCGGGAGTAGGAGGCAGGAGGCCAGCTGCATGATGTGTCCCTTACGGCCCCCAGCACGGAGGGAGGCAGGCGGCGGTCCAGCGGCCAGAGTATGGACGGGAAGCGCAGCAGCGCCCTATGGGGGCCTCGCTCCCTGTAGCATGTTTCAGGGGTGAGGCCCCTGGGGAGGAAGGCAAGGGCCAGGACAGTAAGGGGCGAGCCAGCCCCTTGTCCCCGCATCACAGCCCCTGTCCAGGCCACCCTCCTCCCGGAGAGGCACACTCCCCCGGGGCCCCCCGACACTGATCATGCCCTCCTCCCTAAAGGTCCTCCAAGACCCTGACCCTGTCCTTTCCCCGAGAGTCCCCCACCTCCCGCCCACGCCCCGTTTCCAGGGTGCCCCGAGGCTGTGACCCTGCAGATCTAAATGGAAACACACAGGTGCGCACTCACACATTATTCATTTTTCTCAAATCTGAGACTATATTGCAGACATCATGCCACTTTGTCCTTTAATATTTTAAAGGTGCAAATTGTGCCAGTTCATCCAGAAATGTTTCGATAGCCGTTTTTCCCCCGGGCGATGCTGTAACCCAGGAACACACGTCGATTCAGTCGACGTATCGGAGGCTTGTCTCGCTCTCTGTTCCTGTTCATGTTATTTCTCCAGCACGTAGAGAGTTCACGGGGTTCCGAAGGTGAACGTGGTGCCGCAGAGGCTCAGGAGGCGGCCCCCATGCCGTCCCCACCCCCGCCCCCCTGCCTGGTTACTCTCCGGACCGCCCTGCGGAAAGCAGCTCAGCTGTGAGCTGGCGTTTGGCAGCTCCCAGTGGGAGCAATGCCACCCTCAGGTGTGGCTGGCTCTGGCCCATGGCAGGACCCACCCAGCGCGGCCTCCTCTCTCTCCTGCCGTGTCAGGATCTAGGGGGCCTTGGTGGGGACACGGCGGTCACAAGGAAAGCACCTTAGGTCCAGGCCTCCTGCTCCTCCTGGCCCCGTGCCCTCTGGACTGCAACGGGGTTGGCGTAGAGCCCTGGCTCGTGTTCCAGAAGGATCCTTGGGCGGCCACGCAGGCTGAGGGGAGACAGCCACATTCCCTGGGGAGACAGCCACTCCCTCTGACAAAGGGTGGACCCCGCAGCCAGACACTCGGTGAGGCCGCCCCTGGCTCTGGGCCGCAGAGTGTCCAGCTGACGGTCAGCCTGGGCTGGAGACTCTGCTCTCCAGTGCCGTCTGCTGCTGGAGGCGGCAGGAGACCCACTGGGCCGGGCTCCGCCGTGGTCTGGGAGTCCCGTGGAGAGGCCGTCTGGGGGCGGGTGTCTCCCTGAGGGCTGTCCAGCCCCTGCTGTGTCCCCATGCCACAGGGACATCTGTCGGACCTGGAGGAAATGAGGAGGGTCGGCCGCCTCGCATGATGTGGGGTTCAGCCTGCACAGCTCCCGTGTTTTCTCTTCCCCGTTCCTGACTTCTGACTCTCCCCGCCAGAATTTCACGGGACCCAATGAGCCCAACTCCGTTCGCTGTGACACACGGGAGCAGCTGCTATCTAAGGGCTGTGCAGCTGACGATATCATGGACCCTAGGAGCCTGGCCCAGACCCAGGAGGACCAGAAAGGGGGCAGGAAGCAGTTGTCCCCTCAGAAAGTGACGGTCTACGCGAGACCAGGTGGGCTTGCCCCCCGCTGTGCCAGGGGCCTGGGTCTCTTCCAGCCCCGTGTTCTGTGTTCTTTGTAAAAGGGAGCACGTTCTGTGCCATCGCCCTCTCAGAAGGCCCGGCGGCCCTGGCAGAGCGAGGCTCTGGCGCCCGACGTGCCCCCATCTCTGCGTAGGCCAGGCGGCGGTATTCAACGTGACCTTCCGCCGCGCCAAAGGCTACCCCATCGACCTGTACTACCTGATGGACCTCTCCTACTCCATGCTCGACGACCTCATCAACGTCAAGAAGCTGGGGGGCGACCTACTCCGGGCCCTCAACGAGATCACTGAGTCCGGCCGCATTGGTGAGCCCCGCCCACCCGG
>NW_024350919.1:0-58939 GCF_902729225.1 Pteropus medius | reverse complement strand
TCCTGCCCCCATCCCACCCTGCAAACCCCTCCCTCACACCCATGCGGGGGTGGGGGAGTGGGGGGCACGGCGTTGGGGGCGCCCACACAGGGCCCCCGGGGCGTCTAGCCCAGGACTCCCCTGTGCCTGCTACCCTGGCACCGTCGACACGGCCCAGCCCCCTCTTCCCCAATCAGAGAACAATAATCCCACGGCGCTAGTTATGGGAAAAATTAAAGACCCCGAAAGTGCGCGGACTATGGAATAATCGCGCCAGCAGTGGGGCCCTGACGCCCGCCGCGGCCTTGAGACTGACGGGCAGGGACTCGCTCGTGACGCGCAGCCGCGGGCCCAGAGCCCATTAGGCAGAAGAGGAGGTGCCACCACCACGGCTGCCTCCTCCGAGCGCTGTCTCGGTGTGTGGGGACACGCACACTCACGCGCGTACATGATCACACGTGTGCACACACTTGACACACATGCGCACTCACACGCCCCGCGGACTGTCTTGTTTCTCCCCCGCCCCGCACCGCGTGGGAGACCGAGGGCTTGCGGTCCCGCCATCTCACTGCTTAGTGTCACCTTCGCCTCCCCACTCACGCCCCTTCCAGGCTTCGGGTCCTTTGTGGACAAGACGGTGCTCCCCTTTGTCAACACGCACCCCGAGAAGCTGAAGAACCCGTGCCCCAACAAGGAGAAGGAGTGCCAGCCCCCATTCGCCTTCCGGCACGTGCTGAAGCTCACCGACAACTCCAACCAGTTCCAGACGGAGGTCGGCAAGCAGCTGATCTCTGGGAACCTGGACGCCCCCGAGGGCGGGCTGGACGCCATGATGCAGGTCGCCGCGTGCCCGGTGAGGCCCTGTCGCGGCTTTGTCTCCGGGTTGCTCTAAATCTGGGGCTTCGGTCCCACAGACATGGGGCCAACTTCACAGGCTACAGATGCTCTAGGTGCCCGCCTCCCGGACCCTGTCAGCCACCCACAGGTGTCGCTATCAGCTTGGGACGCAGGGCAAATCCTCGAAGCCTAAATTTGAGCAAACCATCTTGTAAAGTGACACCGCCAAGGGGCTGATCCTGGTGGTCCCTAGAGCAGAACCACCCCGACCCCTGGGCCCCTCGGGAAATGGGCATCCTGGCCAAGCCTCTGTGTCATGTGGCTTGGCTGGCCGTGCCGGCTGTCCCCCCGCCCGGCGGTCCTGCCCCAGCTCAGAGCCCTCAGCCCGGTGTCTGGACCCCTGCAGTCCCAAACCCCCACACCGGCCTCCACCCCCACAGCTTCCCCGTGGGAACCGGGCCATGTGGTCCTCGCACCTCACGCATGTGGCTCTTGGGTGTGACAGGCCACCTCCCGCCCACCCCGGCATTTCCACGATGTGTCTCTTCTCCGGTGGGGTTGTTCCGTGGGCTGTGGTCCCAGGGCCGCCCTGGTTGGGCCTCAGAGGACGCATGTAGTTTACCGTAAACACGCACGTCGGTTCCCTCGCGTCCCCCGCGTGTACCCAGGCACTGGGAAGTTGTCCCCCTACAGAAGTTCCGCAGCCCCTTCCCCACCCCCGGCGCTGGAATCTGGACCAGACACAGGTCCTCGAGTCAAGACGCGGGGCATGGCCTGGGTCCTGTCTGTGGGTCCCCCCATCCCCGAAAACCTGGGGGGGCATAGAGCCTCGTTTCCTCTTGTCTGCGAGGGCCCACGGGGGAAACTGAGGCCTGCACTCTTGCCGTCTCGTTCTCAGAATGAAATTGGCTGGCGCAACGTCACGCGGCTGCTGGTGTTTGCCACGGACGATGGCTTCCACATTGCGGGCGACGGGAAACTGGGCGCCATCCTGACCCCCAATGACGGCCGCTGCCACTTGGAGGACAATATGTACAAGAGAAGCAATGAGTTTGTGAGTGTCCCCTCCCAGGGGTGCACGGGGGGAGGGGACGCAGCACAGCGACCTTGGAGGGGACACTGGGCCAGAGGGTTCTGTGGCTCAGACTGGGGAACCGGAGGCTAGGGTCACCCCAGGCCCACTGAGAGTGCACAGCTGGGGCCAGGAGGGCAGGACGGGGCGGGGCAGAGGGACAGGGGGAGCTTCAATGGCTCGGAGAGGTCACACACTCTCTGCTCTGGGGGTACAGCGAAGGCCCGACCCACTGCCCCTCGTGGGCGTTTGCGTAACCTGCTGTGCAGTGACATCTGCACCCTGAAACCGTCATCGGGTGTTCAAAAGACCTGAAGGACACTACGAGTCAGGGATATCTGCTTGGAGCCGACACCCTCCTGGGGTGGGTGCTGCAGGTCAGTTTCAGGGGCCCACGACTCGGACAGGACCAGTATGACAGCTGAGGTTTTGGGGAGCCTCCGCCTGAAACAGCGTGTCCTTCAACTGTGAAAATTAAGGCCCTGTGCTGGGGGCAGTGTCTGAGACCTGCCCGGAAGACATCGGAGGAGTCCCCCAGCACCCCACAGCGTGGGCACCTCAACGTTATGCCTACTCTCGTCTCCACTCTGAACGCCCGGACTGCTGATTGTCCTGAGGTTTCGTTGGTGCCCGGATCGAAAGCTTTGCCGTTTTCACGGCCATGGGGCAGTATCGTCAGTCTCCCTGATAGTCCTATTATTTGTCAACATCAGTGAGAAGGGCCCTGGCGATGGCACGTGGAAGGGCTCAGCCTCTGGGCCCTGGACGGTCACTCCTGGCACCGTGTGCTGCAAACGGGCGGGCAGGACGGCTGGTTCCAGCCTCGGGCCCGAGTGACCGGGCATCTCTTGTCCAGGACTACCCATCCGTGGGCCAGCTGGCGCACAAACTGGCCGAGAGCAACATCCAGCCCATCTTCGCCGTGACCAAGAGGATGGTGAAAACCTATGAGGTACGTGGGCTTGGGGTCTTGAGCAACCGGGCGAGATGCAGCCATGTCAGCAGAATGATGACAAAACCCAGTGTCACCACAGGCTGAGTTCTGCTTCCGCGGGCCAGGCACATGGGGAGATGGCCTCTCTGGGGCCACGGTCTCGGGGGACGTGATCACTGCTGCCGGGGAGCCCGAGGCCTCTTTCTGCCACATGGCATTTCCGTGTGGATGAAAAAGGGTTATTTCCTTGTCTGCGAAATTCAGCACATGAGCAGCTTACCTCTTGGTGTTGGTCGTGAGGTTTCTGCTTTTGCAACAATGTAGCGAGCATTGGAATCTGCAGGGAAAACTCTCCAGCTTTGTATCCACGCCCACCTGAATGTGGGCACTTTGGAGAAGTGTAAGATACAGCAGGAAAGTTCACGAACTTGGGCCTGCCCCAGGCCTTCCCACATAATCCCTTGGCCACTGCCGGGGCCCCACCCGCGGCCGCCTCCCCGCGGAAACCACCCGCTCCTGAGATCACTTCCTCCTGGCCCCGCTCTGAATCACTGTGCCTCCCACCCTCGGAAGTGGGAGGCGCTCGTGGGGCTTGTCTCGGTCCCCACAGCGGCTTCGCTGTCCTTCCTCGTCTCCCCCTCGTCGCTGTTGTGTTTGCTTGCCACAGTTTGGCAGGGTGCCTCCTCGCACAGATGCCTCTCACTCTCTGGCCCCTCACTGTCCCTCCATCCAGCTCGACCCTCTGCTGCTGCTGGTGGCCTGCTGCGGCCTCGGCCTGTGAGGCGCAGGGCACTTGCCCGCAGCCAACGGCGAGACCAGTCGTTGCTGCCGTCACTTTTCCCAGACTCTGGAGCGAGGATGGGACCTCTCCAGGGACACGGGGAAGGGGGAGGGGGCAGGCAGTGGGAGCTGGCCAAGCCACAGGGACACTGGCTTAACTCCTTGCAGGGCTGACGGCTGGATGCAGCAGGTCCAGAGACCGCCCGCATCAGCTGCACCAGCACCAGCAGGTCGAGACCTTGACTGTGTTATAGGACACGGCGGCCCCCTTCTCGGCAGGTTGGAGCTGGTCCCAAAGGAGTACTGCTATTAGCAGCAGGAACAGGAGCGGTGACAGGGCGGAAGCTAGGCAGGAGGCCTGAACCCCAAACCCTGCCCCCGACAGCATAGACAAGGCACTGGGCAGTCGCAGGCCTTTCCGAGCCCGTTCCCGGCTCCCATTCACCGTGCTTCTGAGAAATAGGCGTCCAGATGCCTCCTCGCCTGTAAGGACAGCGTGCACTGGCTCTTCCGTGGTCCGAGTCCCCACGTGGGGGAGGGAGAGGCATGGGGGAGCGCAGCTGCCCAGCCACAGTGGAGCCCCACAGGCGGGGCGGGAGGGGGCAGGCGGTGGAGGCAGAGGGGGCTTGTGAGCTCCACAGAGGCGACGGGTCCATTCTGGGGAGTCACAGAAGGCCCTAAGGCAGGAGAATGACCCAGTGGTCACGTCTGTAAGATAAAGCGGCGCCATCTTCTGTGAAAGATGGTGCGACCCCTGAGCTGAGCCAAGGTGGGTGTGTGTGTGGGGAGGGGTCCCAGACCTGTCTGCATCGCAGGTGCTTGGGCCTGCGACCCCAGGGTGCCGCTGGACCAGCTGAACCTGGCCAGCCGGAGCCAGGCTGGCAGGTTTTTCCCAGCAGGGTTGTTATCGACTCCTGCAAACGCTCAGAACTCGTCCCTTCCTGGCGGGCGGGCAGTTTCCGACGGCCTGTGCCCTGGCCGTCCGTGCGTCAAGCCGGCGTGGTGAAGCAGTGCCTGTGGCGAGGTGCACCTCTCCCCAGCTCCAGTCGGCCTGGGGGCGGGGTGTTCGCACCAGCAGAGTCGGCACATGGGACACTTCGGGGCTTTTCCTGGAGAGTGCGCAGCACGCCCTGACCTCGAGCTGCCAACTAAATAAGCTGCGAAGTCGGGTGGGGGGCGTCTGCGCCACCCGACAACGGAGAAGGGACCCTCTGGGCCTCAGGAACCTTGGACGCGGGGTCCTGTGGCCCCCAGGGTGCCCGTGTGACCCGCCTGCCCTTCTCCCTGACAGAAGCTCACCGAGATCATCCCCAAGTCGGCGGTCGGGGAGCTGTCCGAGGACTCCAGCAACGTGGTCCAGCTCATCAAGAACGCCTACAACGTGAGTGCCCGGTGCCCGGCCCAGACGCCACCACTGCGGCTGTCAGGAGGGTGGGCTGGAGAGCCGAGCCCTGCCTCATGTGGGCCACCCTCGGCCCCCCAGACTTCCCACAGGGCCACTGTGTCCTCTCTCGTGGATGGTGTGGTCAGTGCCACGCCAGAGCCTCACCCATGCCCTCTCTGAAACACGAGCGCGAGGCCTCTTCTGGCTCACGGTCCCAGTGGCCTCACCCAGCACCGCTCCCTGGGAGCACCCGATAGACGCTGGTACCACTGGACTAAGCTAGAGCCCTAACGGGGAGGTTCTGAGGGCGTCTTGTACCTACTTGGAGCCCTAGACCCCTAAAATGGGCCCTCCTGGAGCCCCCATGCGGATGGCATCCTGTCTCCATAAGGACGGCGCCACAAATCTCTCTGCCTCCCTCCCTCCTCCTTTTCTCTGTGTCTGTCTGTCTGTCTGTCTCTATCTCTGCCTCTCTCTGTCTCTGTCTCTATCTCTGTCTCTCTCTCTCTCTCTCTCTCTATCTGTCCATCCTTCTCTCTCTGTGTCTCTCATTCACTTAAACGGCCTTCCGGCTCCTGCCTGTGCCAGGTGCCGGGGACTCAGTGGTGAATGGGACGGTCGAGCCCCCGTCCTCGTGGGGTTGTGGTCTGTCTCCACGCTGGTCCCCTCACTGGCCTGTCTTCAGGGCAGGGCCGTGGTGTTGGTACCCCCTCCCCCTGCACCTGGGATGCAGACCAGGCACCTACCCACATGTAAGCGGGCCTCTGGGCAGAGGGTGGGGGATGACAAACAGGGAGCCCATGCCCTAACCCTCCGTGAAAGGGTCACTCTTCTCCCACAGAAACTGTCCTCCAGGGTCTTTCTGGAGCACAGCACCCTCCCCGACACCCTGAGAGTCACCTACGACTCCTTCTGCAGTAATGGAGTATCACAGGTGAACCAGCCCAGAGGGGACTGTGACGGCGTCCAGATCAATGACCCGGTGAGCCTCCATCCCAGCGATCCCAGTGTTCTGGAAGGTTCTCTCCCAGTGACAGCTGGAGAAAGTGCCCCCAGGCAAAAGGTTCCAGCTCAGGAACGAGCCAGGGAGGGGCAGGAGCCAAGGTCTGGCAGCAGGCAGGTCTTCCGGTCCTGGTCAAATCCTCTCTGAGGCCAGACGTCGCTCTTGGGAGTGTCCATCTCAGGGGAGGAGGGGCGCAGGGGGTGCCCTTGGCCCTGGCCTGGAGCGGCCTCCCCAGCACCAAGGACCGGTGTAGACGGATGACCGCATGGGTGACGGCGCCCCCTGGGGGCGGATGCCGGAACAGTGCGTGCTGGCAAAGGAGCGCGCCCCTCCCCTCACGGCCGGCCTGGGGCGCTGTGGTTTTCCTGACTTTCGCGTTTTTGCTGTTTTCGGACAAAGACATTAACGCGCGGGCCACGCAGATGCTCAGAAGTAAACGCTGAGTTACTGCCCTGTTTCAAGTTCCTGGCGACCACGACAATTACGTTTTTCTTTTTACTGGCTACGAAATACTTGCTTTTAGGTCATTTTTAAACGTGACATCGGCATTTCTTCAAACGTGGCGTTTCTTCAGACTCAGTGTTGCCCGTGCATTTTTACCGAATTCCCTCCTCCTCGCACGGGGCGAGCCCCCGGCGATTACTGTCTTGCGACTGGCGATGGCTTCTCGCACACACCTGTCCCAGCCTCGCTCTGCTCCGGGGCAGCGGCTGCATTTAAACTGGCCTGGGGTGTGCCTCGCTCCGGCGCAACCCGAGGCTCAGTGCCGTCGCCCCCTCCTGGTGTGTGGGTGGCTGGCGGGGTCTGTGCTCTGTCCCACGGGGTGTTTTTGGGCGTGATCTTGACGGCTTATTCAGGTCAGAACAGAGCTGTGCGGTCAGCACAGACGACGTCCTGTGGGGTTTGGGCGCCTTGAAGTTCAGAGCTGGGGGACGAAGTATACGCTGTCTACAGAGTTGCTTGATAATCCTCGTGAACGCACGTGCAGCAGAAAGTGTTCTAGAGACCGTCCCGCGAGCTAAGTCCGAGCCAGAGGTGGCGGGTCGGGAGCGCCGTGGGCCTCCCGCCACCAGGCCGGCTCCTCGTTCTTCTCCATCTCAAGACCCAGGTTCCGGAGAAACTCATGCTCTTGCCGTCCCCCACTGCCATCCGCCCCTCCCAGGACCCCTGAGGGGCCGGCACCCTCCACGCCTGGGAGCGGCTTTGTGACCGCGCGGTGTCCGGCCTTGCCTGAGCCCTGCCGTGCCCCACAGGTCACCTTCCAGGTGAAGGTCACGGCCGCAGAGTGCATCCAGGAGAAGTCGTTTGTCATCCGGGCGCTGGGCTTCTCGGACACGGTGACCGTGCAGGTCCTTCCCCAGTGCACGTGCCAGTGCCGAGATGCGAGCCGGGACCGCGGCCTGTGCCTCCACAAGGGCTCCGTGGAGTGTGGCGTCTGCAGGTGAGCCCCCCCCCCCACGGCAGGCACCGGGGCGGCCGCCGATGGCTTCCCCAGCACCAGGGGCCTGCGGGAGGCCTGAGCCGTCCCTCCCGCCCAGGTGCGACGCCGGCTACATCGGGAAGAACTGTGAGTGCCAGACGCAGGGCCGCAGCAGCCAGGAGCTGGAGGGGAACTGCCGCAAGGACAACGCCTCCGTCATCTGCTCGGGGCTGGGGGACTGCATCTGCGGGCAGTGCGTGTGCCACGCGAGCGACACGCCCACCAAGAAGATCTTCGGGCGGTTCTGCGAGTGCAACAACTTCGACTGCGAGCGCTACGGCGGCCACGTCTGCGGAGGCAGCGGTGAGCGCGCGGCGGGGCCGGAGCGCGCGGCGGGGACCGAGCGCACGGTGGGGACAGAGCGCGCGGTGGGGACAGAGCGCGCGGCGGGACCCAGCGGGCGGCGGGACCCAGCGGGCGGCGGGGCCGGAGCGCGCGGCAGGGACCGAGCGGACACTGAGGACGGACAGACCTGAAGGAAAAGCAGGTCCTGGCCTGGGTTCTGGGGAGCAGAGGGCCAGGTCGGTGGGTCTGGGGTCGAGCAGCGGTGACTCTGCGGTGGCCCCACTGTCACCCAGGGCGTGGGGAGTGCTCCTGCGGCAAGTGCCTCTGCAAAGGGGAGTTCGAGGGCTCAGCCTGCCAGTGCGAGAAGTCCAGCCACGGCTGCCGGAACCTGCGGGGGTCCGTGTGCAGCGGCCGGGGCCAGTGCCAGTGCAACACGTGCCAGTGCGAGCCGGGGTACCAGCCGCCCTTCTGCGAGGAGTGCCCCGGCTGCCCGTCGCCCTGTGGCGGGCTCATGTGAGTGCTCCCTCCACAGGGCCGGGCCTGGTGACCCTACAAGCCCACGGCACACGCCCTTTGCCTGGCCGAGGCCCCAGGAGGGGACGGGGCGGTGGGGGGCGGGCGCTCCTGTGGGCTGCCCGCCTCCAGCTACAGGGGTCACAGGCCACCTTGGGCCCCGTCCGTCCACCTTCTAGGTCCCAGCAGCCATGCTCGCCTCACACCCCAGGACCACCCCCTCCGACCCTGACCTCACAAGCACCGGGCGGCAGCCCAGAGCCCCCAGGACCCGCCACCGGACTGCCTTGGTCCCCGACACTGGCGCCCCCTCACGACCTCACACTTTCTCCACCGCCGCCTCACGCACCCTCGTACCCTCCGGCCAGTGCGCGCCTTCGCACACGCGCTCACACAGTCGCTCGCCCGCAGCTCCTGTGCCGAGTGCCTGAAGTTCGACAAGGGCCCCTTGGAGAAGAACTGCAGTAAGGCCTGCGAGAGCCGGACGCTGCTGAGCAAAGCCCCCGAGCCCGGGCGGCTCAGCGCCCCGGGGCCGGCCCGGCGATGCAGGGAGCGGGACTCGGAGGGCTGCTGGGTGAACTACACCCTGTGGCAGCAGGATGGGAAGGACAGATACAGCATCCTGGTGGACGAGCAACGGGGTGAGTCCCAGAGGGCAGGGACAAGGGGCGGACCTGGGTCGCAGGGCCTCTGGTGTTGATGAGGCTGCTGTGCAGGGCAGGGGCCCTGCCCTGATGCGGTGGGGGCCTGGCAGGGTCTGGCGAGCGTCCAGGACCGTGGTCCTGCCGCCTGGCCCCTCTGCACCATCTCTGACTTCACCTTGAGGTGCATGACAACCAGTGGACAGCCTGTCCCCTCGCTCAAGGGGACAGAACCTGGCTGGGATGACCACACGGCCTGGGCTGGTAAATGCCCACAAACGCTGACAGGGCCTGGAGCCCTGTGTCTCAGAGCCGCATGTCCTGAGCCGGTCCAGGGACAGCTGCGGGGGCTGCGGGCCATTCTCATACTCAGAGCTTGGCCCTGGGGGTGCCAGGGGCCCGGGAGCCCAGCCCCACCTTTCCCAAGACCCGCAGGCCGTCTGTGTGTGCGGTTCCGGGTCCCTGCCGGGCCGGCTATCGGTGAGGATGTGGAGGCACCAACCCGGCCTTCACGGGGCCAGGTGCCAGGGGTGTAGGACCCCCTCCGCCAACGTGTCGGAACACCAGCCGAGACGACAGGGGGCTGTGGCTGGGGACGCAATGGGCAAAGACCATGTAGTGGGTGCTCTCCGAGGTCAGAGGTCAGAAGGAGGAGGACGACAAGGAGAGCTGAGCCCAGAGGGTGATGCTCCAGACAGAGGGGATGGGCTGTGCAGTCGGAGGCACTGGGCACTGGTCGCCTGGGGCCCTGTGAGTCTGGGGAGCAGATGGGTGTCTCTGTACATGTAGCAGGAGGCCCTGGCAGGGTCCCAGGAGAGCGGGCGACACACCGGAAGTACTTTCAAGATCCAGACGCAGACCACCAAGGGCCTGGGTGGACATAGACTGGGAGGGGCCTGGGGACGCTGCCCTAGTTAGCTGGCAACTGGGCCCCTTCTCTGGGAATGAGAGGCCCCGCAGTTTCACTTGGAACCGCAGGGCCTGGCCTTGTCTGCGGTCCTGCCCGCTTCCTGGCTAAGGGCCTGGAGGGACAGTTTGCCCACCTACTGGCGGCTAAGAGCTGTCCACCTGAGCACCACGCAGTGACCTGGGACCCGGGCACACCCCGGGCCTGTAGCCAGAGCGGGTGCTGATGCTTGGGGTGCATGTGCTTCCTCCTCACCTTAGAGTGTCCAAAGGGCCCCAACGTTGCTGCCATCGTGGGGGGCACTGTGGCGGGAGTCGTGCTGATTGGAGTTCTCCTCCTGGTCATCTGGAAAGCACTGACTCACCTGAGCGACCTCAGGGAGTACAAGCGCTTTGAGAAGGAGAAGCTCAAGTCTCAGTGGAACAATGTGAGTGGCCATCCCCGGGGGGCTGAGGCAGCTGGCCCCACACGCGGGATGCCCCGGTGTAACCCCCACGCGTGGACGCCCACCTGCGCCCACCCCCAGCGCACCTGGGGCTAGAACGGGCGGGGAGGTCACCCTGCCCTTCCCCTTCCAGCCCCCCCCGGCCTGGGCGGCCCCTGATGAGCCCCCTCTGCTTTTCTACCCAGGAAAACCCCCTTTTCAAGAGTGCCACCACGACGGTCATGAACCCTAAGTTTGCTGAGAGTTAGGGGCGCTTGGCGAAGATGAGGCCATCTGAACCGACCAGAAGGAAGCACCCCCAAACTACATGTCCTCCGTCAGGTGGACTGCGACCTCGCCCGTGCACACAGCTTCCGACGCCTGACCATTTGATCCATTAACCAAAAATCCAGTTTCTTCTGCCCTCAAAATGACAGCTACAGCCAGGTGACTCCACGGACTCACCAGGAGAAGCAGCCCCCCTGCCCCTGACGAGTGGGACCGTAGATAGAGACGAAGGAGGGCTCGCTGGGCCTGACGAGGTTAGATGCATGCCTTCCTGTGTAGAGATGAGATGCTCCTTTGTTCAGGGCGGTGAACCCATGTTTGTTCCTGCACCCTAATCACGGTAGACGCTCACACCCACTGATTACACTGGTCCCCGGCCATGCATGTGGAAAGGTGAATAAACTCTGTGGAGGCTGTCCATGGAGGCCGGGCTCTGCACACTGTGTCCTCCCGCCCTTCCCCCACTGCCCGGACCACACTGGGGGCGGGGGGGGGCGGCCGGGTGGACTCTGGTACACACAGGGCTCTGCTGTCTCCTCTCTTCCCTCACCGGTTGGCTGTGCACGCGAGGCCCCTCTGGGTCCCAGGCCCTGCCCCGCATGTAAGCAGCTTGCAGAGAGAGGCCTGGGGACAGCCCCGCCGAAGGGGGTCCCTAGGCTCCCGATGAGGGCAGAACGAGCCGGGAAACGGTGTCTGCCACAGCTCCCCGGCTGCACGCCTGCTCCCAGGGAATGGGTGGTGGGAGCCAAGCCCCGAGTTTACAGGGAGTCGTTTCTCACGGGGCATCTCATGGCGGGGCTTGGACGTCGTGGCTGATCCGGTGACATCGGCACCGTGTTAGCAGGCTTCGCGGAGCCAGGGTCTGAGTGTGGCCCGTGAGAGCCCAGCAGGGTGGGGAGTCCTAGGATTCCCCGGGAAAAGGCCGGAGTGCGAGACTCTGACGTCCTCTGCCCCCCGGGGGTGCTCGCTGTCTCTGGTCTCCATGTTGCACAGATGTGAGGGGCGTGGGTACGGGGCGCGTCACGAGTCGGCGTTCTCGTGCACAGCACAGGTTCGAACGACGTTTGCCTTGACCTTTTTCCTTGGAAATACTTTCTTATTACAATCTTGGCATAACTCTCCATTTAAAAATATCCGTTCGTTCTAAACGCACTAACAGAGCCCAGCTATGTGCCAGTCACCGTGAGAAAGCGTGGGCACACACAGCTACGTCCTGGGTCCTGGAGGCACGTGGAACCACACAGCCAGCATAAAGTTGCAAGTGACATGTGCTGGACAGCACACAACGCGGACTTAGAGCAAGAATGAGAGACATGAAACCAAGTCCCTTGCCCACCGAACTGCTCGTGACTCTTGCCGCCGGCTGCCCTGCTGCTCTTCCCCCTCCCCAGAGAAAGCTCCCTCTCTCCCCCCGGGGTGCGTGGTGTGTGCGGCTCCCACCTGCCCAGCTCAGAGCTCTGATGTCCACATTCTCTCCTGCCTCCTGGTGTCTCAGGGGGCCTGGTGTGTTTCCTCGGCCCTCCCGGGCCTCACGCCTCTCCCTCCACAGGGTGACAAGGGCCGTGCCCACGCTCCCGCCTCGGTCCCCATCACTCTAGCCATCACCTGGCATCACTCATTCCCCACTCCGGTGACCGGCCCTCCTCATAAACAAGTGTATTTGAAACGGACTAGCCAAAGACCGACCTTTCTCGTATCAGTGGTGCCCCCCGGTCCCACGGCCGGGGGGAGAATCGGGCTTTATTTTCCCCACCCAAATTGTTCAAACTCAACTGAACATGACACAGTCGCTTTCAGTGTTGGCCCCCCCTGAAATGCTGGTCGAAACCCTTCCCATGGTCACCCCCTCGCAGGGGACCCTGTCCTCCCACATGGGCTGCATGTTGAGGGGCCCATCCTCGACTCAGGTGCCAAACCCATGCAGATGCTCCCACCCGACGTGGCACAAGCACGTCCAGGGAAGTTTGGCGTTTCTCCAGACTGCTCTCCTTCCTCTGGGTTCCCTCGGTGGGGTAAAGGGTCTTCCAGGTGTTGATGTAGGAACGTCCAAACCTGTAGAGGATCTTTATGGAGATTATTTGAGCCCAACTGACTTGCCGGGAAGCGAGATCGCAAAGGCTCGGCCGAATGGCAGTTTTGCAGTCCCTTACACATTTGGAATTAAGGAAGGAATGTAAAGACGTTCACATGAAGCGGGGAGAAAGCCAGGCGGGGGCATCTCTGATGGAATTACAGGACAGGTAACGAGATCATGTGCTCCTTTGAGGGCACTCGCCTCTGAGGGGTCTCCAAAGAGGATTACTCTGGCGTTTCAAAGGTGTGTTAACCTTCATGCAGACAGCAAAGGTAAGCCTTTTACTACAGAAGTCCCGGGCCTGGGGCATGACTACCCACTGCAGCCTGCCCGGTGAGGGGTTTGTGATCAGATCACCCTGCCAGGGCACTTCCCATCACTGATTGGATAGAGCCCCTTTCTCCTTCAAGGGGATGGGGTGAGGGGAGCAAGTGTGGCCAGGGGTCAGAGTGCCTAGGGCAGGTGTAGGAGGACTTGGGGAGTCAGCGATGAACGGCCAATGGGGTGTCAGGGAACCGGGGCGTCCAGAGCCAGAATCTTCCAGGCCCAGGTCAGTCCAAATGCATTTGCTCAGCATGACCCGTGGGCTCAACCTAGGAGGAACTGCGGCACAGTCAGTCCCCGGGGCCACCGTCAAGGACTTCACCGTTTCAGAGAGAAAGCCATGGCACACCCGAGCCCTCCAAACAGCTCTCGCAGTCGCGCAGGCGTCCTAAGCGGCAGTCAGGAACCCCCTTCTCGGCCCGGCTTTCGCGCAGGCGCACTAAGCCGCGCGCCGCAGAGGGCGGGGCTGAGGGCGGGGCGGGGCTCTGGGGCCCGCGGCTGCGCACTGGCCAGCGCCGTCCGCCCCGCCCACTTCCGGCGCGCGGCTTTTCCGGGCAGAGGCGGCCTGGCGGAGCCCTGAGTGAGCCGCCGACCAGCTGAGCCGCACCCATGATGGGGTCCAGCGGGGCTCGCGGGCCAACGATGCGCAGGGGACTGTCCCTTAGCGGCGCAGCGCTGCTCCTGCTGCTCCTGCCGGCGGCCGCGGCGCAGCAGTCGCCCGGAGTGGGTGAGGACCGCGGCGGGCGCTCGGGCCCTGAGGGGGCGGGGGGCGCGGAGGCCGGGGTGCGGGGGACGGGGCGCGGCGTTGCGAGGTCGTCACTCCGCGGGGTCGCCGCCCCACCCCGCCCCGGGCCACGGTCTGCGGCGCGGCCGGCGGGGTCACCCGGGTGTCCGTCCCGGTCCGGCCTCAGCGCGGCCTCCTGGTGGGCCAGGCCCGCCCTTTGTCTCGGCCCGGCCTCTGCGGCCGCGCAGCGCGGCTGCGGGAGGTGGTCCAGGTCGGCGGCCGGCCTCGCAGCGCGTTGTCGCGGGGCCCGCGGGGTCGGCCTGGCTTCGCATACTGCCCTCGCCTGACCCTCAGCACGACCCTCGACCCTCTCGAAGACAGCTCTCTGGTCTAGATGCAGAGTCGGGAAAGAGAGCCTAAGGAGGACCTGCTCGAGTCCCAGCACTGGTCGGTGGCCCGCGCCCCGGTGCCAGGCCCTCGAGGGTCGGGAGGCCCGGGCCGGTGTCGCAGGCCGGCTACACTCGAGGAGGGGTACCCGGAGTTTGGTGCCTCCGGTCGAGGCAGGAAAGCACAGTGCGGTGACATCTGCCACTCTGACACAGGCCGATTCGGTTTCTCCACTCCAGACCTGCCATGGGCGTTTTTTGTCCGGTTATTCTACCTGTTCTGATTGACCACCTGTGCTGGGACCACGGTGGTGACTGGCAGACAGAATTCCTGTCTGTCCCTGAGGAGCTGAGTTCCAGTGGGGCTGACCAGGGAACCAGCAGCTGTCATGCGGGGCGGGTGGGTGAGGGCGGTCTAGTGGGGGGAAACTGCATGACCTGAGGGCCAGAGAATGGCCGAAACCCCCAAGCACTCTCTTGCTGGAGGGTGAGTTCATGGGGGGAGACACAGCCTCACGGCCTGGCGGAAAGCGGAGAAGGGTTCAAGCTGGGGGCTGCAGTGGCCAGATCTGTTTCAGAAATGTTTCATGCTGTGCGTGGAGGTCCCCTGTGACCACTAGCCGTAGACCCAGGGCGGGTCGCTTAATCTCAGTTTCATGACCTTCCCAGGTCGAGCGGACCCGGGCCCGCCTGGGAGGCCGGCGAGTCCCAGCTCACGTCCGCCCCGGCTCCGCCAGCTGGTGCGCACAGCCGAGCGCCTTCCGTGTGCTCTTGCTGCGTGTTCATCCCAGCGCAGGGCTGAGTATTTCCGTCCACTTCCAGGCATACTCACCTGTATGTGTTTGTGACATTTGTTAACAAAGCAGTTGCACTGTAAAGGGAACTTTCAGTCTAAGTCAAATTCTGCGCAGAAGTGGGGGGCGAGGACTCCTCAAGCAGAGCGGCTGTGCGCCCTTGGACTCTCGGTGGCGGCGGGGTGTGCGGTCCTGTCATGAGAGCATGACAGGAAGTGTCCCTGGAGTGCGTTCGGCCACTCCGCCTTTCACACTGCCGTGGACTGCTGAGGCCGCCAGAGCCCGTGTGCCATGCCTCGGCGAGTCCTTCCAGGGCCGGGGCTGGCACTGGAGCTGCCGTCTCAGTGTTCGGTGAAAGCAGCTCCTGCAGCCACAAGGCCGCCACTTCCTTCCAGTTGGAAGCTGCTCTCATCTGCTTTGGCTCAGAGCGATGCTTCTCTTTGTCTCCTGGTAGCAGCCCCAGTCCCGGGTGGGTGGGGGCTGGGCTGCCGTTCCTGTCATCAGTAACGCTTTCAGATGGCAGGATTGCTGTCAGGCTGTGATGGCGGTTGCTGCCCAGGTGCCCTTGGGGTCTGCATCCACCTGTAACTGGAGCGGGGGCACTGAGGTTCCCCCTTCCCGCAGAGCATGGGCTCAGTGTGAGTTTTTACTGGTTGTCATTCTGCGGGATGTGACTACACCGTTTAAGACGTGGTGTCCTTCCTGTAAGGCTATTAGCCAGGGTCCTGCAGAGAAGCGGAACCAGCAGAGCTATGAAGAGTTATGAGGGGGCTTCTGAGCCACGCTTCTCTTGCTCAGGCCTGCTTCCACGTCGGAGCTGTCCTTTCCCTTATAACCGAGCTACTGCAAAAAGAATTATGACGGACTGGCTTACATGATTACAGAGTCCGAGAAGTCTCATGACCTGCCATCTGCAAGCTGGGGGCCGGGGACAGCTAGGGGAGGGCGGGCGGCGTAGAACCAGGGAGCCGGTGGCCCAGGGCTAGAGGAGGTGGCCGTCTGGCTCACCAGAGGAGAGCGAGTCTGCCCCTCTGCCTTGCCGCTCCGCTGGGCCCTCAGTGGGTGGGGCAGCACGACCCGTGTTGGCTCGCCCGCCGCCTCAGATGCCAGGCTCCTGAAGCACACTCACGCACACACCCAGAAGTCATATTTACTGGCCGTGTGGGCAGCCTTTAGCCCAGTCAAGGTGACACATCAGGTTAACCCTCCCAGGTGTGTGCCTTCTAGGACGACCTCACACCGGGGCCACACCGGTGCTGTCCACGGTCTTCTCGGGTGCTTTGGTGCAGGGGAGGCACTAGGGACCCCCGTAGCCCTGAGAGCGACGTTCGTCACCCTGGAGGGGCCTGCGTGGGCTTTTGGACCCAATTCTGTTGTGCCTGGGCTCGGACTCGGCCCCAGAGCCATCTTCACGCCTGGGGGAAGACGACCCCACAAAGGACCTCAGCCTGAAGGGACCCAGAGGAGCTTCCTGGGGGTCCCGACTGCTGCTGGCAGCGGGAGCTGGGTGGAGGGGTCACTCCCCGTGGAGGAGCAGGGCTTTCCCACGGTGGCTCGGGCGATCGGTCCCCCGTGGACTGTGCCGCGGCTTCATGCGCCACACGCTCCTCTCGCTGGTCTTCGTGGAGGTAGGGGGTGCCCACCTGGCTTCTCACGTGGAGTGGACGGTGGGCGCCCCACCCGAACGGGCTTGTTCTGCCATTGAGGGGCTCGGCCACCGCAGCCCTCGGCCTGTTGTATGACACGTGCACCACAGACAGTATCCTTACTCGTTTCCTTACGTGGAAAACGTCTCTTCCCGTGTGCTAGTGTGTGCTTTTGTGCTTAACCTGTCGACCCGCTTGAAGCTAGGAAGGAACTCGGAAATGGGTCCTAGGTCAGTGCCTCCTACAGAAGAACCTTCCTCTGTCTGTTAATTTCCGAAGTGAACGAGGCTTGAAGTTGTCTAATCGTTGAGAAGAACCTGAGTCGGAGACGGTCGTCAGGCTTCAGGCGTCAGGACATTCACGTGTGGCCTTAGGCCTGCCTCGCAGGGCGTCTCGTGCTTTTTGCGGCTCTGAGCACGTGGTGTTCTGTGTCCCGTGGCGAGGTGAGGTACAGGGCCACCTGACGGACAGAGCTCTCCCGTGTGTGGAACAGTGGCAGATGGTTAAGGCGCTGTCCTTCCTGCTCTGGTGTTTTTGGGAGGACAGACTGCCCTTCCAGCCCTGAGCCTGCTTCTCTGGCCGTCTCCACCCTGTTCGGCCGTGCTGGCGCGGGAGGCGCCCAGGTCACCCCCTTGGCCTTCGCCTCACCTCCGTGCCTCCCTGGTGACTCATGATGGCCCGACATCGGAGGCCCCGGATAAGGTTTATCGCGTGTGCCTTGGAGCCGAGTGCTCTCAGTTCACGGAAGACCAGTTATCAAAAAGACTTTAAAAGTGAAAATTCCCATGAGAAACTCCCTGCACCTGGCCCTGCCGCCCGTGGCCACTGTGTCGGGAAGGACGAGGAGGACGTGCACCCCTCCCTGGACGTTTCTGGAAAGGACTTGCGGCCGGGCGTGTGAGGCAGCCGCCCTCGCCCGACTCAGTATTTAGAAAACCGGGAGAGCCACCGAGCAGTCGGAGGAGTGACCGGAACGCTGCTCTCCCGAATCCCCGTCTGTCCCCGCGGTGTTCGCCATGCCTACTTTGCCGTGGCTGCTGGTTTGTTTTCACCGCACCATTTGAGAGTAAGTTGCAATGTGGCCGTCTACCCCTCAGTTCTTTGGAGTGTCTCTCCTGGGCCGAGGACTCATTACGTAATGGCTCTGTGACGACCAGACCCTGGCCAGTTACCAGCACACACGCTGCCCAAGGACCTGATGTGGCGTGCAGGCTATGGGCACAGCCTGGTTTACCCAGGGTCCTGGTGTGCCCCCTGCCCCCGTCCTGCCCGCGCCCCGCCCCCGCGCTCTGGGCGCATTCAGTGACCCTGTCTCAGTCTCTGCCCCTCCGTCACCTGGCCGCGTCCTCCCCTCTCTGGAGAGCCTGCTGGAAGGGCCCTCCGCCGGTCACCTGGCCGTGTCCGGTTTCCTTCACCTCCGCTCAGATGCGTTTCGACTCCACCACTGGGTGGCTGTCTTTCTCCCTCCCCACCAGGAGGCACCCGCTGTCACTTGTATGGTCACAGGGTATCCTGGTGATGCTGTGATCATTTCTCAGGTGGCATTGTCTCGTCATAGGTGGTGATTGAAGTGGGTGGCGCTGTGAGCGGGCACCGTGGTCTGGGCGTCCCCGTTTACTGTGACGGTCGCAAAGTGGAAACTCATCTCCTTTTGCCAGTTGCCTTCCCTGGGTTCATTCAGTTCGTGTCAGTGTGAAATCACGGACTGCTCAAGGGGTCACAGTCCCTTACTGTCATTGACTTAGAGTTTCAATTGTCCTGCTGCGACGCAGAGGACCCCTTCCGAGCTGGCTTCTGGGTTCCCGTACCCATCATCTCGTGCCACCTTCTGGCACAGCAGGCTGCCCAGGGCTCTGTCCTTCCTCTGCCCCAGTTCTGGATCAGCCATTTCTCCAAGGAGCGCGGATGCCTTTTTGGGGAGCAGCGTCTGGAAACAGGCCTGGGCACCACACGTGCCCCACCGGCTGCCGGATGTCGTCCTCGCTAGGCCCTTCGGTGGCAGAGCCGGGGTCGGGTTTTCAGGGCCCATCACCCCAACACCACGGGGGTCTTTCCCTCTGCCTGCCAGCGTTGCCTCTGAAAGGGCAGGGTGCCGCCACCCTGCCTCCCTTAGCAGTGCTGGAGAAACCGACGTGTTCTGGGGGGTGTCAGGTTTGTTCACTTTCCTGGGGCTAAATAAAATGTTGTTCTGAAGACTTAAACTGGTTTAAAAGAAGCTTCAGCAGAAACCTGGTAGCACGCGGCTGGAGGTGCCGAATGCCGTCTCTCTAGGGATAACTGCTGCAGAGTGATAGTGGCAGGGTGGGCTTTCACTTCATTTTGGATAAAGTGGGGTTTTATTTAGAGAAACGGAATGTGGAAGAACTGGGCTGTGGAAGAACTCTTTCAGATCACGTCCCGCTTAATCGTACAGTGAACCAAAAGCTGTAACTTGAAGCTAAAGCTTTTCCCCTATGTTTTATCATGAAAATCTTCAAACACACAGCAAAGCTGAAAGAACAGTGTGGGGACCGCCCCGCACCCAGCACTCGGGCGTTGCCCTTAGCGGTCCGCTGGCCGTCACCTGCCCAGGTGCCCGGCCGGCCTGGCCCGCCACACATGCCTTTAGAAGGAAGTTACAGAGTCGTGTAACTTACTTCACTGCGCGTGTCGGTAACTTGAGCTCCACGTTCGTCCTTTCTTGAGGAAGGTTGTACCTACGACGGAACGCAGAAATCCCGGTGTGTCGCTGGACGCGTTCCGAGGCGTGCCAACCTAAAAAAAAGGTCTGTGAAGCCAGAGGTCACGAGGTTTGTCCGAGATCAGTAAGGATAGCTGTTCGGGAGGCCCCGGTTCCGGCAGATGCCCCCATCGTGTCCTGGCGAGGAGACGAGGGTGGGGGGCGTTGACGAGGAGGGCAGGGGACGGTCACATCCACGGCAGGGAGGCGGTTCTGGAGTGCAGGTAAGCTGACACACGGACGCGAATTCTGAGCAGTGTTTTTAATTTTCGATCCAGTCGTCACAATACCTGCTTTCTTGTCATCTTTGCAAACAGTTTTGGGGCGCAAGGGTGCTCTTTCCACAGTGCGAGCTTGTCTTAGGGGTGGGCTGGGGCCAGTAGCGGCGCATGGAGTGCCCCGGAACGTGTTGGTCACCGTGCCCTCCTGCCGTGGTGGCGTGGCCTTTGGCCCCCCCGCCGGAGCAGCAGTGCTGTGAAGAGCCCGGGGCACAGGTTGGGGGTGTCTGGGGAACCGGCCCGGGGCCAAAGTCTGGCTTCAGTCACCCGGGCTGGCGTCGCTGTGGCCTTTGGTTCAAACAGAGTGTCTGCTGCTGAACTGGTGGCTTCAGCTGGCTAGTGGGCCGTGGTGCCCGCGCCGTGGCTCACCGCCTCCGAAGGCTTCCGGAAGACCCCTGTGAGCAGCACGGGGCACGGTGTGGTGCCCTCATGGGGCCCGCTGCAGCGGGGCTCAGTCCCTACCATCTGTGCCCCTTGGGGCCACGGTGCCCGGAGAGGACCCTGTGCACGCGCAGTTCTCAGTGATTTGTTTCTTCTTCTCCCCACAGCTTGTTCTCAGAACACAAACAGAACCTGCCAAGAGTGCCTGAAAAATGTCTCTGTAAGTAGCACGCGGGCGTCACGTGACCTGGAAGCGGCCGCTTTCCCTAGCACAGAGGGCCCCGGGTTCTGCCCTCGGGGTGTGGGGTGTCATCGTGCTTGGCATTAAATGTTATTTAGCCTTTTTCGGCATAGCCAGCCGTCCTGTGCAGGCTGCAGCTGCCACCTGAGCATCAGTGACGTGCATGTCGACTCCTGAAACGGGTGTAGAGATTCTGAGGGGCACCATGGCTGGGAGGTGTCAGCTGGCTGGGACGCGCCGGCCTCCCTGAGGTGGTGGGCTTGGTGTTGGTGGCATTGTGATTCAGCAGGGGGCACGGGGCAGGAGCAGAGAGGACGGGCTCAGGGGCCACACTTGCCTCTGATCAATGACCGTTCGCCTGTGACCAAGGCCTCGTGTCGGTGTCGTCAGACCTTAGAGGACTGTTGGGGACAGGCTGTGTGTCCGTCTTGCCGATGGGGGCTGCTCCGGAGCGCAGGCCCGAGGCTCGTGGGGCCACCTCCTGAGCGGCCGTCCCGGGTCTGACACGCAGCCATGTGCAGCGGGCCGTCGGAGGCGGATGGCGCGGGGAGCCTGCCACGGTGTCGGGGGCGTCACGGGACTCGCAGGGACCGTTCTGCTGTGTCAGGGCCTGCGGCCTCCCGAGCTGCCCCCGGTCCAGCGGCCGGGCTGGGGGCGAAAGCCTTCCGTGGGGCCTTGGCCCGGGGCGTGGGGAGGCCGTCTCCCCGCTCCCCCAGGGGCTTCCGTGCGTGCGTGTTTCCTCTCCCCGGCCACGGGGCGTGTGACACGGGCCAGGAGAGACGCACCGGGGGAGGCCGCTGTCCGAGCCTCTGGCTGTGCTTCACCAAGGGTCGCTCCCGCGGCAGGTGTGGGTCGTAGGGCGTGTCTCTGCTGATGACCCTGGACAGGTGAGCGTCCTACGGCTGTGGGTGTGGCCGCTGCGGTCCTCACAGCGGCACTTTCTCTGTGGAGCTGCTTTTGGTGTCTTGGTTTTTTGGTTGGAAGTCACGTTAGCCATGAAGGTGGCCCGGGGGCCGTGTGACTGCGTAGTCCCTGAGCACCTCTGCGGCATTGCCCTGTTTCGCCCTCGCCTCTCCGGGAGGGTGGTCGGGCTGCAGGTGAGGGCCGGGTCCGGATCACAGTGGGGCGGGCGCCTCATCTGAAGGCCGGACTCGCACTCCGAACGCAGCCAGAGCAAGTTGGAAGTACGAGGTGCAGGACACACATGCGTGTGGATGAAAGGGGTGGGCCCGTGGGTGGATCTGGGAGCTCACAGAAGTTTCTGGAAAGATGCGCGTGCGCTGCCTGGGAGGTCTGACACAAGCCTGAGGCTGCACGTCCTGCTGGTACCGCTTGAACTGTGCACCTGCATGTCACTCCACTGACCGCACAGACCAGAACCACTGCGACACCACCCACGAGAGCCTCAGGGCTTCAGTAAAACTGCTGTGGAAAATCGGAAAACCAAGCACTTGAAACTTGAGCTGTTTGAAAATGGGGATTTGCCAATAACTGTCAAGCCAGGACAAAACCAAAATGCGCGATGGCCTCAAACAGCCAGCACGGGCAGGGCCTCGCCGCCGCTTGTCACGTGTGTGCCGAGCACTCTGTGAACGCAGCACACCGAGACGGGGGGTCTGTAAACAGGCCTGGTGGGCCCGGCTGACTGTTCTTTGTAATAGTTTTCCCTGACCTGGGAAAAGAAAATACTATGACTTTCTATCCTGTAAAAATGCCAAGGAAGAAACTCAGCGAAACTGTTACCTTCCCGCCTTAAAATGACAGCCCAGGCCTGAGGTGCGGGCGTGTGCCTGTGGCCCGAGCCCCCCTCCCTGGCAGCCAGCAGCTAGCACCAGCTCAGGGCTCCCCGCACGCAGGGTGGACGTGCTGGCCCCGCCGTGAGCACCGTGACTCGAGAGCTCAGAGCATCTGCGAGGTCCCGGCCCTGAGGTCCCGGCAGATGCCTTGAGCCTTGGTCACCCCACCTTCCCAATGGCCGGGGACAGCGCCACTCACTCCGTGCCATTGTAGGGGTCAGAGATAGGGTGTTTACACAGCGATGCTGTGGTCACAGAGGAACACTAACAAGTACTCGGTGAGCTCTAGCCACGGGCCAGGCTCAGCCCGCCTGCCAGGGACCCTCCAGTGACACTCCCAGACATCTGCCATCCCGCAGACAGGTGCTGCCAGACAGAAGGGGGCAGGGCAGATTTAAGGAGGTTGTGGGGGGGCGGGCTCCTGGAGGAGCCCCATGAGCCCTGGGAGGAACGTTCCAGGCCGAGGAACAGGCCTGCAGAGGCCCGGGGCAGTGGCCGCCTGGCGTCCGTCACACCAGCATGATGCCGCGTGGCCGTGCAGTGTGTCTGATGGGACAGGTTTGAGTAACATGGCCTTGGCAAGTGGGATGTGTTGAGCTACCGTGTTGGGCTGGGGGCCGAGGCCATTGCCAGCCTCCCAGGGCGAGTGGTCGGGGTGGTCGGCGGTAGAGGCGGTGTAGGGGTTGGGTGCGGGACAGTGCGGTCCTTTGGTGTTCACACTGAATTTCTCACATTGCTCTGATGTTCATCTCTCTCAGTGTCTCTGGTGCAACACCAACAGGACGTGCTTGGACTACCCAGTGGCAAAACTCCTGCCACCCGCCTCCCTCTGTAAGCTGAGCTCCGCGCGCTGGGGCGTGTGCTGGGGTAAGTCCTCGTCCCCGTCGTCTTCCTGGACAGCCAGTGCCATTTTGAACATTCTGGTTGTGCTCAGTTCACCTGAGCTGCCGGGAATGACAGTCCGGTAATTGTTCGACGCTGCCAGCAGGAAGTCGGATTGCCAGTGGGAGCTTGCGGGGTCCGGAAGAGCAGCTGGGGGCCCCCGGGTCTGGAGGCCCTCCTCAGGCCGGCAGCCTTGGCTCTGCACTGGGTCGCCCCACGTTCTGGGGTTCCAGTCAGGGCGGGGGAGGGGATGAGGGCTGCTATTTGGATGGCTCAGCACATTTGTCACCTTGACACCTCCTGTGGTTCTGGAGGGGCTCCGACTCCCGAGGGAGGGGTCCCTGCTCGCGTGGCCACGACCTGCCGTTCCTCAGGTGTCCCTTTGATTGCCTGTGGCTGAGTCACGGGCATTCCGCCAGCAGGGACATCAGCCCTCTGTGTGACCCAAATCAGTTTCCAGTTTGCCTTTTAAATTGGTGCCGTGCGTTGCTCCATGGAGCTCTTTTTACATAGTTGGGTTTATCATTCCTTCCTTTTATGGCTTCCAGTTTGGGGCCAGGCAGAGGCTGTCTTCTTAAGCTGCATAAAGGAGCCATGTTTTCTTGGGGTGCTTTGCGGCTTCAGAGATGTGTTTGCATCTTAAGTTCATCAGCAACTTATTCCTTACTTATGTGGCTTTTTTCTAATTTCCATCTTAGAAGCCGTTAGCCTCTGTCAGAAATACTTTTGGTGTCGAAGCCCCAGAGACTCCCGAAGTGTGTGCGTGGTGGTCGGGTGTCTGCTGTGTGGGCGTGTGTGGGTGCGTACACGTGCGACCGCTGTGTCCCCCAGCTGGCTTCCTGTCCGCTGTCCTCACACCAGAACGGCTTCGCTGGGCCTTGCTGCCCTCTGCTTCTGCCTGACGGCTGTGTTCTCGTGAAACCTCTCCCTGCCCACTGTCCCACTGTCCCACGGAAGCTGCTCCTGGACCAGGGGACCCTGGGCGTGTGGAGCAGAACTGTTTAAGTGGAAGCGCCACTTCTAATGGGGTGCACGCATGTTGAGTCCCCCCCAGACTGCAGTCTGCGGCGTGGACACACAGGTAGACAGAGGCCCAGATAGCTGCCTCCCCGCACGCACACGTGGTCAGCCTCAGCGGGCCTGCAAGCATTTTCCAGAGCAGCTGTACCTGCTTACGCTCCTCCAGGCCACGTGGCAGTCCAGCTGTCCCAGGTCCCTGCCAGCCCTTGGGGCACTCGTTGTCATCTTCACGTGGTCGTCTGGTGGGCATGAGCGGCAGCCTACGGTGATTGTGAAGTGCATTTCTCTAGTGACACATGGCGGGGGCCCCTTTCCAGGTTGGGGGAGTCTCCAGAACAAAAGTCCCGCCCCAGGGCTGCTGGGCTGTCGGCCGAACCCTCGACACACAACACCGGACAGATGAGATGCACGGCAGTTTATTCGTCACCTGTAGTCGCAGCCCAGAGGAGGGAACGTGGGAACGAGCCAGGGGCTGTGGGAGGAGGCCCCGGTCCCTGGAGAAGAGCCGTTCCACAGGCTGGCAGGGGACGGACACCTGCCACTCGGGTATAAGCAGGAGCTGGGCCTGGTCCCCGCGCTAAGGCTGGGTCTGTGGCCGGAGGGCCTGGTCTGGAACAGGTGCGAGGGAAGCTCGTGGCTGGGCCTTGCGAGGCCCCTCTGGTTTCGTCAGATGTCGGGGTTACACGCCACACTAAATTTAGGGTTCATACCACAGGTGCTTTTATTCTTAGACTTTAGAATCATTTATCTAGTTTAGACAAAATTGTCCTGGGGTTTTAATTGCAACGACCTTAAATATGTATGTTTGTTTGGAGAAAAGCAAGGTCTTTGCCGTTTTGAACCTTTGCCCGGAAGTCAGGTGTGGCGCCCTTGGCCGGCCGCCCCTCACGTCCTGTCGTGGGGGCCGCAGATTGTGCGGGGTGGCGGGGAGGGGAGCCCACGGTTTTGTTTCCTGTTGCCATGAGTTTCTGCTTTTATTTATTTTACGAGTGCTTTTGGCCGCTGAGCAGGAAGGCTCTTCTGGGGGTAGGTATTTTTTTAGAGCCAGCCATCTTGTTGACCTCATTGGTGTTAAAGTTGATTATTTTAGAGTTCTTTAGCTAAAAAATTACACCCTCTGCCAGCGAGGGTCTTCCTTCTAATTCTATCTATCGGAACTCTTTCCTGTGATTCAAGCCCGTCTAGAGCAGGTCAAAGAAGAACACAGTAAAGCTCAGAAGGCATCTGACCGGATGTCCCTTATTCCTGATTTTAAAGATAACTGAATAAACACTGAGCGAGCACTATGCCGCCCGCCGCCAGCCCGGAGTGTGTCACAGGTCCACACAGGCACAGAGTGCAGTTCACGGGGGCACGGGGCACTGGTGTCTGCCTTCTCGTCCATGTCCCCACGGCGGGACACGCGCCCGCCAAGCCCCACCCCGGCCACAACCCAAAGACCAGTGAGGTCAGAAACGGTCGGCTCTGGGGGCACATTTGGCCTCCCCTTCAGGGAACAGACAGGACCTGCCGTGGGACGAGCCCAGCATGGCCACACCGCTGTTGGCGCGGTGGCCGCTGAAGCCTCTGCAGTGGCCATTCTACCTGGATGACTGGAGACACCTGTAGGAGCAGTGTTACAGCATCCTTTGCTTGGCTGGGGTTGGATTTGAATACAAACATGTTGACGAGATTTAATTTGTAAATCATTAAGAGAAGTTGAAAGGAATTATAAACTCTGTCTTAAGTTTGTCTTTGTCTCAGGAGGCCGGTCAGGACCGGGGGTGGTAAGCTCCTTTGAGGCCGCTTAGGGGGCGTCTTCATGCCCCTGGCTGCAGGTCATCGTGGCTTGCGGTCAGGGGTTTGCTCCTGTGGGGGGAAGGCGATGTCCTTGACCTCGACACAGATAAGTTGCGTCAGGCACAGCCTCTTTCATGAGCTCCATGGAGTTGAGGCTTGAGGTGTTTTAGGGGAGTCTTGGTGGTCGTCAGCTTTTCTTGGGCTTAAAACATCTCGGTCCCTGGCGGTGGGAAAAGCTACCTGTGGCCTCGGTCCGCGGTTAGCAGAATCGTTAGCAGTGACAGCTGCGTGCTGACAGGCACCGCCCCGTGGGCCTGGGTTCCGCGGGCTGCGCCCCTGGGGAGGGTTGCCACTTCTCAGGCGGGTCCCCACTCCGTCCCAGAGGCCCTGATGCGGCCCCTTCGTCTGCAGTGAACTTCGAGGCGCTGATCATCGCCATGTCGGTGATCGGGGGCAGCATCCTGCTGGCGGTCGCCATGTGCTGCTGCTGCTGCTGCTGCGGGACGAAGAGGAGCCGGAAGCCGGACAGAACCGAGGAGAAGGTCATGAGGGAGCAGGAGGGGCGGCGCATCCGGCAGGAGGAAAGGTGAGGCCCGGACTCGTCCCGCGCGGCAGCCTGTGGGCGTCACGCTGCTGAGCCACAGCGCCCCAGGCCGTGGTGTGGGGTGAGGGGCGCGGTGCGGGGGCCCAGCCGCGGCCGGAGGGAGCCGGCTGGCAGCACCCCGTGCTAACGACGTCCGGACCACAGGTCCTCGGTGCTGCGGTGGCAGGGCCTTGAAGGCCGTGCACCCTGCCTGCCTCCTTGACGAGCGCACGGAGGCTCGGAGGAAGGACACGTGGGTCGCTTGTCTGCCCGTGGCCGAGCTGGCTCTCTGTGCTGCCAGTGCTGACCAACAGCGCTCTGCTCAGAGCACTTCGGCGGGCGTGTGTGATGCGGCCGTAGGATGGGCGTTGGTCACCGTGCCTCCTAGACAAGGGACAGGGTGGCTCGGGGAGGCGCTGACTTGTCCAGACAGCCATTGGCGAGGCTTGAGGCTGGACTGGTTTCCATGCCGTCGCCCTGAAGCCATGTGCCCCTAAGCACTAGTGTCCCCACGTGCATGACCACCTCTAGGACCTGGCATGAGATTTCTGCCGACCAGAACGTCCCCTGTATGTGACAGCGGAGCGCCCAGCTTCAGACATTCGAATCGCTTTTACTGACTAAAAGATCGAATGGCACGATGTTGGGGCAGCCTCAGCACACTCCGCAATGCCATCCTGCCTGTCCCCGTGGCAGTGTGGCCCGGCGGCCAAACTCGTCCCCACTGCACCCGAAGGAGGCGACGGGGCTTCTTTTAAACTGACGCCGGAGTTTGGTGCTGAGCGTCGCCCTTTGACTTTCAGGAGAGCAGAGATGAAGTCGAGACACGACGAGATCAGGAGGAAATACGGTGAGTGAGGGCCGGAGGGTCCCCGTCCTGGCTGGGTGCGCGCCGCCCGGCGGCTTGGTCATCACTACGCTTCGGGAGGCCGTAGGGCGGGCTGTGGGCTCCCCAGGGACGGAGATGCCCCTGCTGCACAGGTTGTCCCCAGCAGAGCGGCCGTAACTGACCCCACGCAGTGTCCTGAAGGACGGGGCCCGGGACGTGGGTCTAAGCCAGACTTGTCCAGGAGCGCCGTGTGCCCACGAGGGTCAACGACACGGTCCACGTAGGCCCCGGCCCGCGGACCCCCCAGGGTGTGCTCACCCTGCCTCTTGACGGTCATGGCTGCGCCCCTTCCCTAAGGGTCAGCCCCACCGAGGCCCTGCTGCCAGTTGGCCGGGTCTCGCCCTGGCGTGTTGGGGTTTGTTTGCAGGACGGGGGTGGGGGTGGCTGCCATCGGTGTTTGCGAACATTGAGTCTGCACCCATGGTCAGCAGTTGCGCACGGTGGCGGTCGCGCCTCCTGCCCCAGCCGCGGTCACTCCCTCCGCGCCACACTGACGGCAGCCGCAGGGCCCCCAGCGCTCTGTTGCCCTTGACCTCGTGACCCGGGGGTCCTGTGCCCACATGACGGGGGCCAGGCAGCCGTGCTAAATCTAGAATTTTCTTGGACTAATGCACTTACTGTGAAGTCCCCTGTGCGTACGAGGAAATAGCATATTTTCACGGCATTTTGGGACCGAACCCACCGGTACGGTACAGCCGTCCCCTGCCTCCCCCCTCACCCCCGTTCCCAGCTTTTTTCATCCGCACCCAAAGAATAGCACAGACGTCCGCAGTACACAGGTCCGTGGCTGTCGCTGCAGGTAATCACCTTGTGTGACACGGGCTCTTAAACACGGAGAGCATGCGGCGTCCCCAGCATGAAGAGCGTTTCCAGCACCGCGGATTTATTTTACAGTTAAATGCACATTTCGCTGCACTTTTGCCGTCATACTTGACAGTTGAGTTGACGGTGGCCTTCGCTCTTACGTAGGCTTAATTCTTAGAGTCAATCAGTGTTCGTGAGGATGTTTAAAGTAAGATGGTTTTTCCTTTTTTCTGTATAGTATCAGCCAACCCCTGTGGGGAGAAATAAATACTGGCTTTACATTTCTTAATTTCTCTTTAAGGGAATCAGCAAGTAAGTCTTCACTTCTTAGGACCTTTTTTTCTTAAAATTACTGTTTTCGGTAAATTTTATTTCAGTTTTAAAGTCACCTGTGTGGTTTGACTTTCAAGAAAAGGTTTCACGTAGGATTTGAACCTGCTCAGAACACCCATTTCTGTGCGGCCTCAGTAAACCTTCGCACGAAGCTTCGCTGTAGTGCGTTCTCGGGTTTTGTCTCCTGCTGGTCGGGTGCGTTCGTAATCGAGTCCATTTTGCTTTCAGGTTTGTTTAAAGAAGAAAACCCTTACGCGAGATTTGAAAACAACTAGAGCACACTCCCCGCCCGGCCCGGCGGCGCAGGCGCGGAGCGGCCTGGGGGCAGGCCCGCCCGGTCCCGTGGGCGTCTGTCCCTTCTGTTTCCTGTTTGCTCACTGCAGACCTTGAGCCCGCCCGGGGCCGCCTTCGTCTCTGCTGCCCATCTGAGGAGGACTCGGTTCGGGAGCTGCTCGCCGACTCCACAGCCTGACACCCTGAGGCCTGCTCGTCCTTCCCCTCCCGCTGCGGCCACCGGTCTGCCCGGCCCTGCGTTCCCCTCTGTCCCTCCCGGGCTTCACACGGCCCTGGGGCCGGGGCCGACCGGTCCCCGTCATTCCCCTGGTGGCAAGGGCGGCCTCGCTTCTGACCTCAGCTGCAGGGAAGAGCACTGAGAGGCGACTGCACCTGAGATATTTTTAAAAATAATTCTTGGAGTTTATTCCCCTGCCTAGAAGATTGCACCAAAAAAATTTACTGTCAGAGTCGAGACCATTTATTGGGTAATTTTTAAATTTGCATCTTTACTAGAACGTGAAGGTTGTTTTCCAGTGAAAACGTGAATTATAAATGGAGTTTGAAACAACCTCCCTAAGGCATTCGGTGTGTGCTACCGTGTGCCGGCGACAGCTGTCAGCCCCGCGTGCAGTCACCTGTCCTCTGAGGTGCTCTCCCGGGTCTCTGAGGCTCTCCCTGCCATGAGGTGGGGTGCGAGCTACGAGGAAGGCCCCAGGCCCTGTGCACCAGGAGGCGGGGGGCGGGGTCTCCACACGCCACACACACCTCGCCCTGAGCCGCCCTTCTCTGTCCCGGGCATTCACGAGACTGTCCTTCAGTTTCTCATAAGGGCGTCGGTGGCCTCCAGGTGCCCTGTGGTGCCACATGCACGGTGGAGCCATTTCTTTCTGATCAAGAGACGTGGCTTCAGTATAGGCTGAGCGCGTGGCCGGGACGGCAGCAGTGACGCGCCTGGCCGCCGCTGTCCTTGAGTCTGGCCAGAGCCCCCTTTGCCCGGCTGCCTTGAATGAGGAAGCATTTGGCTTTGGGAAAGTCGGGTGCCCGGCACGTGGGAGAGACGCCATGCGCTCACCCTCCACGTAAGTTCGTGGGCAGGTCAGTGTGGCCGCAACAGCGCCAGACAGCCGACTGGCCTCTGCGGGCCTGTGCGGGAAGTAACCTCCGTACACACCGAGGCACTAACCTCTTGCAAAGCCTCCACCTGACTTCTCTGGCTTCTCTGACTTCTCTGATTTCTCGGGCATTTTGTAGCAGTTCAGAGCCGTGTGAAACATTCCTGAGTACTTTACAGCGGCCGCACACGTCGATTCTCTGCTGTTTGTTCATAGGAGAAACTTTAACGCGTCACAAACTTCCTGTTAGTGCGGTAGTTGCCACGCGTGTGGCTCGCGGGCGCCTCGAGTCCAGCGTGTTGGGGGCCCAGTGGGCCGGCTGCCCTGGCCCACACGCCTTCTCCGATGCGTGCTGGGAGCAGCCGGGTTACCACCTCCAGGAAACTGTGATGTTTGGAGTGCCTTGATTCTTACCCATTTTCCAGTAAATGATTTAATACATGCTTTTGCTGAATATGCTTTGTGTCCTTGTGCTTCATTTCTTGGCGGTGTTAACATGATTATAGATGCACCTGGACTGACGGTGGGGTCGCCCGTCGTAAGCCAAGCATGCCGTTTACCCCTAACCTGCAAGCATCGTGGCTCAGCCTGGGCCACCAGCCTGCAGGGGGCAGAGTTGTCCATCGCCACGGAGACGCTGTCCAGGCCGTTCACCTTCTGGATGGCATGGCCGACAGGGAGCTGCAGCTTGCCCGCTGCCCAGCGTCACAAGGGGGTGTCGCACTGTCTGTGCCAGCCCGGGAAAAGACCACGTTCGGAATTGGCGATGCGGCTTCTGCTGGGTCCTGTCACGTTTCACGGTTGTGAAGGGGAAGAATTGTAAGTCGAGCCCTCGGAAGTCGGGCCGCTGGGACTCAGAGCGCGAGGCAAGTTAGGCTTGCCAGGTGGAGGCAGAGACTTCTGGGCCCGACTCCTGGTGCGCGAGGCCCATGTCCTCAGACTGTCTGGGTCCCCAGCCCGGCCAGCCCTGCACTCCTGTCCATGCATCCTCCCCCCGTCCGGGCCGTGTTTCCCTTCTCTGCTGGAATCGGATTCAGAGAACCCCAGGAGAAGGCAGCTCTGCCTTTGAACTTCGTGTCCGTGGCTCCCCTGTTTGAGACATCACTGTCGACAGACACTGCCACCCTCTGTCCTCCCTCCTGGGGTGTGGGGAGCGGCCAGTCCCTCTGCTGAGTTGCTGCCAGATCGTTTTACTCTTGTGTCAGTCTTCAGGGCCCAGGACCTCCCTGTGCTGCGTCAGTGTCCGTAGGCACACGCCTGTCTGCCAGTGGCCGCATAGGACACCAGAGCCTGCCCTGCAGGACCCCGCGGCACGCCACCCACTTCCTGTCAAAAGCACACGGGCCGTCAACTCCCGCTCTCGTTCTGGAACGTCTCGGTTACAGGCCCACATCTAGATGGGGGAGGTAGGAGGTCACATCTCTGTCCCCAGACGTGGTCCTGGGATGGCCTTGGGCCTGGCGGGTCCTCCAGAGCATCCAGTCCCCATGGGAACCGTCCGTCAACCTTGGATGCCCTTAATCCGCGATCCCGGAGCGGCCGTCCCGTGTTCTGGAGCCTGAGTGCTGAGCGGTTGCTGCCTGCGGAGAAGCCACTAAACGCCAGCAGCATGACGGTCCCCAGGGATCTCCTCTGCGGGTTCTGGTTCTCTAAGCTGGTGGACGGGCACCTGGTCGACAAAGTGGATGCTTTGGTGGCAGGAGTGGCGTTGGAGTGAGGGTGGGTGCTCGATGACAGGTGGCAGCGACCCCAGCTGTCGCTCCCGTGCTCTCTGGACAGTCTCGTGTTCCCGCGTTCTGCGTGTCCCGTCTGCTCTGCAGGGGGCTTGCTGGGCCAGGTGGAGTCAGTGAGCATCTCTGACAGGGCGAAGGTGTGGCACTTTCTTCCTGCCTCACGACTCCTAACCTCACGCCCCAGTTTGACATCGTCGCCATCTTTGTTTCCACAGCAGCTTTACAAAATCCCAAGGGCCAGCTCCAGTCACTCGGAGGGTCTCAGAGACTCGTGTTCAGAGGGCAGTGTGAGGAAGGGGTGCCACCCCGGTGTCAGCTCAGGTGCCTGCAGGGCCCAGGCCGAGGAGGGACACTGGTCTCTGATCAGAACCTAATCCAAAGCGGCGTCAACTTGCCAGAGCAGTTGACTCAGTCACTGTAAAGGGTCGTAACCCGGTGTAAGGAGTAGCCAGCGTGAAGACAGTTAACCAGACATAAAATAGTTAACCGGGCATGGAGACAGTTAACCAGACATTATGAATAGTTAACCAGACATATAGTTAACCAGGTACTAAGCAGTTCAGCCCTTGCCACAAGGGGTGCTGACTAGGTGAGTGACGGGGACTGGGCGTCTGGGTGCCAGCGGTCCTTGGGAGGAGGTGGGCCGGTTCGCGCTGGGCCCTGCCTGGAGGAGGCCCCATTGGCCGACCCTGCTTGGAAGCCTTACCCCACCAGGGCCGGGGGGGCACAAGGTTGGATGACCTGCTCTGGAGACTGGGCCCCTTTCCCAAGAAGGGTGCCAAGACGCGCCACCCCCTCCAGGTGACCTGGAGTGAGGTTAGGGTGCTCGATGACAGACAGCCCTGAGCCCTCAGGCCAATGGGGCCTACTGCCAGGCCGGGCTGCCTATCAGGCCCTGGGCGTGAACTGTCCCACCTCCCGGGTGCCAGCTGATGCTCCTGCATGCCCACTCCCCTGCCACTCACCCAGTTAGCACCCTCTGGCGAGGGCTTAACCATCTCATGCCTCTTGGACCCTGGCCGAAGGAGCGCGGGCGGCGGCACACCGGAAGCCTGTGTGCTCAGCCACAGGGCTGGATAGGTGACTGAATTCCAAGGCTCCAGGCCCTACAGTCAGGGTAAGCTATTTCAGGGGACACAGGAGCACGTGCTGGTAGGTTCTAGGGTCTGCTGGCAGCCCGCGCCCTCCCATCCTCTCCTTCAGGCCCCGATGACCCTGACCCCATCACGTCTCAGGCCTTTACCACCGCCAGCTGAAGTCTAGCCCTGTCACCTGGGCCTCAACATGCAGGGTGCGGCAGTCCCCCCAAACCCCTCTGCCTGTCCCTCACAGCCCCCATGCTTCCAGAGCCTTGTTGGGCCCATAGCTTCCTCGCCACCCTGCCCTGCACCCTCTCCTCCCTGGCCCGAGGGACCCCTTCAAACTTCAGGTCTGGTTTGGGGACCCACACAACCCCCCACGGCTTCCCCCGCACATAGAAAAGTCCAGGCGCGGGGAAGGCCTGTCTGGAAGCACGCTGGGTGTGCCAAGTGGCCCCAGGTGCCAAAGGAGCCGACGGCCCAAGAACGAGGCAGCCGAGCCCAGCGCGTGGATGAGTGAGTGTGGAGCCCACGACAGAAACGCAGTCCACGCAGCGGCAAGAAGAAACGGATCCCCGCACCCCACACCCCGCACCCCGGCTGGGCGCTCACATCTCCTAACAGGGAGACTGCGGGATGGTCAAAGGGGTCAGACGCCAGGAGGCTCTGGTGCCAAGGTGAGCCAAGACAAGATCAAGGGCAACCTGCCCCAGGGAGAGAACTGACGGGAATCCTGTGACCAGCCCGGAGCTGCCCCAGGGGAGGGGGCGGGGGCGGCACCTGGTTCCCCCCGGTGTCGAGATGGCGGGTTAGCTTTCAGATGGAGCCCTCATGTCCTGCACGCTCTAGACACCCTTTGGTCTCCACCTGCATCTCCCTCCCTCCAGCACACCAGCCCCTCTTAGCCCACCCTGCTGTGCTTGCTCCTTGGAGCACCTGGGGCACCTTCTCAGGCATCCTGGCAGCGCCCGCCTCTGCTCCCTCTGTTCAGGTGTGTGCACTTTCCATGGCCACCTACCCGAAGAGCCCTCCTTAGTTACGATCTGTTCCCTAACTCAGATCTGTTGTTCAGTTTTTCTGGCTACCTAATGTAGCGGGGTCTGATCAGAAGAACAGAACCAGTAGGATATCTGTCCATCTGTCTGTCAGTCCGTCCGTGCATCCATCCACCCACTAACCCCACTCACCCACCCATCTACCCATCCACCCGTTTTCTATGGATCTGTTACGGGGAATTGGCTGCCACAATCATGGGACTGTGAATCCCACGCAGTCCCTGTGAGACTCATCTGATGCCGGGGCTTAAAGTCTGCAAGGTGGGCAGACAGGAACGAAGGGTCATGAGCAGTGGGACCTCTCAAGGAGGGACTGAGCCCCGTCTTCATGTTCGTTGCCTCTGCCCCCTTCCATAAGGGGGTCCTTCAGAAGCAGGGCCCTTTGTCATGGAGCTCACTGCTCACTCCTGGCCTGCTGCTGCGCCCACAAGGTAAATAGGCAAAGTGGCCGCTAACTCCTCTCTGTGCTCCAGAATCTCCCAGGAACCTGCCTTTGGCCCACTCCAACTAGAATGCACAAGAAAGGGAATTCTAGGGGTTTTCACCAGCTACCTTGACATGTTGCAAATCTTGCCACCTCGTATGGCACATGCCAATCTGTTCATTATCTGTCTCCTGCCCCCAAGGACAGTACCGTCATCTGCTGTGAGCTGAGCAAGCATTTGTGAAATGGATGGATGGGTCAGTAGTTGAGTGGATGGATGGGTAGGTGGGTGGATGAATGGATGGATGGATGAGCAAATGATGGACCGATGGATGGAAGGATGGGTGGATGGGTGGATAGGTAAGTAGGTGGATGGATATCCGGAGATCATTATTGTTTTATAGAGTCATTATCCACTTAGATTCACCTACATATGTCTGCTCTTCTCCGTGCTTCGTTCCCTCTGGCATTTCCATGCTTCCGTCTGAGATCGATGTCCCTCCGCTAGAAGATCCCCCTTTAGTATTTCCTCTAGTGCGTGCTTTCTGGCAATGAACGCTAGGTGATTGGCTTTTTCTGGATATCTTTATTTCATTTACGTTTTTATACAAAATTTTAATTGGTACAGAACTCTATGTAGGCCGTCAATTTCTTTCGGCATTTTGTAGATGTTATTCCATGGGCACCTGGCTTCCGTGTCGCTGTTGCCAAGTCCGATGTCTTTTTCTCCTTTAAATATCTGTCTGATAGTCTCTTTGCTTTTGGTTCTCAGCAGGCTTACGATTATATAGTCAAGTGTGGTTTTCGCATTTATTCTGATTTGGGTTGGTAGTTTCTCTGTAATCTGCGGTGTGTTATCTTTAGTGAATTTTGAAAAATCCTCTTTTATTATCCCTTCAAATGTTTCTGGACTATTCTTTCCTTCTGGGATTCCGTTTTACAAAAATGTTAGATCTTCCCACCATGTTGCATCTATCTCTTAGGCCTTTCACTATATTTTCCATACTTTTTTCTGTTTTTGTCTGAATATTTTCTTCTGACCCATCTTCCAGTTCATAATCATCTCTTTCATTGTGTCTAATCTGTTGTCAAAACCATCTTCCAAATTCATAATTTCACAGACTGTATTTTTGTTTTCAAGTTTATATTTTATTCTTTTTTTACAGATTCCACTTCTCTGAATATTTGCATCTCATAATCTATTTCCTTGAATATATCAAAGTGACTTTGAAGTCTGTGTCTGACAATGCCGACATCCTGTTCTCCTGTGGGTTTATTACTAATATATATATATATAATATTACTATTATATGTTATATACATATTACATATATATTTTTTTTCCTTGGTTTTAGATCATTTGTCTTCTGGTTTTCTTTGTTAACTTTCATTCAATTCTATATATCGATATTTTAGGTAATTTGAGGCCCTGGATGATGCTGCTTTCCTCCAGAGATTTCTTTTTGCTTCAGGCTGGCAATGAGGAGAGCAGATCAGCTTAGTCCAGTTTGGGAGTGAGCTGTCTGGATGCGGGGTTTGTCTTTGTGCAGACTAATCTATTTACGCTGCAGGCTTACTCCTTTGTCGTAGACCTCAGTGCGCTAGCTCCGGGTCCGGGTTATTTATCAGAGCTCCCTACCAGTTTATCTTGCTGTTGGCCATGCCCAGTTATTGTCTCCTCCAGCCTATGAGACAAAGCTGTGCTCAGTGTTTCAACTTCTTGTCCACTGAATACATTACGGACCGTATCGTGCAGGTCTCGCCCTCCCTGTCTCTCCCTCCGTGCACACACAAACGAAAGGCCATGTAGGGACACAGGGACATGCTGACCATCTATATAAGCCAAGGACAGAGGCCTCGCTTGAAACCAACCCTGCTGGCGACTTGATCTTGGACTTCCAGTCTCTGGAATTGGGAGGAAATAAATTATTCTTAAACTACACAGTCTGTGGTGTTTTGTTATGGGGGCCCAACAAGATACATACATCGTACGCATCACCAAACGCCTCGAAGGGGAAACTTACATCCTTTCTTTCTGGGCTCTTCGCCCCTTAGAGAAAGTGTTCTGTTTTGGTAGCTATCTGATGTCTTCCGATTTTCAAAATATTTCATACAGATTTCTTGTTTAAAACCATAATGGTTTTATAATTTGCTTTAAAAAAAACTTATCGACATCACATGAGCACCTTTTCCTGTTATCGACTACTCTTTTACACATTCCTTCTAATAGTGACATAGACTTTCATTATGAGTGGACCATAATTTAACTAATTTCTTATTGTAACACATTTAGATTCTGCGCTCCATCAATCCTAAGTTATATATTTTTCATACTCTAAATCTGAAACCGGGATGTGTCTTCCATCCATAGTTGAATGTGTATGTGGCAATATGATGTTATGTTTTATAACTGATGGTGTCAGAGTTAATGGATCCAAACAATGCCTACCCAAAGTCACACCACAGCCAACAATCTGGGGGGTGGGGATGGTCTGGTCCCCACCGTCTCTCTCTTTCCTGGAAGGGGCTGGTTCCTGGAGGCTCCCTTCTCCCGAAAGCAGAGTTTGAGCTGGCCATTGTACCTAGGGATCCTCTGGCAGAGGTGGGCCATCGTCCAGATTCCAGGATGAAAAGGACCAAAGCCTTGGACCCGGCAGAGGCGGGAGGTGGGCTGACTAGACCTGTGACACGGCAGCCTGTTTTGAGGAGTCCCCTTCCCCTCTCCTCAATGGTACCTCTGATCAAGAAAGTGATTTTTTTTGAGTCAAAGATGGTTTGTGAAATTAAGAGTCCATGAAAACATGACTCTATGGCTTTGTGATTTTAACAGAAAATTAGTGGAACCCAGTCAGCTGGGCTAACCCAGGAGGGAAACGGCTCCATCATTTAGGTTCAAATCCTAGCTGTGTGATAACGTGCAGGCCCCCTCCCCCTAAACCTTTGATTCCTAGTTGGCAAAAGAGGGATCACGAGGCCCCCCGCTTCAGAGTGCTGTGTGGCTTGAGTGGGATCATGCACCCCGGCAGCATGCTGGGCACACTGAGCAACAGATAAATGCCAGCCGTCACCGGTCCATTTCCTCGGGAGGCACTAGGATTGCAGACGGACGCACAGGAAGAGCTGGGACTCCTAAGAACGCGGGCCTCGTGGTACTGAAAGATGTCCTGACTCTGGCGGTGTCCTCCGGCCTGTTCCCAGTGTCTGCCTGAGTGCCCATTGTGGCTGTGCGGATGGGGCCTAACCCTGGGTTCGCCCCCAGAGCACACTGGTCAAGCTCACTGACCAAGCGCCCGCGTTCAAATCCCAGTTGTACTGCTTACCAACTCTGGGACTGCAGGTGTGTGATGTGACCTCTGAGCACCTCCATTGCCTCACCTGTGACATGGGCTGCTGTGAAGATTGTGAGCACTAGGATCTGGCACAGGGTGCACACTCCAGAGACTAGCGAAACGGTCACAAGAGGGCCTCCTGCGCCCATCCCACGATCTTCCCCGCGCGCTCAGCTTCCACCCGCCAGGTTCAGAAGCCCCGAGCCGGGATTAGACAAAGGGAGATGAAGCCGCAGAGGGAGCCTGGCCGAGCTGAGTGAGAACGGGACAGAGGAAGAGTCCACATCCCTGACCCGTTGGTGCCTCTGTCCACCTGCAGCTCTGGGTGACGGAGGTCAGACCTCAGTTTGTGCAGCTTCAAAATACACAAGGAATGTGTCCTCGGTGGGCAGAGCCTCGGTTCACCCCCGCGGCTCTTCACGCCCTGACGCTTGGCTCCCCAGTGAAGGCGAACCCAGTCTTCTCCAGTAGAGGGTCGCCGCGGAGGCGCCCCTGCCTCACCCAGGGCCCCCGTGGCCAGTGGAAGTGGTTCACCAGACTGGCCTCATTTTCCTTTTTCCTCGGAGAAACGCACTCTCCACGCGGGAAACGTGCGCCTGGGCTTGGCTGGCTGAGCTTAAGTAGGCGAGGGACCAGGTCTGTGTACCGGGGCACTGAGGAGGCGCACAGGCCCCCAGGTAATGGGCCAGTGCTGGCCCTGACGCCGCACCTGGGCTGGCCTAATGGACTGGGTTCTTTGTGCGTCCCCCGGGGCCCTCGGTGCCCACCGAGGCCCTCTTGCCACCCGCCCTCGGTGCCCCGAGCGCCCCCGAGGTCTCAGCGCGTCGCCCCCGCCCCCAGTGCCCTGGGCGCCCCCGGGAGCCGGGGCCGCTGGGATAGCGCGGGGACCCGCCCCGTGACGCATTCCCAACCGCCAGGAACCTCGGCCCGGCCGGGCGCGCGCTCGACGCCCCGGGCCGCGCGCATCGTGAACGCGCGCGCACCACGTGACCCCCGCCGGCCAACCGGCACGCCAGGATTTGGGGGGCAAAGCGCGGCCCCGCGAGCAGTTGCGGCGGGAGAGCGGCGGGCCGAGAGCGTGACTCGCCCGCTCCGGCGCTGCCCAATTCCCCGCCGCCGCCCCGCCGCCTGCGCAGCCATGTCCGAGGAGAAGCCCAAGGTAAGGGCTGGTGGGCGCGGGCCGGCCCTCGAGGTCGACTCCCGCCCGCGCCGTCCCCGCCCGTTCCCCGCGCCCCGGGCGCCCTCCGCGGCGGAGCGCAGCCTCGGGAGCCAGCGGAGCCGGCGGGGCCGCCCTGGGCCCGGGCCTCCCGCCCCTCCCCCCGCTGCCGCCGCCGCCGCGCCGCTCGGCTCCCCTCCCCCGCCCGCCGCGCGGTGCCCCGCCGTCCGCCCAGGCTCCGCCCCTCCCCCATTTGCCAGCCGCGCCCCGCCCGCTGCCCAGGGTTCTCCGCCCGCAGCCTCGCGGGCCCCGCCCTCCGCGCTCTGCCCGACTGCCCGGGCCCCGCCCCCGACCAGGCCCCGCCCCCCGGAGCCCCGCCCAGGGCCGACCTAGGACGCGGGGCGGGGCCTGCGCGGCGCCGCGCGTCCCGACTCTTCCTGGCCCTAAATACCCCGCCGCCACCGCCCCTCAGCCGCCGGAACACAGCGTCTCCGGAACCCCCTGCCGCGTCCAGACGCCCCTCCCTTGGAGTCCTCTGTCGGGGTTCCCTCCACCGACCTCCCCCGACGGGAAGCTCCCCTCCCGAATCCCGGTTGCGATCTCGGACGCTGCCACCCACTTTGGGGAGAAACCCCGCCCGCTTCCGCCGGGACCCCTATCGGGCACAGCCCCTCCCCAGGACCTCCTCTGTCGCCGGTGCCCTCCCCTGCTACGCCCCTCGCGCCGGGACCCTAGTCCGCAGACCCGCCCAGCGCTGTTTGCTGAGGCCCCCTCCTCGGTCCTCACTGCGGGCCACCCCGAGGGACCCCGAGAGGCCTGGCCTGGCTGCACGCGCTGGCAACCTTTACCGCCGCCCCTCTTGCCGCCCTCGGGCGTGTGCCCACCCTCCCCCAGTATGTCACCCGGCGTGCCCCATCCCCCGGTCCCCATGGCGCCCTCGGGCCTGCGCCCACCCTCTCCGTCGTCCCTAGGCGTGAGCCTCCGGTCCCCATGGCGCCCTCCGGTCTGCGCCCCTCCCTGGCGTTGGCCTCAGTCTTTGAGGAGGCCGCAGGCGGTGTGCTAACTAGTGTTTAAAACAGGCTTCCGAAGCTTTTCGTCCGCACTGTTAGGCTAGTTTTTTTGCCTAAGGAAGATCTGCTGGCTTCCTCTGACGACAGCCGCGTCCTGGAGGTCGCACCCCCACAGCGGAGACCGAGCCCAGCGCGTGGGCAACACAAGGGCACAGCCGGGCTTGGGGTGGACCTGTGGGCCCACGTGGAGCCCACACCCTCCCTGCCCCGCTTTGAGGAGAGGTCACACTCCGGGCACACCTCTCTGCAGATGCGGCGGGAGCCGCCTTCGCTTTGTACACGTGGGCTCCAACTCAGCCTTTTCTGCCGCGGCTCCTTCCCAGCGGGTCGTTGGGCCAAGAATAAATGCCGTCCTCACGTTCTCCCGGGCGGTTTCCTCTCACTGAAGTTTAAATAGTGTGATATGCACTCGGAGCTCGTTTCTTTGGTGTTTTTAAACTTAACTCTGCCAGTCCTGTCAACTCCCATTGTCTTTTGTCAGTTGCATAAACACATTTTAACTGCTTCTAAAAGGACTAAATGCTTTGTCGTGCCTGCTGAGGAGTCCCCTCTGTCCCCTCTGCTCTGGGCCTGGCAGGAGGCCATGGTGCTCTAGGAAGGAAAGCCTGACGGGTCGGCTGGGAAAGCAGCCTCTCACCCCTGCATGGCCCAGGCACCGACTGCAGTGAATTGTCTTTTTTAGGGTTTCTTTTTTCTCTCATTACTCTTTGTTTATTTGGAATTCACCAGGGGTCTGGGACAGGCCTTTTGTTCTTGGTTTCCCTCTGTTAGAGGGGAGAGGTACCTGGGGCCTTTAGCTGGTGCCCCATTGTCCCTGGTGAGGCCCTGTGCACGGTCTGCAGCCACTGCCTTGTGTTTCTGTTCGCTTTGTGTTCTGGGCCCTGCATCTGTTTGAGCACGTCCGTATCTTTTCGTCATGAAAGCAAATGCATCCTCTGTCCTCATGCAAAGGAATGAAGTTGGATCCTTCTTAACACCATGTACAAAAATTAACTCGAAATGGATCAAGGACCTAAATGCGTAAGACCTAAACCAATAAAACTCTTAGGAGAAAACAGACAGAAGCTTCACGACATTGGATGTGACGATTATTTCTTGGATCTGACGCCAACAAGAAAAAACAGACAAACTGAACTTCATGAAAATTAAAATTTCGTGCATCGGAATGTGATGTGGACACTATCAACAGTAGAAAGGCAACCTATAGACGGGGAGAAGATGTTGTAAATTGTATATCTGACAAGGGATTAATATCCAGAATGTATAGAGAATTCCTAAAACTCAACAACTAAAAAACAACCCCACTTAGAAATGGGCAAAGGACTTGAGTAGACATTTCTCAAAGGAGAGATAGGCCAATGGCCAATAGGACACGAAAAGATGCTCAACATCATCATCGAGGAAATGCAAACCAAGACCTCATACCCACTAGGATGGCTGCTGTCAAAACAAAAAAAAGTGTTGGCAATGACGTGAAGGAATTAGAACCCTTGTGCACCGTTGGTGGGAACGTAAAATGGTGAGCAGCTGTGGGAAACAGGATGGCAGCTCCTTAAAAAGAAATTCACCATATGACCCAGCAATCCCACTTCTGGCTACATACCCAAAATAATTGAAAGCAGGGTCTCGAGATACTCGCGCACCAGCGCTCGCTGCAGCATTATTGGTGATGGCTAAAATGTGGAAGCAACCCAAGTGTCCATCGATGGATGAGCTGGTGAGCAAAATGCCCATCCGTACAATGAAGTTTTAACCATCCATGAAAGGGAAGGTGATTCCGACACACACTATGACGTGGATGGACCTTGAAGACATTATGCTGAATGAAATAAGCCGGATACAAAAGGACAAGTACTGCATGATCCATGTCGTTGAGGTCCCTAGAATAAAAATTATGGAGACAGAAAGTGGGATGTGGGTGCGAGGAGTTATTGTTCAGTGGGTCAGAATTTCAGGTTTATCAGATAAAAAGAGCTCTGGAGAGGACGGTGGTGATGGCTGCACGACCTTACGAATGTACTTAATGCCACCCCAAAATGGTCGAAATGGTAAATTTTACATTGTGTGTATTTTAACACAGTAAAAATAATGGAAAAAAAACTTATATCTACGAGCGGGACGTGGTACCCTGGATCGGATCCCACAACAGAAATAGGACGAAAACTGGCAGAATACCAAGAAAGCTCGAAGTGTCCTTGATAATGACGTGGCAGTGCTGGGTGCTCAGCTGTGACACGCACGTGGGGCTGCAAGACGTCCATGTGGGGACGGGCGTGGGGCGCACAGGAGCTCGTGAGCGCTGTTTTGCAACTTTTCTGTAAATGTGAAATCATTCCAAAATAAGACCTTCAACTGCAAAAAATACCCAAATGCATTCTTAGTCTCTGGGAAACAGAGCAGGTGCTCCAAGAGGGGCCGCCCAGCGCGTCTCGGCCGGGGGTCACCGAGCACCTGTCTGCCCCGCCAGCTCTCCCACCCCACACGAGTGTAGGTTGCGGGCATGGGTGGCGTGTGTGGTGCCCGGCCGAGTGGCCAGTGGGCGCCTCCCCCGGGCATCCTCCTCCAGGCTCCTTGCTGGTGTCTCGCCTCCCGGGGCGACTTCTCGGCCGCTCCAAGAACCCTGGACAGAGCTGCACCCCACACAAGAATTTGAAGAGCCAGCGTGCGGGATGCAGCCGCCTGCTTCCAGGCCCCTTCTGTTGGGGTGGCTGGGGACACAGGGAGGGGAGCAGGGCCCCAGCCCTCCCAGCAGGGCGGGTAGGGGAGAGGTGTGGAATCCTCCACGGAGCCTGCCAGTAGTCCTGGCGCTGAGCCCTGACATGGCGGTCACTCCTCCAGGGCCACACTGACAAGTGACACATCCGGGAAGAGATGAGCATGTGTGTCAGCCGGAGAAAGTGCAGCATACGCTTTGATTTCCATCAAAACTTGGGCCAGCTTCATCACTTCATTAAAAATAAACGACTCCTTTATTCCCAAATGGTGCCAGATAAAGGAGGCGGCACTGTGCCTGCGGGACCCTCGAGGGGCGTGTCACTGCGGACGCGTCACTCTGGCTCCTAGGAGATGCTGCAGACGGAGCCTCTGCCCCGTGACAGATGTCAAGTCCACGTGTTTCCAGGAGACAGGAACTGTGCGTCCTTGTTCGGGAGCGTGAGCACGTCAGGGCTCACGTGAAAGCAGATGCCGGGAACGTCCCCGCTCAGGTGGGACTGACCGAAGGCGAAACTGCACAGGGAGGGCTCGGCTTCCCCCCACGGTCGCGGGCAGCAGGAAGGTGGACACGTGTGGGCGGCCTGGCTCGGCTGCTCAGAGCACGTGGCCCCCCCTCCAGCCTCACAGGACCCATCTTGCGACAGACGGGACTTCCAGTTTTCTCCTACATTTGTTAAGCGGACTGTTTTCTTTGAATTAACAATCTGTGAGCTCTGTAGATCTGCGTCGCGTTTCCTTACACACGGATGCTCGGAAGTTAAAAATAAATTCTGTGTAAAAATAAACGTCACGTGACTGGCTCTAGATTGCTAAAGAATTTTAAGACTTAGGTTGCTTGTAATGGCTTAAAAAACCCAGCAATTACCTAAAGACTTGCCCTTAAAACCGTGGTCGTCTTGAAATGTGGTGTCAAGGCCCCGTTTGCGTCTTTTGCAGGAGGGTGTGAAGACGGAGAATGACCACATCAACCTGAAGGTGGCCGGGCAGGACGGCTCTGTGGTCCAGTTCAAAATCAAGAGACACACCCCGCTGAGCAAGCTGATGAAGGCCTACTGCGAGAGGCAGGTGCGCTGCGGCGGGGCGCTGGCCTGGAGCGCCTGCGTGCGCATGCGTTTGTGTGTCTGAACGTGTGCATATTTGCATGCATGCGTGTGTGCGCACACGTGTGTGTGTATTCGTGTGCATGTGCGTGTCTGCGCACACGTGCGCTTTCCTCTGTGGCCTTTCTCTGCCCCGTCTCCAGGGTGCGCCCACCGCCTGTCCCAGCAGATCCACTGTCTGCCCTTCCCCAGGAGGCGGGGGCGGCGGCCTCCGGGTTGGGGTTGGGCTGGACAGCTCCTCCCTCTGAGGTCGCAGAGCCAGAACCTGTGTGCACCTCCTCCTCCTCCCCACGGTGGCTGGGCCATGTCTGTGGGGACGCAGCCCTGGTCACAGTGTGGTTTCTAGATGATACCCGATTCCTTCCCTTGGTTCATCAGTCGTCACTGGCCTCCACCCACAGTGACCAGTGAGACTGCACTTTTTTAGCTGTCGCTGTTGTTAGTGTCATTTTGAACTCGTGGCTCCAGTGTACCTGTGCTTTGTCCCTCGGTCTGTTTTGTTCTCATCAGTGCTCCTGTGGCCTCATTTCTGGTCCTGGGGCCTGTCCAGTCCCGCGAGTCCTCACTCGGCGGCTCTGCCTGCACAGTGCTCTGGAGTGACGGGGCGTGGGGCTCCTGGTGCCCTCGGCCTGCCCCGCGCCCCCTCGATGGAGCCGTTTCTCTGAGCAGCAGGCAGCTGTCCTCTGCCGCCGTGGGAGCGCGAGTGCCGAGTCGGCCTCCGCTGTTGGCTTTGAGACTCCGGCCTTGGGAGTTTGTTGTCAGGACACCGCAGGAAAGTGACGTCATGACGTCTTGCTCTGGCCCCCGCTTCTCAAACCCTGCTCCCCAGAAGCATCTCTGCCAGCGCTTCGACTTTCTCTTGAGCTTTTTCTCGGTAAATGTGCTCACGCTGTTCTGCGTTTTCAGTTTAGAAGTTATTTTTACCTGTGAAAGGTGGCGACTCGGCTGATGCTGCAGCCACAGCGCGCTGTCCCTCGTCCTTGTCCTCGCAGTCGATCGCTCGTCTGCAACGACCTGTTGAGTGTCGTTTTTCCTCGTCTGGTGGTGGTGCGGCCCACTGTGGACGCACCCCCACGTTTCCCCTGTGCTGTCCATCCCCCCACGTAGGCAGGCACTGCTGCGTCCTTGCTTTTCCCGTTGTCCTGGGAGCCCCTCCTGTCCTGTGCCCCCTGGACAGCTTGCTTTTGAGGCTAGCTGTCTCCAGAGCCGCCTGAGTTGTTCTGGAAGTTTCTTTCCCTCCCTCCGGTGTATTTTCTGTATTAATCACCTTTCCTGTTTTGATGGAGCACGTCTTCCAGGCTTTTGTTCAGAAAAAGTATGTAAAAGGCAGCATCTCTGAGACACAGCGTCTGAAAACGACTTGCTTCCTATACTCCTTCGGCCTGGGATATTGGAGCGCACAGAAATTTCAGGGTCGAAACTCATTTTCCTGTTTCGGACCTCCTGTGTTGTCTGCCCCCGGCTTCCGGTGTTGCTGTGACCGTCCAGTGGCATTCTGGGTCTGTCGCCTTTGCGGGTAACTCGGCCTCCCTCTGAGCACTGTCGGGGCCCCACGCCCGTGTTGGGGCTCCCACCGCCGCGTGCTTCGGGGTGCGCAGGTTCAGCTCTGCCTTTCTGGGAACCCGTCTCGGTTCAGAACCGCACTTCTGTCGGTCCTGAAAGCTGTGTCCCTCCCCCGCCTCGGCTCCCTCTCCTCGGTGGCTCCCTCTCCTCGGTGGCTCCCTCTCCTCGGTGCTGTCGCAGGGCCCTGTTCACCGGTCGTGACCTGTTTTGGACCGTTTCGTTGTCGCTGTGGGTTTCTTTTCTGGGGCCTTTTCTCAACTTTATGTGGACGGTCTGATTCCTGTCGGGATTTCTGATCTCCAGTTTCTAAGCTCTTGTGCTTCGAGGCTTCTTCCCCAGTAGACTTACTGTCGCTTTCCACATCCCTGCGAACTGGGAGCGTGCACGCGCGTGCACGCGTGTGCGTGTGTGATGTATTCTCGGACCCCTTCCCCCACCTGCGCCCTCCCTTCTCCATCTGGTCTGGTCTCACACAATGAGGCTTCCCCTTAAATGCCCTCTAACCCTCGATTAACTGCTCGCATCTAAGAACGAAGCACTGAAACCTGGTGAAAAGCTGCATGCTTGTGTGTGTGTGCGCGCGCGCACGTGCACAGGGCCCACACCTTGCTGTGGGGCGGCCTGCTAGGGTTCGTGGTGTGGGGCTCCTGGATGTGGCAGCCTGTGAGTCCTTGAGTTTTCCCAGAAGTGACCTCCAGGCTCCTGCCTGTGCCGTGGGAGTGCCTGCCACTCCCCACCGCTGGGCTGCGGCCCGGGCTCCCTCTGTCTGGGGGAGGGGCAGCACCTGGGCTCTGGGATTGCGGACCTTGGCTTGGGGGCTGATAGGATCTTCGAGGCATCACCCCTAGATCAGCTGCTGGCTGCATGTCGGCCTCCCAGAGTGACAGACCCCGCCTCTCGGGGCTGCATCTTGTTGCCCCGACCCCACCCCTACTTTGGAGTCTAGCGTCCACAGCCTTGGAGCCTTCAGCTTCCAGCTCAGCGGTGACACCCGTGGTCTGTTGGCCCTTGCCCTCTCCCGCTCTTTGTCCTGTTGTTCGTTGCTTATTTCTTTATGCTTTTCAGCGGGGCAGAGGTGTGGGCTCGACTCCTGCCTGTCCTGTTTGCGTGAAGTCGGAACGGCCTTTTAAAGGTGGTCGTCTCTGCACACCGACCCGTTCACATTCCCTCGGGACACAGAAAGGCGACACGTGCTCCTTTGCGGATGGAAAGTGTCCTCCTGCCTTTCTCAAGGCCCCAGCCATTGGGATTGCTTCCGAGTGTCAAGCGGCGTCCTTGTCACATGCCTCGTCGCCTGGCCTGTTTCTGAGAGACTTGAAGGGGGTCGCGGTGGTGCCGGCACTGTGGAAAGCTTGCTTGGCTCATGGGGGGAAGCGAGGGTGAGGATGTGCGTTGGGCTAGAAGCTGCTAGAATGGTACTTTCTGAAGGTGTGGTGTTGCCGTCACGTAGACTCGATTACAGGCCCACCAGTGGGTTTAGAATCAGTTGGCTCGTCAGTGTGTGTGTTCTGAATTGTGGTATTTTGGTGTAAATATTTGACTTTTCTGAATTAATGCGTTGCCTGGAAATATGGACTGGTATTTGCTTTTTCGTTTCAGGGCTTGTCAATGAGACAGATTAGGTTCCGGTTCGATGGGCAGCCGATCAACGAGGCGGACACCCCGGCCCAGGTATGGCAGCAGCATCTGACTGAGGCCCCCACTGGCCCTCGTGGGGCACCTTTGTGTCCTCGGGGGCCTATTACCGGGTGGTTCAGTGTTTAAATTTGGAGGTTCATTGTTTCAAATGGGAAGGAAGCCTTTGTGGGACATCCTCCTCTGCGCTGGGAGATGTGGGGCGTGGGCTGGACGCTGAGAACATGGGGCATGGGCGCGGGTCTGGGTGGACTGGGGCGGGCGCCCAGGCCATGGGGTCAGCGCAAGTCCGGCCTAGGCCCAGGCCCTGCTGGCAGCGGACCCGGGCAGGGGCTGTGGTCAGGGCTGGGCCCTCGTCATTCATGGGCTGGACGACCTTGTGACCCAGAGCCACCGACTGTCAGAGTCTGCCTGGCCCGTCCCAGGGACGGCTGTGTACCTCTGCCCACTTGCGGGACTCTGCAGCCACCCAGGCAGCGGTGGGCGCCGAGGGTTCCCGGGGCAGGGAGGCTGCCCTGCGGGGGGCCGGGGAGCCCTCCTCCCGCCTGTCACCCTGGCCCTGTCCAGGTAGTGTCTGCAGCATGGTGGCCGCTGGCCCCGCTCCTTGTACCCACATCTGAGATGGTTCCGGACGTTCCTGCCTCCAGCGCCTTGGTCTCCGACTGGCAGGAGCTTTTGTACCGAGCACAGAGGGAGATCGTGGGAGGGGTCTGTGCTGCGGGGTCAGGAGCAGGGACGTCACCTCACCCCTGGCCTGGCCTTGAAGGGGGGGCTGGGGAGCGGGTGCGGCGCCCGCTGCGGGCCTTCACACGGTGGCCCCTTATGTTGAGATTCGGTTTGCTTTGGAATCTGCAGGCACCATCCACTGCACTTGTCACGAAGGGGGTGCCCCTGCTGGTCCCCAGGACTTGCTGCCGCCCACTGGCTGCTCCTGACTGGAATCTGCTTCTGTGTCATTTTCAGTAACAGTGTCACATCCTTGTCCGTTTTTTAATGAGACTTCGTTTTCTATCAGCTGAAGTTGGCCTTGAATGTTCTTTCGTGAGTTCTGTGAGGGGCGGCCTGCTGAATGAGCAGTGTGCTGGGAATCCTAAGCGTAGCCTCTCCTCCCTGCCTGTGACCCAGGAGTGACGGCCACAGAGCAAGGGTGTGACAGCCCGTGTGCGCCAGTGATGGGGACAGTGCTGTAGATAGGTGTATTTCATCGAGCAGTTTTTGTTTCTGTGACGGCGAGAAAACTAACAGTTTTTCCTTTTGTCTCTGTGCCCGTCACGCCGACCCTGCCAGCTGGAGATGGAGGATGAAGACACCATTGACGTGTTCCAGCAGCAGACGGGGGGCTCTAGGGAGACCGGCTGCCGTGCAGGACGCCGCCTCTAAACGGAACGGCCCCCCTTCGTCACCGTCCTTGTATTTGCCGTTGAATAGTGAGCACGTGACCATGCCAATCGCAAAGGAGTCTGCGGAGACCGAGGACATCCACCCACATTCCTTTCCTCTGTGACACACTGCGGGTGCCACTCAGAACTCTGCAGGGATGAATCCTCCCTCACCTGAACCCGGGCCGGGCACAGTTGTCATCTTCGTTTAGGGAAATGAGTCGTGAGGCTTTTTGGGTTTTTGCTTTCATTTTTGTTTTTCTTTTCCCTTCCTATGACATGTCCCCCCAGCTTGTGGCCTGAATGTCCCCTTTTAGTCTAGACGAGGATCTTATCCCAGGTATTGACACCCCCCCAATCCCCCCCCACCGCTTATTCCGATCATGTAGAGAGCTCATGTCACCACACTGGGAGTGCTTCTGTGGGACAAGTGTTGGGGGCATGGTGGGGATGGGAGACAAACTTTCGGTTCCCATTTTTTGTAGGCACAGGTTTTTTAAGTGCTAAATATTGCAAATTTAAGTTTTGTGAGAATATGGTAGTCGAAGGGAGAATACTGGAATGCTTTCTGAAAGGCAAGAAGGAAAACAGCTGAGTCCCTCAGCAACATGGCCCGGGGTGCTCTGCTCCTCGATGTCCCCTTGGGCAGTGGCAGGCACAGCGCCCGTGATGCTACATGGGAGAAGCGTGGTCAGTGACAACTGGCTTTGCCCCTTTTCTTAATGCAGAGGAAAGTAACCCCCACGTCTCTCACTTGGTGATAGTACTGTGGCCTCAGTTCCCTTCCCGTATTTGCTTCTGATGAGTAATTATGGCCTCTATATAGAAAAGTACGATTAAGTATTGCCGAATTTGCAGTGACGTTTTTGTGTCAAAGAGCTACTTACAAGTGTGGCCACACGCAGGTCCGCGCCCAGGGCCTTCCTGGCCCTCACACGGACTGTGCTCTGCTGCTTCTCGAATCTTAGCTGTGATTCAGTTCTGTGAAGCGTCTGGGGATCTGTACCTGTTCCACCCTGAGTCCCACTGCCCTTTCGTACGGACCCACTGCTGCCTGATGGCCCTGCTCTGCCTCGTCTGCCACTTGGACAGCGCGACCGTGACCGCCGTCTCTTGCTTGCCTGGAGTCTCGCCTTCTCTTGTGTTTTGCTGTCGGGGCGCGGGTGGGGCCTGCTGGCTGTTTATTCACCAATTTGTACATTTCTTCGTTGCCCTTTACTACTGTAAACAGTAAATATAGTTTGGTATTCGGTCTCGTGTGTTACATCCTGCGTTTAGAGGTTGGAGCTGTCGCAATTCAGCATGCGTCGTAACCATTTAGCGAGGCCACTCAGACTACGGTTTAAAGGCTAGGTGCCGAAAAGTAAGTATTCCCCTGTGGGTTCCCTCTGCGACCCTTGCAGATTGCCTGTGCTGGGCGGGGAGGTTCCCGAGGGGTCCGTCCTCTCCCGCCTCCCAGAGCTCTCTGGCTGTCGGCTGCGCTAAACTGGCATCGTGACCACTCCTTTCCGGTCCTGGGTGTCGTGCAGATAGGCTTGGTTTTGGAGGCAGCAGATCTGGACGTCAGTCTGGGTGTCTCAAGCTGTTTGTTGCTTGACGTTCAGACTGTTTTCCTCAGGGCGGCCGACAACCTACTCTTTGAAGCTGAGCGAACTGATGTGAATTTGAGAACTTCCCGGTGGACTGCTGTGACAAAACCAGGGTTGAAAATGACTGAGCGGTTTTAGGTAGTCCATCAGGTGAGACGAGCCTAAACCGAAAGGTGCAGGGCAGCTAGGAAACAGCGCGGCACCCTAGCACCTGGTCTACACCGGCCAAAAGCAGGATTCGAGCTCTTCACAGGGACTGTCATTGCCCCCGCACTTGTGCCTTAAGTTAGAAGAGCGGGGCTGCGTATTTATTTGGGACATTAGAGCAGTGCTGCAGGACCTCCCACCCGCGGCGCCGCACTGCAGAGAACAGGGTATGTCCTCGAGGTTGTCTGAAAGTTAATGCAACTTGTGCATTTGGAATAATCTTGGTGTTACTATTTTGAAAATATTAAGTTACACAAATCTAACTCTCGTTAAATTGACGCTTCAGGAAGAGATATGCCCGACTTATCCTGTTATTCGGTGCCCTGGGTCCCAGCTAGCACTTTGGTTTTGGCACTTAAAAGTCCCATGTCCCAAGAACCCTGGGTCCTAGGAAAACCGGGAGGTGTCGCCCTGGTGCCCACGAGCTCACAGCTGGGAAAGCATATTAATGTTAAAGCTCTACCTTAGAACACGGGTTCAGCTGTGACACACTTTTCATATTTTAGAACTTAGTTGCCAGAGACGCATACTGTTTTCTGAGCTTGCTGGTGTCCCCCGCGCCGCTATCACACACCCGCTGCTCAGCCCGTGGTCGCGCTGGTCAGCGCGCTGGCTGCGGCTCGGCTGCCCCTCGGGTCTCCCCACCTCCTCTCGCCGGGGGTAGGGGTGGTGGGCAAGTCTTGGGCCCCCGATTCCGGCTGGGCCGCGCCACCGTCCCAAACCCAAGACCTGCGGGGAGGTAGTCGGGGGGGGGGGGGCACCGAGGCCTTCGGAGACGGGGCCTGGTCAGTGACCACGCCCGACGGCGGGGTCACGGCGAGCGCGCCCGTCGCGGCCACGCCATGTGGATACTTCTCCAACTGCAGACTCTTCGTTTTCCACGCCCCCTTCTGGTGTCCTTAAAAAAATGCCAAGTGAATGACGTCTGCACAGGCCGCCGTCCACCGCCCCGTCCTCCATCGGACCCCCGTATGGCCAGTGTGACGCAACAGGCAGTCCCTACGTACGCAATCCGGGGGCTCGCGGCCCGGACCCCCGGCAGGCCCGAGCCGCACAGGAACTGGGGTCGTCGGGAGCAGCGATCACTCCGCAAAGGGGCCCCCGGACCCGCGCAGCCCCGCCCCGCCCCGCCGCCACCGCGCACGCGCGGCCCCGCCCCGGAAGGGCTTCGGTGCCCGCGCAGCGACCCGGAAGCAGCCGCGGCGGCGGGCGGGGGATACAGCGCTGCGGGCGGGAGGCCTGACGGACCTCCGCTGCTGCCCGGACCATGGCGGGGACGGCGCTCAAGAGGCTGATGGCCGAGTACAAACGTGAGTTCGGGGCCCGCGCAGGGCCGGGAGGACAGCGCGGAGGCCGCGGCTGCCGCCCGCCGCCGAGACTCACGTCGGGCTGGCGCCCCGCGCCCCGCCCCAGGCCCCCGCCGCGCCCCCTCCTCCGGCCCGGGGGCCCCGGCGCGAGGGCCGCCAGGTGTGGCGCAGCTGGACGCGGAGCCCCCGCGGAGCCGCAGGCGGCCCGGGGCGCCTGTTCGGCCGCGCCCGTCACCTCTCGAGGGTGTTCGCGACCGGCGCGGAGAACCTGGAGGGCAGAAGTCGCCGTTGCTGCTGCGCTCGTTTAGGAACGCGTCGGCGGTTGCGGTCGGTCTCCGTCCGGCGTCTTCAGCGACCCGGAGCCGCGCTGTCCCCAGCGTCGGCCGCACGCGGGGACGGGGAGGGGGCCCGAGCCGCCCGCCGAGAGGTTCGAGAGCAGCGCCGGGGGGAGCGCGTCGCGCTCGGGGTGAAAGGTCGGACTTTGGTGTTCTTGTTCTTCAGGACAGTGCCACCTGTCATTCTTCCCAGATGGTGTCCAGACAGCCTCCTCCGTGCTCGTTAGCCTGTAGATTTTTCTGCGGTTTGGGGAAACAAAGGGAGAAACGACAACCTCGGAACATTCCGCGTTCCACGTTTTGGCGGCGGAAAGCTCCCTTGGGAGCATTGCCGTGACGAGTCCTGGGATACCCCCGCGCCCACGGGGCCCTGGTTAGCCGGTGGGGACACGGCGTGGCCTGCCCTGCTCAGGCGCGGGGCCCCGAGCCACAGACCTGGGCTCAGCCCCTGCCTCGCCCGGGAAGACTCGGCTTCGCGAGACCCCGGATGGGGAGCTCGGCAGTGTTGACGTTGTTGCTATAACTGCACTGAGGACACTTTCAGCAGAGAGTTGAAAATAAACTAACGTAATGAATTTCGCGTAGCTGGTGGACACGCACGCCGCTCAGCGTCCTGACCGTACGGGCGGCGCCGCCCGGGGCGGGGGCGATGTGCCGCCGGTGCAGGCTCCTTACATAAAAGTTTGAGCAGCGCGCCGCCTGTGTCCCCCACGGCTGGGGAGAGACGAGGCGGTTCACTCTGAGCGGAGGGTAGTCTGAGGGGGCTGCGGCCTCTGGGTCCTCATGGGAATCCTGGCCCGGGGTTCAGATGTCTGGGAAATTTACCATTTCCCGGCATCCTGGTCTGTGCGGCCGCGTCTGGTTTAGTCTGTTTGGCCGTCTCTGGGCTGCGAGCCGGCATTGTTTTCTCAGTTTCCGTAGAGGAACCTGTTAAGCCCCTGAGGGGAAGTTAAGTTCAGGCTGTTTCCGTCCAGCCTTAGCTTTGTTGAACTTGTATTTCCTGAGGGCATTTGTGTTAGCGAGGGTGATTTTCCTCTTACTGTATTTACAAAAGCCTCATCTATTGTTTCAATCATGTGGTCGCTCTGCAATAATAGAACATAAATAATGATTGACTTCCAAAGCTGTATCACACAAGTGCATTACGTGTCAATATATGTCATTTTGGAGTATGTATGCAGAGCTCTGCAGATGGCCCTAAGATTCCTGTCCCCTGGTTATTCGCTCAGACATTTAACTGGGCACCGTGGCGAGGGGACTTTGCAGATGTCATCGGCAGCTTACTAACCAGCTGACTCAGACAGGGAGATCAGCGTAGACTCTCGGGGTACGACCATAACCGCACGAGGCCCCGAAACGGAAGGAAAGGCAGGACGGGAGCTCTGAGGAGGAGCTGGAGAGTGACCAGGACCTGAGGGCCGTGGGTGACTCTGGACCCCACAGTGGTCTCCGGCCAGCGGCAGCAGGGACCGTGGACCCTCAGTCGTACAGCCGCAGGGAACTGAGCTCTGCCAGAAACCCGGATGAACTTGGGGAGGCAGCCCTGCCAACTCCTGACTGCTGCCTCGCGCGCCTCTAAGCAGCCAGCCAACTGACCCATGCTGTGCCCAGCCTTCTGTCACCTGGAAACTGAGATCATCAGTGGGCGGTGTTCTAAGCCACTGAGTTTGTGGTGATTTGTCACATCGACAATAGCAAATGAAGTCAGTATGTTACTGAGGGGAGTTTTGTTGTTGCTGTATCTTAGTAACGTAATAAAATTCCGTTTAGTCATTCTTGTCTTTTGTGTCTTAGTGTCTAGTTTGTCCTGCTACACTTGAAGGTGGCACACCCAGCATGAAGGTAGACTTCACAGAAGCAGCTGGCCTGTGGCACGGGGTTTGGGTAGTTGGGACAGGGTGCAGGCACCCTTTTTTGTCCTTAGGAGTAGTCACAGAGCTGCAGCAACCTAGACTCGGTAGGACCTTGGCTGTGATTCCGTTCAGGCCCCGACTTTACAGGAAGTTGAATAACAAGCGAGACGATTGGCCTAGGTTCTTAAAACGAAAAAGGAGAACCAGGAAAAGAACCTGGTATCTTTTCTAGATGTTTTACCTCCACGCGTCACTTAGCCTTTCCCAGAAGTGTCAGTGGTGGACTTAGGTGTGAGCTTCCTGGGGCCACCGTAACGGAGTAGCCCAAGCTCGGGAAAATTTAATAAGCGGTACTTTATTCTCTCACGGTTCTGGATGCCAGAAGACCCAAATCAGGGTGTCTGAGGACGGGGGAGGACTCCCTTCCGGCCTCTTCCAGCCTCCGGGGGCTGCCACTAGCCTCGCTGCTCTGCTCGGGCTTCTGGGCGTGTCACGCATGGCCTTCTGCCTCCCAGAAAGGTGCCAGTCATCTTAGGGCCACCGAAGCCCGCTGTGGCCTCATTTTAACTCAAGCACCTCATCAGGGCCTCCGTTTCCAGATAAGGCCACTTTCACAGATTCTGGGGGACGTTCTTCGACTCGGTGCAGTGTCTAATAGGAACCCCGAACGTACACGTGTAGAACTGAGCCCCTGCTCTTCCCGGAACCATTGTTACTCTCACCCCTGTCACCCTCCTCCCAGTCAGCGGCAGCCTCGTCCTTCCAGGTGTGTGGGCTCAAACCGCAGCTCCAGCCTTGCTGCCTCTTTCCACAGGTGACCTGTCGTCCCACCTTCAGACCGCATCCGAGTCCCACGCCGGCCGGGTGCGCCCTCAGGCTGGGTGCCCGCCGCGTGAGCCCTTCAGCTTCTGCTCTCGCCTCACTGGGTTCTGGTCGTCACACAGCAGAGAGTCGGGTCGTGGCGCTGCCCAGGACCCCTGGTCGCAGTAAAAACCGAAGTCCTCGCAGTGACCTGGCGGGCTCGGCATGCTCTGGCCCCTCTCCTGCCTCTCTGACCTCATCTCTCCCCCTGAGCTGGCACCCTCCGCTCCAGCCCCGGCTTTGTCGTTGGCACCCTCCCGCCCGGGCCCGGGCTCTTCCCCGGCCGTCTTCATCACTCGTGCCCGGCTCCCCTGGAGAAGCCATCCCCGAACCAGTCCACCCGTCCTACCTGTTACTGTCATCTTTCCCTGTCGTTAACCCCTTTTAGCTTTTGATTGTGAAGCTTATAAGTAAAAGCGTGTCAAACACGTACGTTCAGATGAAATAGTAGAATGAACGTCTGCACCCGAGGCACCCGGCTTCAGAAACAGGACGTTAACAGTGATTTAGAAATCTCCGTACGCCTTCCTATTGCCACCAGGGCACCTGCTGTGTGCAGCTCTCCCCGTGGAGACACTGGCCCTCTGGGGCGTGGCAGGGGGGTAGGCATGCAGATGCGCCCATCCCCCGAGGTTCAGGAGAGGGTCCTGGCCAGCCCCCAGTGTGGCTTTCATCAGGGGCCTGGCCCTTGGGCTGTGTCCTGCGATTGGCTAGTGGCCCCCTTCACAGAAAGGCCACGCTTCCTGCTCCCTGTCCATTGCCTCTGCCCTGCCCCAGGGGTGGTGGCTGTCTCAGAACTCTCCCTGTTGGTGACAGTCCCATGTGGCCCATGAGGGTGAGACTCACTGGCCCCCAGAGCAAGGCAGTGTAGAGGTATCGCCTGGCAGCAGTCACAGAAATCAGGATGCCAGACTGGGGTTTGAATTCCTTTCTGGGCGACACTGATTATAACAGTCCTATGTACCCAGGCTCTCTTGTCCTCCAGAGCCAGGTGATCCAGAAGCACTCTTGTCCTCCAGAGGCAGGTGATCCAGAAGCACTCCTCGGCTCCTGCTGCGGAAACCAAGGTGGCAGATGTGCGTGAGGCTACCCTAGGCGTTGCTGGTGCTAGAGCCTGGCCAAGGAGGTGGAAGTGGCGCCCTGGGCTCTGTCCCCAGAGAGTTCTGCATGTGTGCAGGTCCGATCCTGTCCCCGGGCCACCCTCTGAGCCAGGCCTGGGGTCCTCCGATGGCTGCCGTCTTGTGGGGTTTCCAAGGGAGATGTTTGGGGGCTGCTGCCTCAGGTGCAGGGCTTAACAGCTGGCAGCACAGCGTGGGGTTCGCACCCTCCTTCCTCAGGGAGAAGCTCTGTGTGCTGAGTCCGTCCCGGCCGCGGGTGGCTGTGCCCGGGGGCAGGGCTCAGGGTAAGAAGTGTCCCAGGCGCTGCTCCCGCTTCCACGTGGTGTCTTCCGTTTTCCGTGTGTAGCTGTCGCTCAGCCAGCCCTTGCGGGCTAAGGAAATTGCCCCACATAGAGCTTTTGAGTCGTTGTGTTTTTTCAGGGCAGTGAGTCCGGGTCCTCGTGCGTCACCATCTTCTCGTCGTGCTTTTAATTCACATTTCCCTAGTGACCCGTGGTGTTGAGTATTATTTCATGTGTTTATGTGCCGTCCATTTCTTTTTTGATAGATCATGTGTCTCTTGCTCATTTTTTAATTTTTTTTTTTATTAAGTTGTAAAAGTTCTTCACGTGACGTAGCTGCTCCTGAGGCCTCTCTCCTGGGCTTGTCAGCTGCCGTCTTCCTGCTGCGTCCTCACGCGGTTGTCCCTCTGTGTATGTCCCTCCTTGCATTTTAAGGATCCCAGTCAGATCGCATTAGGTCCAGCCTCAGTGACCTCATTTGGCCTGAATCACGTCTTCAGAGACCTCGTTACAGTTTCGTCCATTGTGTTTTCCCCTCGCCGCGTCCTGGGGTTCACTCTGTCCTGTGCACAGAGGCGTTTGTCACTCCTTTCGCAGCTGCACGGTCTTCTGTCACAGATGCACATCATTTGACTTGCCCCCTGTGGATAGCATTTGGGTCATTTCTCGTTTTTTGCTATTAAAATAGTTCTGAAATGGATAGCCTTATGCAGGTGTCTTTTCTTGTTTTTACCACTGTAACTGTGGATAGATTCTGAGACACGGGATTGCTGGGCCAAAGGTTAAATTTATATTTTAATTTGTGTGGCAGCTATTTTTAAAGCTACAATTAAAGAAATATTTTTAACAAATTAACATTTCAAGGGATCAGTAGCATCTGTCTCTGACATTGTTAAGATTTTTTTCTCTTAAAAAAATTTTTTTAATCCTCCTTCCTCCCTCCTCCCTCCTCCCTCTTCCGCCCCTGACCTACGGATGTTGCCGATGTTGCCGTCTCCCCTTAAGACCTGAATCTCTGGAGGTGGGGCGTCTGCTCCCACGCGCTCGCGGTGCACACCTGGGGCCTGGTGCACCCGGGGCCTGGACTGTGGCTCCACTGGGGCGCGAACCCAGGACCTTCTGCGTGTGAAGCAGACTGCTAACCACTACTTTAAAATTTTTTTTAAATTTTTTATCAGAGTTTTAGCCAAATTGACAGCGTATGTCAGGGAACAACATATCAAATGCCCTCGTTTCTCCTTTTGAAGTTGTTTTTATCAGTAAATGTGAAACTGTATGATTTTGTGTGTGTGTACACGTGTGTGCACATGTGTGTGTCTGTGTCTGTGTCTGTGGCCCAGACGCGTTCCCTCCTGGAGAGCTGGGACACTGTAGCTCCACACTGACCAGTAGATGGCGCCGTTGGGTAAGGGTGCCGTGGGAATGCTGCTGGAGGCTGGGCCTCGCCCTGAATAGGGAGCGCGCCCAGGGAAGTTCCCAGGGGAACTCCGCAGGTGAGGAGGAAAGCCAGCTCTTTTTGGTATGAGCTCCTCGAGGCTCGGGGAAATGGTCGGTGTCATTGTTTCTCCCTTTCCCAACTAAGGTCCCTCCGTCCCTCCTAGGAGTTTATAGCTCATCTGCCTTAATTTGTTGTTGTTTTTTGTTGTTCTTAAAAAAGGTAACTTGATTTATACAGGACGCAGATTAGGTTTCAGACAGTTGGGCGTATGAAGCCTGGTGAGCTGGGTCTCATCCTCCCACCGTGAGGAGCTGCAGAGAGGGGCCGAGCCGGGCCGAGCCGGTCAGGGTCTGTCGCCCTGGTCCTGGTCCTTCCTCGGCCGCGCTGGCCCTCGATTCCCTCGTCCTCAAAGTGCTTAGTGCACTTGGCTTTGCAGCCAGCACGAGTTCGTCCCGTGTCACTGGCCGCCCTGTGGTCTCCTGCTGCCTTGGCCTTGCCGCCTTCCTGGTGTTGGCACGCCCTTGGTCACAGACACTTTCCTTTCTCCCTTTGCTGGCCCCCTGGGCCACAGTTTGTCCACAGGTGTCATTGGCAGGTCCAGTGAGACAGATTTCCCTTGTGCGGGGCTTGTTGGTGGCAGAACAGTAAGTATTCTTAGTCCCTTCCCCCGAAATGGCAGTAGCACCCCCATCTCTCTGAGACCTGGGAACAGCACTCTGCATTTCCGGTGTTCCCTGGGAAACAGCCCTAGAGAGCCCCGTCAGGCTGGGGGCTCCGTCGCCCCCCCGTGTAGCCTCTCCCCACTTCCCCCTCCCCTCCTCTAGCGTCCAGCCCTCCTGGCTCTCTGGACTCCCCAGCTGCCCGCCCCCGCTGGCTGGTCCGTCCTGGCATCTCCTTCTGTGTTGACATTGGACCTGCCCTTCCCACCCCAGTCCACCCCAGTAACGGTGCCACCACTCAGTCGTTGGGACGCCTCCTGTCTGTCTCACCCCCCCCGCCACTTCATCAGCAGGCACTGCCATCCGCATAACCCAAAGAACGGAACCCCGCCCAGTCGTTGCTCTGGTCCAGGGTGTCATCTTCCCTGCCTGGACACTTGCGGTCACAACTGTTAAAACGTTGATTAGCTTGAAATGTAGCCGACGAAGGAAAGTGCCAGGGATGACATGTTCAGCTCAGGGAGTTCTCAGAGGGTCCCCACACCCCAGGAAGCGAGAGGCCGCCAGCCCGCCAGCACCCCACAGTGTGCGCCCACCCCCCGTGGCAGCCTTTCCCGCAGGATCTGCTTCCTCCCGTGGCCTTCCTTCCGAAGCGCGTGTTCTCAGTCAGTGCCGTGTGCAGTCGTCAGTGTGACTCTGGGTTCTGTGTCGTGCGTGCGTGTGTACGTGGGTACTTGGTATTGTGTATCTATGCAGTGCGTTATGTTGTTTAGGTCTGGGTTCTTTTGTACGATGTAACGTGTGTAGCTGTGCGTCATTTTTTTTTCATTTTTGTTCCATTGTATGAATATGTCACGATTTATTGATCTTGTCTACTATTGATAGATATTGGGATTGTTTCCATTTTTTTGGCCGTTATGAATAATGCTGCTGTAAATGTACAGCATGTATACAATGGAATAAGCCACACAAAAGGAGGAAATCACGCCATCTGTGACAATGTAGATGGACCTTGAAGGATGGTGTGCTAAGTGAAGTAAACAGGCAGAGAAAGGCAAATACCATATGTCATTTATATGTGGAATCTTGAAAACAAGCAAAAGCAAAGCGGAAATCATAGATAACGGAACGGATTGGTGGTTGCTGTAGGCGAGCGGTGGGGGTGGGTGAGGTGGGGGAGGGGCAGAAGGCTCAAACTTTCAGGTATAAAGTCATTCAGTCGTGGGGATGTGCAGCGTGGTGACCGTAGTCAATAACGCCGTGTCGTGCATTTGAAAGTTGCTAAGACAGTAGATCTGAAAAGTTCTCATCACAAGATGGACCTTGAGATAATCATGCTAAGTGAGATAAGCCAGACAGAAAAAGTTGAAAACCACATGATATCACATATGTGGGATATAAACCTAAAAGCAACAAACAAGACAGACAGACGGAGATTCATGGACATGGACGATAGACTAGTGGTCACCAGAGGGGGCGGGGGGG
>NW_024350918.1:0-317 GCF_902729225.1 Pteropus medius | reverse complement strand
TATATATATATATATATATATATATATATATATATATATATATATATGTATGTATGTATTTCTTTAAAGTTGCCTTATTGCAGACTTGAGTTTTTTTATGAAAAGGAAAAACAGAAAGCATAAATATGGCCCAGGACATTAAAATGCATAACTAGAGTCATTTTCCTATGGTTGCCACAATTTCTGATAATAGTAGTGTTACAAAAAGTGATCATTTTGCTTTTGTTATTGTGAATTTTATATCACAGTTGTTTAGATTAAAAACTGGAGTCCACACGGTATGGATGCAGGTGCTGTTCTTTGCGGCAGGAAGTTGA
>NW_024350917.1:0-7802 GCF_902729225.1 Pteropus medius | reverse complement strand
GAGGCCCCGGGGCTCCTTCCTCAGGCCTCGGCTCCTTCCCGCTTTCCGCAGTGGAAATCAGACTTCAGGACGGAAGCAGACACCTCCCTCGCCCTCACCTTTCTGCCTGGCATGGTCGTGATGGTCCCCGTGGACGCATTCAAAATGAAGAAATGAAAGGCTCAGAGAGCTGATCGCAAAGCTCCTAAGGCACGGAGGCCGAATTCAGACCCACAGCTGGCTGCAGTGTCTCCCAGCTGACCTCTTTCCAGCGGGTGACGGCCCTCATGGACGGAGGGGCCAAAGCATCCCTGGCTACGCTGTCTGTGGGTGGCCGTGAACCCTGCAAGAGGATACAGAGACGAATGAGACCTACTTTGTAACTCTAGGAGCTCAAAGTGTCAGTGAGTGCTCCTCCAACTTCGCTACCCCAGTACCGCGAGATGACCCAGCACGCTTCACAGCAGAGCCCCGCTGCCCCGGGAGGCTGTGCATTTGCCGCGAAGTGAAAGCCTTTTCGAAGTCTGCGATTCTGGCTCGAAATGGTCGTCACCAGAGAGCTTTTTGCCAAAGCTACCATATACATATATATGCATATATATGTTCATCTATATGCATATATATGTATATGGTGGATTTTCGAAGGAAACCTGCCTGGACCCCTGCTCTACCACAGAAGACAGGCCGCCCCTCGCACCTCCACCTCCCCGCAGTGTGGACACCGGGCGTTCCAGAGCCACAATTCAGCATGATCTCTCTTCATCCCAGAGGCCCCGGGGCTCCTTCCTAAGGCCTCGGCTCCTTCCCGCCTCCGCAGTGGAAATCAGACTTCAGGACGGAAGCAGACACCTCCCTCGCCCTCACCTTTCTGCCTGGGATGGTCGTCATGGTCCCCGTGGACGCATTCAAAATGAAGAAATGAAAGGCTCAGAGAGCTGATCGCAAAGCTCCTAAGGCACGCAGGCCGAATTCAGACCCACAGCTGTCTGCAGTGTCTCCCAGCTGACCTCTTTCCAGCGGGTGACGGCCGCCATGGACGGAGGGGCCAAAGCATCCCTGGGTACGCTGTCTGTGGGTGGCCCTGAACCCTGCAAGAGGATACAGAGACGAATGAGACGAAGTTTGTACCTCTAGGAGCTCAAAGTGTCAGTGAGTGCTCCTCCAACTTCGCTACCCCAGTACCCGCAGATGACCGAGCATCGCCCACAGAGCCCCAAGGCCCCGGGAGGGCTGTGCATTTGCCGCAAGTGAGCCTTTTCTCGGAAGTCTGCGATTCTGGCTCGAAATAACGTCACCAGAGAGCTTTTTGCCAAAACTACCATATACATATATATGCATATATATGTTCATCTATATGCATATATATGTATATGGTGGATTTTCGAAGGAAACCTGCCTGGACCCCTGCTCTACCACAGAAGACAGGCCGCTCCTCGCACCTCCACCTCCCCGCAGTGTGGACACCGGGCGTTCCAGAGCCACAATTCAGCATGATCTCTTTTTCATCCCAGAGGCCCCGGGGCTCCTTCCTAAGGCCTCGGCTCCTTCCCGCTTTCCGCAGTGGAAATCAGACTTCAGGACGGAAGCAGACACCTCCCTCGCCCTCACCTTTCTGCCTGGGATGGTCGTGATGGTCCCCGTGGACGTATTCAAAATGAAGAAATGAAAGGCTCAGAGAACTGATCGCAAAGCTCCTAAGGCACGGAGGCCGAATTCAGACCCACAGCTGTCTGCAGTGTCTCCCAGCTGACCTCTTTCCAGCGGGTGACGGCCCCCATGGACGGAGGGGCCAGCATCCCTGGCTACGCTGTCTGTGGGTGGCCGTGAACCCTGCAAGAGGATACAGAGACGAATGAGACGTAGTTTGTACCCCTAGGAGCTCAAAGTGTCAGTGAGTGCTCCTCCAACTTCGCTACCCCAGTACCCGCAGATGACCGAGCATCGCCCACAGAGCCCCAAGCCCCCGGGAGGGCTGTGCATTTGCCGCAAGTGAGCCTTTTCTCGGAAGTCTGCGATTCTGGCTCGAAATGGACGTCACCAGAGAGCTTTTTGCCAAAGCTACCATATACATATATATGCATATATATGTTCATCTATATGCATATATGTATATGGTGGATTTTCGAAGGAAACCTGCCTGGACCCCTGCTCTACCACAGGAGACAGGCCGCTCCTCGCACCTCCACCTCCCCGCAGTGTGGACACCGGGCGTTCCAGAGCCCCAATTCAGCATGATCTCTTTTCATCCCAGAGGCCCCGGGGCTCCTTCCTAAGGCCTCGGCTCCTTCCCGCTTTCCGCAGGGGAAATCAGACTTCAGGACGAAAGCAGACACCTCCCTCGCCCTCACCTTTCTGCCTGGGATGGTCGTGATGGTCCCCGTGGACGCATTCAAAATGAAGAAATGAAAGGCTCAGAGAGCTGATCGCAAAGCTCCTAAGGCACGGAGGCCGAATTCAGACCCACAGCTGTCTGCAGTGTCTCCAGCTGACCTCTTTCCAGCGGGTGACGGCCGCCATGGACGGAGGGGCCAAAGCATCCCTGGCTACGCTGTCTGTGGGTGGCCGTGAACCCTGCAAGAGGATGCAGAGACGAATGAGACGTAGTTTGTACCTCTAGGAGCTCAAAGTGTCAGTGGGTGCTCCTCCAACTTCGGTACCCCAGTCTCCGCAGAAGACCGAGCATCGCCCACAGAGCCCCAAGGCCCCGGGAGGGCTGTGCATTTGCCGCAAGTGAGCCTTTTCTCGGAAGTCTGCGATTCTGGCTCAATGGACGTCACCAGAGAGCTTTTTGCCAAAGCTACCATATACATATATATGCATATATATGTTCATCTATATGCACATATATGTATATGGTGGATTTTCGAAGGAAACCTGCGTGGACCCCTGGTCTACCACAGAAGACAGGCCGCTCCTAGCACCTCCACCTCCCCGCAGTGTGGACACCGGCGTTCCAGAGCCACAATTCAGCATGATCTCTTTTCATCCCAGAGGCCCCGGGGCTCCTTCCTAAGGCCTCGGCTCCTTCCCGCTTTCCGCAGTGGAAATCAGACTTCAGGACGGAAGCAGACACCTCCCTCTCCCTCACCTTCTGCCTGGGATGGTCGTAATGGTCCCCGTGGACGCATTCAAAATGAAGAAATGAAAGGCTCAAAGAGCTGATCGCAAAGCTCCTAAGGCACGGAGGCCGAATTCAGACCCACAGCTGTCTGCAGTGTCTCCCAGCCGACCTCTTTCCAGCGGGTGACGGCCCCCATGGACGGAGGGGCCAAAGCATCCCTGGCTACGCTGTCTGTGGGTGGCCGTGAACCCTGCAAGAGGATACAGAGACTAATGAGACGTAGTTTGTACCTCTAGGAGCTCAAAGTGTCAGTGAGTGCTCCTCCAACTCGCTACCCCAGTACCCGCAGATGACCGAGCATCGCCCACAGAGCCCCAAGGCCCCGGGAGGGCTGTGCATTTGCCGCAAGTGAGCCTTTTCTCGGAAGTCTGCGATTCTGCCTCAAAATGGACGTCACCAGAGAGCTTTTTGCCAAAGCTACCATATACATGTATATGCATATATATGATCATCTATATGCATATACATGTATATGGTGGATTTTCGAAGGAAACCTGCGTGGACCCCTGGTCTACCACAGAAGACAGGCCGCTCCTAGCACCTCCACCTCCCCGCAGTGTGGACACCGGGCGTTCCAGAGCCACAATTCAGCATGATCTCTTCATCCCAGAGGCCCCGGGGCTCCTTCCTAAGGCCTCGGCTCCTTCCCGCTTTCCGCAGTGGAAATCAGACTTCAGGACGGAAGCAGACACCTCCCTCGCCCTCACCTTCTGCCTGGGATGGTCGTGATGGTCCCCATGGACGCATTCAAAATGAAGAAATGAAAGGCTCAGAGAGCTGATCGCAAAGCTCCTAAGGCACGGAGGCCGAATTCAGACCCACAGCTGTCTGCAGTGTCTCCCAGCTGACCTCTTTCCAGCGTGTGACGGTCCCCATGGACGGAGGGGCCAAAGCATCCCTGGCTACGCTGTCTGTGGGTGGCCGTGAACCCTGCAAGAGGATACAGAGACGAATGAGACGTACTTTGTACCTCTAGGAGCTCAAAGTGTCAGTGAGTGCTCTCCAACTTCGCTACCCCAGTACCCGCAGATGACCGAGCATCGCCCACAGAGCCCCAAGGCCCCGGGAGGGCTGTGCATTTGCCGCAAGTGAGCCTTTTCTCGGAAGTCTGCGATTCTGGCTCAAAATGGACGTCACCAGAGAGCTTTTTGCCGAAGCTACCATATACATATATATATGCAGTATGGTTATATGTTCATCTATATGCATATATATGTGTATATGGTGGATTGAAGGAAACCTGCCTGGGACTTCGTTTCCTACCACAGAAGACAGCCTCGCGACCCTCCACTCCCTCCCCGCAGTGTGATTACCCGGGGCGTTCCAGAGCCACTCCAGCATGCCGAGATCTCTTTTCATCCCAGAGGCCCCGGGCCTTCCCTAAGGTCTCTCGGCTCCTTCCCCGCTTTCCCAAGCAGGGAAATCAGACTTCAGGACGGAAGCAGACACCTCCCTCGCCCTCACCTTTCTGCCTGGGATGGGCGTGATGGTCCCCGTGGACGCATTCAAAATGAAGAAATGAAAGGTTCAGAGAGCTGATCGCAAAGCTCCTAAGGCACGGAGGCCGAATTCAGACCCACAGCTGTCTGCAGTGTCTCCCAGGTGACCTCTTTCCAGCGGGTGACGGCCCCCATGGACGGAGGGGCCAAAGCATCCCTGGCCACGCTGTCTGTGGGTGGCCGTGAACCCTGCAAGAGGATACAGAGACGAATGAGACGTAGTTTGTACCTCTAGGAGCTCAAAGTGTCAGTGAGTGCTCCTCCAACTTCGCTACCCCAGTACCCGCAGATGACCGAGCATCGCCCACAGAGCCCCAAGGCCCCGGGAGGGCTGTGCATTTGCCGCAAGTGAGCCTTTTCTCGGAAGTCTGCGATTCTGGCTCGAAATGACGTCACCAGAGAGCTTTTTGCCAAAGCTACCATATACATATATATGCATATATATGTTCATCTATATGCATGTATATGTATATGGTGGATTTTCGAAGGAAACCTGCCTGGACCCCTGCTCTACCACAGAAGACAGGCCGCTCCTCGCACCTCCACCTCCCCGCAGTGTGGACACTGGGCGTTCCAGAGCCACAATTCAGCATGATCTCTTTTCATCCCAGAGGCCCTGGGGCTCCTTCCTAAGGCCTCGGCTCCTTCCCGCTTTCCGCAGTGGAAATCAGACTTCAGGACGGAAGCAGACACCTCCCTCTCCCTCACCTTTCTGCCTGGGATGGTCGCAATGGTCCCCGTGGACGCATTCCAAATGAAGAAATGAAAGGCTCAAAGAGCTGATCGCAAAGCTCCCAAGGCACGGAGGCCGAATTCAGACCCACAGCTGTCTGCAGTGTCTCCCAGCTGACCTCTTTCCAGCGGGTGACGGCCCCCATGGACGGAGGGGCCAAAGCATCCCTGGCTACGCTGTCTGTGGGTGGCCGTGAACCCTGCAAGAGGATACAGAGACGAATGAGACGTAGCTTGTACCTCTAGGAGCTCAAAGTGTCAGTGAGTGCTCCTCCAACTTCGCTACCCCAGTACCCGCAGATGACCGAGCATCGCCCACAGAGCCCCAAGGCCCCCGGGAGGGCTGTGCATTTGCCGCAAGTGAGCCTTTTCTCGGAAGTCTGCGATTCTGGCTCGAAATGGACGTCACCAGAGAGCTTTTTGCCAAAGCTACCATATACATATATATGCATATATATGTTCATCTATATGCATATATGTATATGGTGGATTTTCGAAGGAAACCTGCCTGGACCCCTGCTCTACCACAGAAGACAGGCTGCTCCTCGCACCTCCACCTCCCCGCAGTGTGGACACCGGGCGTTCCAGAGCCACAATTCAGCATGATCTCTTTTCATCCCAGAGGCCCCGGGGCTCCTTCCTAAGGCCTCGCTCCTTCCCGCTTTCCGCAGTGGAAATCAGACTTCAGGACGGAAGCAGACACCTCCCTCGCCCTCACCTTTCTGCCTGGGATGGTCGTGATGGTCCCCGTGGACGCATTCAAAATGAAGAAATGAAAGGCTCAGGGAGCTGATCGCAAAGCTCCTAAGGCACGGAGGCCGAATTCAGACCCACAGCTGTCTGCAGTGTCTCCCAGCTGACCTCTTTCCAGCGGTGACGGCCCCCATGGACGGAGGGGCCAAAGCATCCCTGGCTACGCTGTCTGTGGGTGGCCGTGAACCCTGCAAGAGGATACAGAGACGAATGAGACATAGTTTGTACCTCTAGGAGCTCAAAGTGTCAGTGAGTGCTCCTCCAACTTCGCTACCCCAGTACCCGCAGATGACCGAGCATCGCCCACAGAGCCCCAAGGCCCCGGAGGGCTGTGCATTTGCCGCAAGTGAGCCTTTTCTCGGAAGTCTGCGATTCTGGCTCAAAATGGACGCCACCAGAGAGCTTTTTGCCAAAGCTACCATATACATATATATGCATATAAATGTTCATCTATATGCATATATATGTATATGGTGGATTTTCGAAGGAAACCTGCGTGGACCCCTGCTCTACCACAGGAGACAGGCCGCTCCTCGCACTTCCACCTCCCCGCAGTGTGGACACCGGGCGTTCCAGAGCCACAATTCAGCATGATCTCTTTTCATCCCAGAGGCCCCGGGGCTCCTTCCTAAGGCCTCGGCTCCTTCCCGCTTTCCGCAGTGGAAATCAGACTTCAGGACGGAAGCAGACACCTCCCTCTCCCTCACCTTTCTGCCTGGGATGGTCGTGATGGTCCCTGTGGACGCATTCAAAATGAAGAAATGAAAGGCTCAGAGAGCTGATCGCAAAGCTCCTAAGGCACGGAGGCCGAATTCAGACCCACAGCTGTCTGCAGTGTCTCCCAGCTGACCTCTTTCCAGCGGGTGACGGCCCCCATGGACGGAGGGGCCAAAGCATCCCTGGCTACGCTGTCTGTGGGTGGCCGTGAACCCTGCAAGAGGATACAGAGACGAATGAGACGTAGTTTGTACCTCTAGGAGCTCAAGTGTCAGTGAGTGCTCCTCCAACATCGCCACCCCAGTACCCGCAGATGACCAGGCATGGCCCACAGAGCCCTAAGGCCCCGGGAGGGCTGTGCATTTGCCGCAAGTGAGCCTTTTCTCGGAAGTCTGCGATTCTGGCTCGAAATGGACGTCACCAGAGAGCTTTTTGCCAAAGCTAACATATACATATATATGCATATATATGTTCATCTATATGCATATATATGTATATGGTGGATTTTCGAAGGAAACCTGTGTGGACCCTGGTCTACCAGAGAAGACACGCCGCTCCAAGCACCTCCACCTCCCCGGAGTGTGGACACCGGGCGTTCCAGAGCCACAATTCAGCATGATCTCTTTCATCCCAGAGGCCCCGGGGCTCCTTCCTAAGGCCTCGGCTCCTTCCCGCTTTCCGCAGTGGAAATCAGACTTCAGGACGGAAGCAGACACCTCCCTCGCCCTCACCTTTCTGCCTGGGATGGTCGTGATGGTCCCCGTGGACGCATTCAAAATGAAGAAATGAAAGGCTCAGAGAGCTGATCGCGAAGCTCCTAAGGCACGGAGGCCGAATTCAGACCCACAGCTGTCTGCAGTGTCTCCCAGCTGACCTCTTTCCAGCGGGTGACGGCCCCCATGGACGGAGGGGCCAAAGCATCCCTGGCTACGCTGTCTGTGGGTGGCCGTGAACCCTGCAAGAGGATACAGAGACGAATGAGACGTAGTTTGTACCTCTAG
>NW_024350916.1:0-38587 GCF_902729225.1 Pteropus medius | reverse complement strand
AAAGCTAAGACCTTGGACACCACTTACACATTTCTAAGACCTCTTCTTGAAATTTTAATACACACAGGTGCCCAACATTAAGAGAAAATCACCAAATAATTGCCTCTATCATACAAGAGAGTAGGTGAGCTCATTCATTTTCTAGCAGCCAAAATAACTATTCCCTTCTGTTGTGTAAATGAATACTATGGATGCAGAAATATTAGGAGAATAATTAACGATATCCTAAGAAACTCTGAAGCCCATTAAAGTCTGATAATGCTAACTTTAACTCTAGCTTCTCAATTAGACCCCATTTTAACATTTAACAGCACTAAAGGCTCACTATTTTTAAGAATGTAGTGTAAGTATTTTCCAATGTTAGGGTGAAAATACTCAAATCTCACAATTTCACCAACAAATGTCAGTATGTCAAACTGTGCTTATAAGAGGCAAAAAGAATAGAGCTTTTGTTTCTTAATCTACCTTAAGTTAGCTTTTCTTTTTAGAGACTACAAAGAAACCTTTGCTTTAGAGCCCTTAAAGACAATATATACAAAATATAATAAAATATAAATGAGGAAAATATCAGGTATATTGAATTATTTATAAGGCTATTCCAGATTTGTGCAAAAAAGGAAGAGGAAAGAAATCAGTTAAATAAGAAAGCTTAGCATTTGATTTTTTCATAGGAACATCCGAAAAGGTACCACAATACAATGTTAATAATGTCAATATGTCCTTTAGTATTTGTATAGTTAAGTAAAAATTGATGTAATTCAGAAATAGTCTAATCAGCAAAATACAAGTTTGCATAGAAACAACATTTTAATAATGCTATGTAGCGACATACAACATAGTTTGAATTATAAAGACCTTTATAAGGGTTTTAGTATTATTTTATTATAGTTAGAATTTGCCAGAAATGAGAGTTTATTAGAACTAAGTTCACTCTTAATTTAAAGAGTGGTGCCAAATATAATGGGATAATATCAATTTAAAAATAAAGGAAAGAAACTGAAGAAAGCAAAATGTTTCTTTTAGTATTTTTTAAAGTTATACACTGAAATATTCTATATTAAAGAAGGCATGAGAGTTCAAAATAAGAAAAACTTGCATTATATAATAATTGACACATTTTTAAATTTTTTTTTACTTATAAAATATTTTGGAAAATAAATATCATTACTTCAAAAAATAATTGTTTTGTTCTTTCTTCATTATTGCTGATATAATGACTAATCATGTATTTCTCAATGATGCTTTAAAATGAACTCTGAAATTATTTGTTTGAACTTTCATCCATGTGGAAAAGATACAAATTGGGTGGGCTCTATTCAATAGAAATAGCAACAAAACGCATGAATAATTTGAGCCCTTTATTTGAAGAGAAAAATAGTTTTCAATCTTGATTTTGAATAAACAAAATGCTACAGATTTTCACTAGATGCTTACTTATTATTAAAATATTTAAGAAATTTATCATTTGAAATAATTCTGTATTTATAAATCCTAAATCCTTCAGCATTCAAAGCAAATTAAATGACACTATCATTATTTTTAATTCTCTCCTTACTTAGTTACATTACATTCGATCAATACAACCCAAATTTAGGGGTTTTTTTCTTCAGCTCCCACTCTCTCATCTCTCTTCTGGCTCTCATCCTTGTTCCTCTTTTTGTATTTCCTGTTCCTGATAAGGGCATCAGCATCTATGGCTCAAACTGAGCTAAATATACTCTTCAACTATTTTATCTCACCCCTTACTCCCTATTTTCAGTTCATTAGCAAGCCTTCTGCATCCTACCACTGCAATATTTCTCGGTTCACTGACTATCAACCAAGCTGACGCTGCTCAATTTCAGGCCCTCATGTTTCATTTATTGACTCCAGCAATAGTTTAAAAATGACTGATAGTTTCCTCCTACCAGAAATGAATGTTAAGACAAGTCCATTAAGTATTCTCACTGTGATCCCAGGTTACCATTCCAGCTTCTTGCCCTGTATTTACTGTTTCCCCAAACCACATTATCTAGTTTTTTTCTGAACAATCTATGTTCTTTCATGATTTCGATCCTTTGCACAGATGGATTCTTCTACCTTGAAATGTTCCTTTTCTGTTGGCCAAACGATGTCCACTCCTGAACTACACTACGGTACTTGCACGTGCGCCTTCACACACACATGCGCACGTTGCACACACACACACACACACACACACACACACACACACAATAAAGAAATCAAACTTCAGCTTAAAGGACTACTTTTCTTAAAGCTGTCCTGACTCTCTAGAGAGTGCTGCTTCCACCTTCATGTTCTCCGTAGAATATTTTACATATTTTTTACTATTGCATTTACCTTGGCATATTATAATATTCATGTGTCTCAATTACACACAAAATTTATTCCTGATCATTTTTTTTTTTTACAGTAATATCAGGCCCACTAAATGGTCAATAGTGTTTGGCTTGAATTTAGCAGAAGAAATATCAGAGGTAAATATTTAGAAGTAACAGATGTGAGATCAGTTCTACCCTCCTATTAGCTATATGAGCTTTGGAAAATAACTCTCTAGGGCTTAGTTTCTTATGTGTAAAGTGAGGAAAATAGGACATGCTGAATAGGTCAACTGGGAAAACACGGTGCTTGGCACAAATTAAACAATCAAGATTAACTACTGCTTTCATTGTACTATTGCCATCTCTATGAGTAGTTTGCAGCCATTTACTTATCAGGTATTGCACGTTTAAAGACATATCACTTTCTACCTTTTACACTTGACGCTAATTCATTGGGAGCAGGACTATTTTCTAATTCATCTTTGTATCTCATAATCCTAAGTGCCCAGTGCCTGCATATAAAATGTAGCTAGAAAATATTTGTTGAAAGAATCAATCTGCCACTCAGAAAGTATATTTATTATGTCTTTTCAATGAACGCTATACTTTTTTTACTGATAGCAAAGTGAAAGTAGCTAAATTTTTGTTGTATTACTGAAATAAGATGCTTATCAGAGACTAAACTAGTCATTTTGAAATATTTTATTGAGAAACTGCTAGAATATTTAAGAATACAAATCAAATAGTTATTATGTATATCACATATAATGAAGATGGCACAGTTTATAATTATTAACATGTATTTTAGAATTATATATGGCCATGGATTTAACTGTGGGCCAAAAACTTAAAATACAATCTTATTTTAATGTATTTAACTGAACAGAGTATTTGACCTAAGATAAACTCATGAAATAGTTTAAGAACAAAGATTTATAAAGCAGGGTTCACGTTATATTCATTTATAATTTTAATTATTGTTCATTTTCTCATCTTTTAAAATTTTTATCACTTGAAATCTGTAGATTAAATAGAAAAATCTTTTTTTAATTATTTATTATTATTTATGCCTACAGCACCTGGTATTCCTAGGTGGTCTCTCATCCAAGTACTAACCAATCCCGACCCTGCTTAGCTTCATGAGATTAGACATCAGGCTTGTTGAGGGTGGCATGACCATAGATCATGAACTGTGGCTCCACTGGGGTGTGAACCCAGGACCTTCTGCGTGTAAAGCAGACGTGCTAACCGCTACGCTATGGAAGTAAGTCCAGAAACATCTTTTCAAAAAATAAAAATTTAAATTTAAAGTAAAATATATAACATTAAAAAAAATCCCTTTGAACATAAACTTAAAACCTTGCTTTTGTGCCCATTATTAGAGGATTTACCTCAGTGGTTTTTTTTCATCTATCAATGAATTTGTTCCACCTTGCTCCATAAAGAGATTTGCATATCTTTTCATTTAAACATCCTCAAATATAATTTTACAATTTTTAAGTAGACTGTTCATGTTAGAAAATAAATAATGACATTTTTCATTATAACTAAAATGTTAGAGTATGAATAATGTATAAGAAGCTTACTTATCCTTCAGTTTCTAAGTTTAATAGAAAATTGGAGGAAATGAATAGTGGGGCTTTTGCAAATTAAACCTGAATGTTGAAATCGCTCAGCAGTCTTTTCGATAGTGATTCTTGGTCTGTCTAATGTGAAATTAACAAGCACAAACAAAAAGCTTTACTACAAATCAAACAAACAGAAAATCTTTATCATGCTCTATTTTAAAAAAGAGCATGCCAAAGGAAAATGGAATTCAATTTATAAACTTCTTTTGAAAATAAAGAACTTTCAAAACTAAATTAAATATAAAATGCTGCAATGAAACTAATGATCGCCATTAAGTGTTTTCATCATAAATAAATGTTATATCTTGTCAAATGAGAATTTAACATCAAAGACAAGTGAAGTAAAAGCACAAATAAATGTATGAGACTATATCAAACTAAAAACTGTCTGCATAACAAAGGAAACCATCAACAAAACAAAAAGGCAACTGAGAAGTGGGAGAAGAGTTTTGTAAATAGCACCTCTGATAAGAGGTTAATATCTAAAATATATAAAGAACATATACAACTCAACAACAATAAAAACAAACAATCCATTTAAAAAATGGGCAGATGATCTGAACAGACATTTCTCACATAAAATATACAAAGGGCTAACAGATATACAAAAAGATACCCCACTTTATGAGCTATTAGGGAAATGACAATCAAAACCACAATGAGATATCACCTCACACCTATAAGAATGGCTACTATCAACAAGACCTGATCCTCTTTATCCTTATGTACCTCTCCCCCTCCCCTCTTTCCATCTGATAACCACTAGAATGGCTGTTATCGACAAGACAAGTATTAGAAAGATTGTGGGGAAAAAGGAACTCTTGTACATCATTGGGAGCAGGACAGAATGTAAATTGGTACAGCTACAGTATGAAGTTTCCTCAAAAAGTTAAGAATTGAATCACCATATGGCTCTGCATGCCTTCCTCTTGGTATCTACCCCCAAGTTGGTAACTATTTATGCATAAAGATATATGCACTCAAATGTTCAGTGCAGCATTATTCATGGAGGCCAAGATGTGGAAACAACTGAAGTGCCCCTTGATAGATGATTGACTAAAGAAGATGTGGTACATATAGACAATGGAATATTATTCAGCAATAAGAAGAGATGGAATACTGCCATTGGTGACGACATGGATAGATCCTGAGATGATCACGCTAAGTGAAATAAGTCAGATAGAAAAAGTTGAGAACCATATGATTTCACTCATATGTGGGATATAAAACTGAACCCAACAAATGAACAAGTCAAACAAACAAAAACTGATAGACACAGACAACAGTTTAGTGGTTACCAGAGGGAAAGGTTAGGAGGTAGAAAAGGGTAAAGGGGGTCAAATGCATGGTGACAGAAGAAAATTTGACTTTGGGTGGTGAACAAACAATGCAATATACAGATGATGTACTATTGAATTGTACACTTGAAAACTATATAATTGGTTAACAGATGTCTCCCAATAAATTAAAAACCAGAAAACTATGTTATGAAGCAGCGTGGTCGACATTGCAATTCCATCTTGAGATAATATGGAAAAATATTACTATTCACTACTGATGATTTTTAGAAGTGTTTTTATTTTTTGAGAATCATGTATTGAATAATAATAATTTATGAATCTATAATTGCAAAATTATTAAAACATTTTTGCTTTCTCTTTTATAATTTTCTAAATCATTTCTATCTAATAATTCTTGCTCTGTATGGACAAAAAATTGTAACAACTTAAATGATCAATAGTATCTTTTACCAGATTTATTGAGAAATAATTGACATACATCACTGTATAAAAAAGCATAGAATGAGATGGCTTGATTTACAACTATTGTGAAATGATTATCATAATAGGTTCAGCCTTTGGTCTTGTTGATGTGTCTAATATATAAGTACATTATTACTCCTTGCTTAATAAAGAAATATCAGAAATGCAGATTAACTAAAAATATTAAATACTCTATAATTATTTATAGTCTCTAACATATTTATATATATCTGTTACATTTGAAATGTATATACAAAGCATACATATAATTTTCCATATGTAGAATTATATAGGGTTATACCATTCTTTGTGGCTTTAAAAGCTACTATTTTTAGTTATTAATTAGGCATTGAGCATTTTCTTTATTTCAAACAAAAGAGAATATATTTCTATTTCAAACAAAACACTAAAGTAGGATTAAAAATTGTGATAATCAAGTAGTATTATTTTTAAAATTAGAAGTATTTTTAAAGGATACATAAAATCTATAAATTGTTGTGAAACCACCCCAAATAACAGCAACATTACCAAAGCTCAAAAGATAGTTACTAGGTAACATTTATATAAATAAAATTGTTGGCATTTATTTGTTTTGGCCATAAAGCAGCATTGGCCAACCTGACTTTAATCTAATTGCTTTTGGCCAGCCTGCTCCAATCTAAATAATTCTTCAGATAATGAAGAATTGCTATTGGCATGATCATGATGATTAACTTCAGGTTGAGTGTCAGAACTGAAAAAGAGTAAGAAATCTAAGATTTTATTCAAGAAAGATTTGTGGAAACATAAGAGATAATATGAATGCGTTCCCAGTGACCTGCACTGGGCTAAGCACTTAGTGTATGACATACCATTTATTTTCTTAACTCTGGTAGATAGAAAGAACAAAAGCCATTTTGTAGATGCCACTTCTGAACTGGAGAAGACTTGGTAAATGACCCCAAATCACATTGTTAGTGAGCAGACCCTATCAACTTTGATTCCAAGGCCCATGCAGGATTTGTCAATAAAGTTATTGTACCGAGAGAAGTATGTGGTTGGGTAAAGATTTCTCCCAGGCTCCTTGCTTCACAGGAAGATGACACCTATACAGAAATGATAGATTTCATTTAAAATTACAATTAGTATTTCTCATTTTTTTTTTCTTCTTCTGTGTAGATACTAGTCGAGTCCGGTAGGAATTAACTGAAGGCAAGTAGCTTCGTCTCCACATCTTTCTTTTAGGACAAAGCAGAACACCAACTCTGGCATGAAATTGTTCATATTCTTGTCCTAGTGGTGCTGCTCCATCAAATGTTGAAAGAGAATTCAATGTTTTAATTTTATTTAGTGCTAATCAAATAAATGTAGGTGAGATTACACCTTTTCATTGAGTTCTTTCCCATTTCTTATTAGTTATCCCTAGTTTTATTATGATTATTAACATATCATAACATTAATATGCTCGGGAGGTGCCAGAAAAGATTATATGTCATGCTGTGGTTCATTAAAAGCCAGAGAAAGAGGTGCTTCATTTCTCAACTTTTTCACAGATAATTTATTTTATAATCTTAAAAGACAAATTTTCTGCTGTCAGAACTCTTTTAACTACTTTTTCTTTGATAATGGCATGTTTTACTCTATCTACCTACAAGGGGGGACTTTAACATTTTAAAATCACTGGCCTTTTCTAGTCTGGGATTGTTTTTATAGATAGCTTTAGTACAATTGGTGGGCTGGTGGAAGATGGCAGACTATGTAAAAGCAGGGTTTGCTTCTCCCAGATCCACATTGAAATTACAACCGAATTATAAAATAACCAATGTAGAGAATCACCTGAAGTCCAGTTCATCATAACACGTACGTCTGTCTGATAATATAAAGAAGGAGGCACGTGGAAGGTGGTCAGAGGGGCAAAGTCACTAATCGGGCTGGACCCTCACTCGCATGTGGTGGAGGAATTCTGGCAGGAAGTGAGAGGCTACAGAGGACCCTATGAAGGAGAGGGTGTCCTGGCCTCTTTTGAGGGCTCCCCAGCCCAGGGTCCCAGGTCAGGGAAGAGGAGATTCCAATAACTCTGACTATAAAAACCAGAGGGTATTCTGGCTGCCTGGGTGAAATGGAGGGAGACTGAAAGCATAGATGCCCCTTTGAAGGACCTACACACAGGCTTTCTGACCTGCAGACACTCACCTGGGCACCTGCGGTGGGTCAGAGGCTTCCCTGAGATTTGTACCGAGAGTCTGCATTACCAGGCACCAGAGGAGGGCTGGAAGGGCAGCCACCATTGTGCCTTAGTTCGGCCCTCCTACTGGGCAATCTACAGACCACACTAGCTGGACTGTGCAGACTATGCCTCCCACCCGACCGGGCCACAGGGCCATTAGGAAGCACTGGCCTGAGGAGATCGGCCTGCCCCGCCCAAACTGCAGGTTGTCTGGGTCTTTTGTTGCTGGATGGCTGCCTCACCTTGTACCCTTTCAGGGCCAAACATTCACAGCTGGCAGCCAGCCCTATGAGCTTGCATTTCTGAGACACTTTCAGGCAGATCACTGCTGCCAACATGAACCTGGGCAGATCTCAGGGACCTGTGGGCTAGTTCCAGAGAGCAGATGGTCTTACTGTACCCTGAAACTTCTGTGGGAATGCCTGAACAGTTACAAAAGTTGCAGCAACAGTGAGTCTGTATTGATCTGGCTGACATTGTCTCCCTGAGACCCTGCCCCTGCCCCACCTTATCTACAAATTGCCCCAGGCGGCCTATTGACTGTGAACCACTACCTCCTGGCCCCTCTATCTTGGGTTTCTCAATCCACACAGGCAACAAACTTAGGTTAGCACAGAGCAGGCACTGCACAGAAATCAATTGCGGGCAGACCTCTGCTGCCTGCAAGAGTTGCAGTATTACATCCAGGGAGAGTGGGAGTCTGTGGAATCACTCCAGAAGGAAGCTGGTCTCACTGTGATTGGTGATTACAGCAGAAATGCCCTGGGCACAGAACTTGCAGCAAAACTGAGGGTGTATCAGCCTAACAGCCCTTGTCTGCCTGAGATCCCACTCCACCCAAGCCACAAAGTGCCTGCAGCCCATTGACAGACAGCCTTCCCTGCTCTGCTAGACTCTAGGGTTGTTCATTCTGCACTGGAAAAAATTTTGGCTAGCACAGTGAGTGCATTTAGGAGATAACAGTTGTGGGTGGACCATTGTTGCCTGTACAAACTGCAATATCTCTTGAGGGAATGGCAGGGGTCTGTGGGACTGCCCCAGACAGCATCTTGTCTCCATGTTATCTGTGACTACAGAAATTGCAGAAAACTGCTATTGGCCAGACGACCCTTGATTCCCAGAGCTCCTGTCCCATCCAATACACAAAGTGCCCCCTGTGCGGAGATAGGAAGCTGCTACTGCCCTGGAGTGGTGCATTCAGGCCCATGGTGGGCAGCAGCTGACCTTGCTATGTTTGCAAACTTGTACAGGGAGCCACGGAGACAGCGCTGGACTGTAAACTGACACTGCAGTGGCAGGGCGAAATTTACTCAATAGACCCAGGAGACTTCTGAGGTCCCTGTAACCCACTACACACATATAACCAAGAGGCTCTTCCAGTTTCAGAGACTTACGGGCAACTGATAGGCAGTGTCAGACCTGGAGGAGTACTGATACCTCTGCTAAATTGCCCTAGGTCAAGGACAGGGGATAACCAGACCACTGCCTACAGCACTGTCGCTTCCACTTACCTATATAATTAGCATAGGCAACAACCATCTGTGGATCACTTTCTAGTTCCCATCGGGTAGCCCTGAGCAATAAGATGCAGCAGCTGACCTCGGCCTACGGGGGAGCATCTCTCAAGGGCCACAAAACAAACACATCTACAGGCTGGCACAAGACCGTGACAGAGCAATCCCTGACTAGCTCCATTAGTGGTACACACAAAAAGGGTGGTTGCAACAAGTACACAAGCCTGCTAGGGCAAATCCTATTCAGTGCGATCAGCCTCCACACAGCAACTCTTGGTGCAGCCAATTCCCACAATTAGTCAGCCTAAGTGTTCATCCCATCCACTGATGTGCTAACAACAGTAAGGCTTGGCGAGAACAGAAGATCACACACAACCCACACAAAGATCATGCCCAGAGCCCCCCGCATAGGGGATCAGGGAGAGTGTGCCACTAGGCCACCCAGGACACCTTTCAATTTAGGCCATCTGGCCAAGGCTGAGAGAGGAAACAAATATTCATAGAAATGAACAGAAAGAGGCTAATAAAATAAGAAAATAGTGAAGCGTGCCACAAATGAAACAACAGGAGAAAACTCCAGAAAATCAGCAAAATGAAATGGAGGCAAGCAGCCTACCAGAGACAGAGTTCAAAAGAATGGTTATAAGGATGCTCAACAAACTTATGGGGAGAATGGATAGCACAATGAGAACCTCAACAGAGAGATAGTAAGGCATAAAAAAGGACATAGAAACAATAAAAAAAGAATCAGACAGCAATTAAGAATACAGTAACTGAAATGAAGAACACACTTGAAGGATTCAACAGGAGACTAGATGAAGCAGAAGATCAAATCAGCGAACTGGAATACAAGGTAGCAGAATGCACCCAATCAGACAAAAGGAAAAGAAAAAAGAATTTTAACAAATGAGGATGGTTTTAGAATACTCTGGGACAACATGAAGAACAACAATATCCGATCAGAGGTGTACCCAAAGGAGAAGAGAGAGAACAATGGATTGAGAATCTATTTGAAGAAATAATGACAGAAAATTTTTCTAACCTGGCAAAGGAATTAGACATAAAGTTCAGGAAGCACAAAGTGTCCCAAACAAGAGGAATTCAAACAGACCCACACCGAGACACATCATAATTAAAATGCCAAAGATCAAAGATCAAGAGAAAATCTTAAAAGCTGCAAGAGAAAGGCAGTTAGTTAACTACAAAGGTACCCCCATAAAAATGTCTGTTGATTATTCAATGGAAAATTTGCAGGTCAGAAGGGACTGGCAAAAAATAGTCAAAGTTATGAAAAACAGGCATCTACAACCACGAATACTCTGCCCAGCAAGGCTTTTGATTGAAATGGAAGATGGATAAAGAGTTTCCCAGACAGGGAAAAACAAGGAATTCATCACCAACAAGCCAACATATTAAGAAACGCTAAAAGGAATTCTGTTAAAAGAGAATGGGTAAAAAAGAAAATAGAAAAAACCAATATGAATAATAAAATGTCAGTAACTATGTACCTATCAATAATCGCTTTAAATGTAAATAGATCAAATCAAAAGACTCAGAGTAGCCAAATGGATAAGAAAACAAGACCCATGCATATGCTGTCTACCAGAGACCCACTTCACATCAAATGACACTCACAGACTGAAAGTAAAGTGATCGGAAAAGATATTTCATGCAAATGGAAATTTGAAAAATGCTGGGATAGCGATACTTATGTCAGAAAAAATAGACTTTAAAACAAACTCTATAATAAGAGATAACGAAGGACATTACATGATGATAAAGGGATTGATAACTCAACGGGCCATACTCTGGTAAACATACTTGCACCCAACAGAGGAATGCCTACATACATGAAGCAATTATTGCCTGACATAAGAGAAGAGATCAATAGTAATACACTCATAGTAGGAGACTTTAACACCCCATTGACACCAAGGGATGGCTCTTCCAGGCAAAAACTCAACTAGGAAACAATGGGCCCAAAAGACACACTAGAACAGATGGATTTAATGGATATTTCAGAACTTTGTACCCCAAAGCAGCAAAACAAAACAAAACAAGCAAACAAACAAACCAACCATTCTTCTTAAGTGCACATGGAACATTTTCAAGGATAGACCACATGTTAAGACACAAAACAAGTCTCAATGAATTTAAGATAATTGAAATAACATCGACCGTCTTCTCTGACACAATGGTATGAAACTAGAAATTGACGACAAGGAAAGACATGAAAATACACCAACACATGGAGGCTAAATAACATGCTACTAAACAATGAATGGGTTATCAATGAGATCAAAGAAGAAATCAAAAGATACCTAGAGACAAATGAAAATGAAAACATAATGACTCAAATTCTGTGAGACACAGCAAAAGCAGTCCTAAGAGAGAAATTCATAGCAATATAGGTCTACCTCAAGAAACAAGAAAAAGCTCAAATAAAGAACCTAACCTTACACTTAAAAGAACTAGAAAAGGCACAGCAAACAAAGCCCAATGTGAAGAGAAGGAAGGAAATAATAAAGATAAGAGCAGAAATAAACAAAATAGAGTCTAGAAAACAATACAAAAGATTAATGAAACCAAGAGCTGGTTATTAGAAAGGATAAACACAACTGACAGACACTTAATGAGACTCATCAAAGACAAAAGAGAGAGGACTCAAATAAATAAATCAGAAATGAAAGAAGGGAAATAACTACAGACTCCACAGAAATACAAAAGATCATAAGAAAATAGTACGAGAAATTATAGGCCAACAAATTGGACAATCTGGAAGAAATGGACACATTCATAGAAACAAAATCTCCCAAGAACTGAGTCAAGAAGAAACAGAAAATCTGAACCGACCGATTACCATCAATGAAATAGAATCAGTAATCAAAATCCTCCCAAAAAACAAGTCCTGGACCAGATGGTTTCATAGGAGAATTTTACCAAATGTTCACAAAAGAATTAACACCTATTCTTCTCAAACTATTCCAAAAATTTCAAGAAGAGAAAAGGCTCCCTGAGTCCTTTTGAGGCCATCATTACCATGATTCCAAAATCAGACAAAGACATTACAAAAGAAAACTATATGCTGATATCTCTTAAGAACATTGATGCAGAAATCCTCAACAAAATATTAGCAAACAGCATTCAGCAATACGATAAAAATGGCATACACCATGATCAAGTTGGATTCATTCCTGAGATTACAAGGTTCGTACAATATGTGCCAGTCAATTAATGTGATACACTACATCAACAAATCAAAAGATAAAACCATATGATCCTATCAATAGTTGCAGAAAAAGTGTTCAACAAAATCTAGCATCCACTCTCAGCAAAATGGTAATAGAGGAAACATATATCAAAATAATAAAGGTTATATATGACAAACCTACAGCTAACATCATACCCAATGGAGAAAGGCTAAAAGTGTTTTCCTTAAGATCAGGAACAAGACAATGATGCCCACTTTCACCACTCCTCTTCAACATTGTATTGGAAGTTTTAGCCACACCAATCAGACAAGAAAGAGAAATAAAAGTTATCCGAATTGGAAAGGGAGATGTAAAACTCTCGCTATTTGCCAATGACATAGTACTACATACAGTGAATGCTAAAAATCCCAACAAAAGCTGTTAGAACTTGTCAATGAATTCAGTAAAGTGGCAGGTTATAAAATAAATATTCAGAAGTCAGTGGCATTGTTATACACCAATGATGAACTTTCTGAAAAAGAAATTAAGAAAACAATCCCATTTACAATTGCATCAAAAGCAATAAAATACCTAGAATCAAATTAACCAAGGAAGTAAAAGACTGTTCTCAGAAAATTATGGCATTGAAAAAAGAAATTGAAGAACATACAAATAAACGGAAGCACATATTGTGCTCATGAGTAGGAAGAATCAACATCATTCAAATGGCCATACTACCCAAAGCAATCTATAGATTCAATACAATCCCTATCAAAATACTAATGCATTTTTCAGAGAGCTAGACAAATAATCCTAAAATGTATACAGAATCATAAAATAGCCACAGCAATCTTGAGAAAGAAGAACAAAGTTGCAGGTATCACACTACCTGATATCAAATTATACTACAAGGCAATAGTAATCAAAACAGCATGATACTGGCATACAAACAGGTACATTGATCAATGGAACATAATAGGGAGTCCAGAAATAAATCCACGCCTACAAGCTCACTTAGTAATGACAAAGGAGGTAACAATGTACAATGGGGTAAAAACAGTCTCTTCAAAAAGTGGTGTTGGGAAAATTGGACAGATACATGCAAAAAGAAAAAGAAAAAAGAAAGAAACTGGACCACCTTCTTACACTGTATACAAGAATAGACACAAAATGGGTTAAAGACTTAAATATAACACCCAAAACCATAAAAAGTCTAGAAGAAAACATAGGCAGTAAACTCTCCGCTTAGTAATTTCTTTTTGGATATACCGCCCCAGTCAAGGGAAACAAAAGAAAAAATAAACAAATAGGACTACATCAAACTAAAAAATTTTGTACAACAAAGGAAACCATCAACAAAACAAAATGACAGCAGATTGATTTGGAGAAGATATCCACTAATGATACATCTGATAAAAGGTTAATTTAATATCTCAAATATAGAAAGAACTCAAATATTATTTTTTGGCCTGTTTTTGAAAAAACAACATTTAATGTCTTTCAAAGTTTTCAGAAGATGTACAGTGAAAAACGAACTAACAAAGGTAAATTATGTCCTTGATATATACATAATCTTGCTCCAGAATTACTGGTTTCATTAATGTAAATTAATTAGAACTACTAGGGATTTTCCCATTCTTTTTGATATATTAGGAATTAATTTTATTTCATAATACATTTTAAATAAATCTAGTGCTTTATTCTTATAGGTGATATAAATAGGCAGTTCAAAATAGAAATATATTTAAAGAATTATGAATAAATTTTTTTTAAAGGCTCATTTTAATCAGTTTTCCTTAGATTTGTGTTATAATGTCAGGTCAGTAGAACACAAAGTTAACTGGCGGTTTAAGAAATTAAAGAACATTTTCAGAAAAAAGTATTTTTTTTTGCCTAAAATATCTTTGAGATTGTGTCTTGCAATGCAGGTGCAATTTCAAAAAAATTCTGAGATTTTTAAATTGTCAATATTCCAGAGAGATCTCTACCAGATGATGCTAAATACAGTTCTTAAAAGATAATATAGGAATGTACACAAAATTATCACTGCTCTACAACATAAAACACCTGCTACACAAAATGCAAGCTTGACTCAAAAGATAATATTCCATATCTTACTCTGGATTGTTACACATTTAATCATCTGAAAAACATGCAGGAATTAAATAAATTTATAATGCGACTAAAGTGTGACCACACTTTGAAGTATATGCTCCGCCAGCGAATTGAGGAAAGGAAAAATGATTTGGCCACTTACAAAATAAACTATTTTTCCTAATGTATCATGTCCAAAAGCATAAAATGCGTAAAAAGTCCTCAAACTTTTTTCTTAAGGAAATTTTTAGTTAGATGAGCCACATTTCATCTACTTTGAATGGCCTGAAATTCCTCATTCTCTAAATATATATAAGCTTGGAAAAAAATAGTCCCATTTCTATTGGAAGCAATCAAAATTAAGGCAATCTTAATTAAATTACATTCAAATTAACGAGTGTACATTGAATTACTATTATATGAATGAAATAGTTTGAGATCTCCCTTCTGTAACAATAAAAAAGGACTAATTTGTGTAGAGAAAGGGAAGAGTAAAAGAAACAGAGTCAAACTTAAATATGGAAAATTAACTTATCTGAACACTTCATTTGTGTCTATATAAATAGACTTGGGTTTGCCCACTCATACTAAGAGCAACAAATCTAAAATTTGTACTTGTTCAGAACAATAAAGGCAAATATATATCAGAAACTGGTGTTAATATCTCCCAGCTCTCAACTTAAACAGGGGGAAAATGTAGGCTTAAAATGCTCAGACTCTTAGAAACAGAGTATTTAGTAATCATCTGTTTGCATGTACCCCACAGAATTCCAAAAGAGATATGAAGTCTTTTCTAAAACTACATAATATATAAGAATATAAAAATAGCTAAAAGGAAAGAAAGCAAAGACTACAACAAGAACCAGAGAAAAAGTTATCATGATACATGTGTATTGCATTCAACTCGTAAAATTGCAAAGATGAATGCAATATTTGAGTCTGAGGCTCCAGCAGATGAAAAGGAAAACATTATTAGCTACTACATAGTCTGTGACCATATAACAAAAACATATCAGTTGTTAGGAAAAAAACAATTTCCTTGACATTTGTTTCCTCCAATGGGATAAAAATCAATGAAAAAAAATTGTGATAGATGCCTAAATTTCACAAAGATATTATCAAATCTAAGCTCCTAATTTTGACAACAAGGGACATTTCTAGGGAAATGATGAGTGATGTTACTCTTAATATTGTAATCAGGCTCAAGAAAGTTATTGAAGGAATATTTGACTTATCTGAAAATAAATAGTTAATTCAAGTGTTACACAGAAAGTCTTGATGAAAAGGTTAAAATACATGGCTACATGTGAAAATAAATGAACATATAAAATTTTAAATGAATACCAATTTGAGATGTTCACATTATAGGGTAACATGGCACCCGCTTAGATGAAATTTGAATTCTAGTAGAGAAAATTGGCACATAAATATGCGACAATGGTATAACGTGGTTAAGTACCAAATCAGACACATGGGTGTCCCATAGTTGGCAAAGGAGGATCAAAACTAATATTTTATGAGACCTTAATTCAGACTCGTACTGTTTATCTCTCCATTCGATAGAGCAAGTAGGAAGAAAATTGTCACAAAATATTACACTAGCTTTACGTGACATAGACCACCAAATCTGTGATACATAAATGATGCTTTGGATTTCAAAATTAAGTAATCTAGGCTATTCAAATTTTAAAATGTAGCTCTTAAATATAATAGTATTTTTATAGCACTTGGCATTTTCCCCCTGCCAGTATTTCCCTAAGGTAAATAACATACAAACTCTCAGAAATGTTTAAAGACATTCGAGAGTTCCTAGTTCTAAAGCAATATTGGCATAGTAGAAGACAACCGTGGCCAGGAGTAATAAAATATACATCCTATATAGATTTAGGAGCCTGAATCCAAGAGATTTGACTCCCAGCCCACCTGGGAGATATAGAGCATAGTCTCCAGGCCAGAGTGCATGGCTGCAAATCCTGGTCTCATCACTAACTTGTTGTGTACCATGGGCAGGTTACATTTGTTTCTATGACCCAGTGTTCTCATCTGTGAATTGAGAATAATCATAGTAGCTACCTCCTGGGATTTTTGAGGGGAATAAATGAGTTAATTTCCTGAGGAGAATTTATAGTTATATAAAAAGCAGTAGCACAGAGAGGACACTTTATGCCTTATGTCCCTCTGAAAGCAGAAAATAACTGCTTTCCCATGTGAAAATTGCCTTCCCTGCACCAGAAGGTAAGAGAAACTTCTTTAGCACCAGAGATAGAGAATACAGGGCTGAGAAGCCTGAATAAGCAAACCTTGTTTTTATTTACCAATTCACTACCCCAAGCCAAACTCAAATTATTCTGTACTAATGAAGCACACAAACTCAAATGTCTTTATCCTGTCAAATCCTCATCAATTTATTGTTTCGTCCTCTAAAATATACCAAAGTCATCTGCTTTGGTCATTTCCTTAGGTCCCATATGTATGAGACCTCCTTATGTATATATATAATCAAATTTAATTTTCTTCTGTTATATTTTCATGTCAATTTAATTCTAGACTAGCCAGGAGAACCTATAAGGGTAGAGTAAAAATACTACCTCCCTGATAGTGTAATCATGAGGCAAGAATTTACAATCGGTACCACTTTTGACATGAGCCAGGCATGAGTCTGGCCTAGGAAAAGATGTTACACTGGGAAAACACATGTATGTGCTGCAATTATTTTCCTTCCATCAGTCTCACATCATCAAGCCAGGGCTGGGGACTAGGAGCTCTCAGGAGCCCTAATATCTGTCTAAAAACAATATAGTGCTTTCTGCATTGTTACTCTTGCATATTTCTATGCTTTTACCATTAAGGAAATTTTCATCGTCTAACAGAGCCTGGGGATTTCTTTCCTCTCAATAGCAGCATTCTCCTAAAACCTCGTGTCACCATTTCACACTTAGTTAGGAAATGTAACAAGTTTTAGAGAATTGTATCAAGAACTGTCCCTTTCTTGATGCTTTTTCAAAATATTATTTTCTTGTCTATAAATTTAAATATGTCTTCTTTAATAACTCAAGAATGCAATGTTCATAGTCTTTTTGACATCTAGGAGCCATTCAGCCAACATTTTAATTCAATTTTTATGACACTAAATTTTTTATGTCCACATATTGTAAAAGGAGAAATTAATCCTTATTCCATTAACTTCTGGAAAAATATCAGAGATTTTAAAAAATAATCTAGATCACATTTTGCCTCTCCTTATATTTGCATTAAATTAGGTTAATGGTTGCATTTAAAATGACATGCAATAAACTGGACAAGTCAGTTAACAAATTAAAAGGTGTTTCTAATACCAGATCCAACTTGTTACCTTAATAGAGGGGATTACAATTCACATAGGACATCTCAATTTTAATATCATTTGGTCACCTTGATAATTATTTCCTAAGTTTTCATAGAAACTTAATGCATTCTGTTATTTTCTGCCAACATTCTACTTCTGCTAAGGTTCCAATCCTCCGTTTCCATGAGAAGCAACAAATGGTATAGATATTTCAAGAAAATCCCTTGAACTATGGTAAATCTAACTTTGAATTCTGTCTTCACTGGCTGAGTGAAACTTGGAAAGTTACCTAACTTTAATAATCTTTGTTTTTACAACAGTACAATTAGGAATAATTATAGCTAACTTGTAACTTAATGTTTTCTTTATTTGTTGGTTTGATTTTTTTTTTTTTTGCTTATCTATTTAAATAAATTCTGTAGGCTAAAATAAGTAAAGATTTTTTATAGTTCTCAAAAAGTAATAAAGGTAAAAAAATGGCAACTATTGCTATTGATAAGGAATATATATTGATGACTATTTCTCAAAGGCCCAAAAGGAACTTAAAGGTTACACAGAAAATTATGAGTAATATGACAAAGATACATGACTTTTTTATTTTGTTTATGTTGGCCAAATAGTTGCTTTCAAAAAAGTATTTCTACATCTGGACACTGTTTTTCTCAGTAAAAAAAAAAATATATATATATATATATATATTAATATATATATATATATATATATATAGAATAATAGACTACTGTGATAAAGATAAGCAAGAAACTAAAAGCAAATATTTATTATATATAATAATATAGCTTTGAAAATAATGGTTTTCATGCTCTAACATTATTGATGATATTCCTCCTCACCTTTGGAAATTGTGGTTTACTGTGCTAAAATATATATCACATGAAATTTATCATTTTAACCATTTAAAGTGTACAATTCAGTTACATTAGGCGCATTCACTCTGTTCTGAAACTGTCACCACCACTTATATCTAGTACTTCTTCATCTTCCCAAATCGAAACTCTGTGTCCATCAAACAATAACTCATCGATCCACCCTCCATAGCCCCTGGTAACCACCATTCTCTTTTCTGTCTCTATGAATTGAACTACTCTAGGAACCTCACATCATATAGTATTTGTCCTGTGTCTGACTGATTTCACTTAACATATATATATTTTTAAGACTAAATAACACTCCATTATATGTATACACCACATTTTGTTTGTTCATTCATCTGTTAATGGGTATTTCCACACTTTAAGTTACTGTGAATAATAATGCCATGAATATTGACGTGCATATACTTGTTCAAGCCCCACTTTTAATCTTTTGGATATATACTAAGAGCTATAATTTTAACTAATATTAATTCTTGTATTAAAGGTTGAAGAGGGAAATTACCACTTTACTGTTTTCTCCCTCTTCTACCAATTAAAATGACTGATTGCTTGTGACCAGTGAAAATCAATTTGGTGTATCTAGTTGTAAGTTATCAGCCTTAACCCATATAAATAGAGGGGATATTCCCATATTAATTATTTTGTCCATTGTCCTTTTGACTCCTTTTGTCCAATATTTACATTAACGTGACCAGAAAATTCATAATTTTGAGTTAGAAATTAAATCCCTACATGTTTGTATAAACAAAAGCCTTATTTATTTACTTTTTTTTTGGTCTAGTTTACTAAAATATTAATTGTGTAAGGGCGCTGGACAGTCTGTATGCTGGACAACTGTATGAGACAATGAAACAGAAAACACAGGTGACTAATTTCTAACCCAAAGAAATGTCAAGATAATATATGCGTTTTTTAACTATTAAGTTTGTGTTATTGTTATGCTGCAATAGATCACTAATACACACGGCTTCAATAATAAGAAAATTGAATTCTTAACTAGTGACAGATCGAATTACATACAACTTAAGTTTGATACAAGAAAACAGATGTTAGTTATATTCTGGAGTAATTTTCATAAATTAAATTTGTTTTTTGTAGAATTAGACATTGCTTAAATTGTTTACTTATCTGTCTTGTTACAATGTGTGAAAAGGGCTAAATTTTGTGCTTTCCATAATTAGTTTCTTTATCCTTATAAAGCACAGAAATATAAAGTCTACAGCTAATGAACTTTCAGCTTTAACATAGAAAAATGTCATCTTTTATTTCAGACTTTAAAGATAATATTTCCTATGTATTTTCCTACTATCTGGATAGAAATGATTAATACTGGGAAGATTAACTAGCCTAATTTAAGAAAGAATTTACATCCAATTCATACCACTAAAAGCATTTCAAATACTACTTGTTAGTAAAGGTTTAAACAGATTTACTTCTAGACAAAATATCTCATCATTAACCTCTGTCAATTTTTCCAACATGCTTCTTTCTACCAGAATCAAAATGTACCATTAAAAATGCAATTTTCTCCAGGCTAAAATTAAATAAGGCTCTATGATAATGAGCATTAAATTATGAAATGTTAATTCTGTTTTATTTGTTGCCAGGCAGGGACCATTTTATTTGTTTTATGCCCTGGAAAGGACCTGTTACATGATTGGGGCAAATTACATATTCCTTTAGGAGATAAATATAATTTAAATACAAACAAAGCCAAAAGAAGTCGAGATCCATAAAATCAGATGGCAGAGAGGATAGAAAGACAACAAAATTGAATAGAATGAACTGAACATAAATTCCTAGGAAAAGTGGTGGAAATAAACAACTGGACACTGCATATTCTACTTAATAAGTGTAACTACTATGCAATAATGCATGTTCAGTGAGATCTTAACGTAGAAAGTAAATTCAAAATTTTATGTGAATTCCATAACCTTTTACATTTGGCAAGCAATGGAAATTTTCTTTTTAAAACATCATCTGACTTGGTTTGATCTATGGGCTTAATCTATGAGCTGACTGACAGTTTATAAGACTTAGAGTAAACTATCTGAAAGGTATTTCCCGGTTCTACCATTCTCAGTTTGATGTAATAAGATTAACCATACCATTCCCTCTTATCTTTGTATTGGGTACAATCCAAATCTATTCATTAATTTTAGAAGCCTAGAATAATAGCTTAATAAAGGATTTCTCAAAGGCCTTAATAAAATATATTTTTCTCTTTCTGTTAATTCATATATTTTTAATACATCATTTGATAATAAACTGCATCAATAACCCTCTTCCAATTGACTTTTTAATACCTATTTTAAAACAAGTAGCTGCTGATTGTCTGAAATTCAATAATTCTATTTTTTAAAGCTAGACTTACTGCTGATATAATTGAGAACAAACTTTCACAATAAAAGAGGCAGGTAGTGGAACTCTACAGCTGTAGTGATGAATCTTAAGATTCAAGAGATCAACTGGATTCCCACTGTCCAGAAAAGGACTGCTAAGATCATGCTTGAGGAAATGGTTATATCAATAACAAAAATGGACCTAGAACATTGGAGAGACAAATGGTTTCATATTTTAAAAATGTCTTCCAGAAAGTTCTTCACCAGAAGCTCTTTCACGGAGCTTTATCTAAGTTTGGTTTCATGCCCATGTTCCTCACATATTCCTGATGGCAGCGCTAGCTCATATTTTTCCTCCAAGAACAGCACTAAGGGAATATTGGCCATGTTAAACAAAAACTGCAAATTTTGACTGAAATTTATCACTTCCTAAATTAATACTTAATAGAGATAATAATTCAATTAAAGTCCTCAGTTTTAATAGGTATCAAATTTAAATGTTATTACTTCATTATCATACTGTTTGCACTGTCCTGACACCCCTAAATTTCACATGTAAAACACCTGCATATTTTTGAAGATTAATGAACTTTGTGTTTTAGAGTACTTTTAGGTTTCAAGAAAAATTGAGCACAGTATGCAGTTCCATGTGCATCACCCACCTCCAGTTTCTCCTATTATTCATGTCTTGCACTAATATGGTCCATTTGGTAAAGTTGATGAACCAATATTGATACATTATTAACTAAAGTTCACATTTTACAAGAGGCTTCATTCTTTGTGCTGTAAGTACTACTGAGTTTACACACATGTATAATGTCATATGTCCACTATTACTGTGTCATACGGGGAGGGCAGTTTCAGTGAACAAATAAAATCTCCTGTTCATCTATTCATTATTTCCATAGCCTGAATCTGCCACCACTGATCATTTACTTGTCTGTATACTTTTGTCTTTTCCAGAATGTAAATAGTTTAAATCATCTAGTAAGGAGGTAGTATTTTTGGACTGGCTTCCTTTCTTAACAATATATACTTTAGCATCCCCCATACCATTTGTGGCTTGATATTTTTATTACTGAATCATAAAACATTGTAAGAATTTACTACAAACAGCTGCATTTTTGGAAGAAGAAAATTGATCAAAATGACTCCAAATCTTTTATATATAAGTAAATCTTTGTATTTAAAGTACAACCCAGAAAGTTTAACTGCTACAGAATTTATATGCAAAATACTACCACATAATTATATCATGGATATAAAAATTAATTCATAGATATCTGTTTAAAATTTTAATTGATTATTATATTTGAAAATATATACTACAATAAATTTCTTTTAATTATTTTTAACATCTTTGTCCTCTAAATAATGGCTGTACTAAAATAACAGAATTTGTAATTTTCTAATGTTAGACCCAGGTTTGACATTTTACATATAAATGTCAGAATTATTCTACAATTTAAAATCTACTTTATTTTTAGGTACATGAAGTAACAATAAAAGTAAATGCTGTATGTGTCACATAATTATTTTACATGCCATGTGGTTTAGTATATAAAAGTATTTGTAAATAGATGCTATAAAGCTACACTGGGATTCGATCAGACTCTATTACTTTCCTTCTACCAAGAGGAAAATCTAATTTAGTTTCACATGTTAGCATTCAATATATTTGAAAATCAGTACCAATTAAGAAATGGTTTCTTTATCTACTACAAGGTAATTTAATGAAAATGAAAAAAAATATATACCAACTAGAACTTCTATTATTTGTAATCTTGGAGTAATTTCAGAAGGGTGATTTAATTTTACATGTTTCACTGAGAAAACTGTTTTGAATTGACATAGAGCAGAATTCTTAAGATGGATTGTAGAAAAGAAAATTAAGAAAAGATCAAATGCTTAGACACTGCTTTTTACATCCTTCCCAAACTGTCTTTACTACTGTTAAGAGTTTTGATTCTCTTAAGAGCCATGTAGTTTCCTCATCCTGAGGACAGAAAAATGAAAGCTCTGGAGATATACACAATTCCTTAAGTCCAGAAAACTATAACTGTAATTCAGGATGTCTACATGTTTGTTTCTTTCAGTCATTGTTCTGAATAGAGTTTATCTCCTCTTAGTCATTGGTTCTCAAACTTTAAAACCATAAGAATTAGCTGAAGAACTTATTAAAGTTTTCAGATTTTTTGGATCATACTTACAGATTCTGATTTAGTAGATTCATGAGGCCAGACCTAGGAATATCATTTGTAAAACATCACTTTTTCAATAGTTAAAAAAGCAAAGTTTCCTTTCTCCAAAGCAAGATTTTCGAAGTGCCCTAAAAACACAGAAAAGGTTATCTTCAGGTAAAGTCATCTCTCACATTGGAAAATAAATCTAAATTAAAATAGAAAACAATCTTAGAAAACAGTGATGCACTCTGTGTGTAGAGTTATTTTATATTATAGTAATAGTTTATGGATAACTTTTTTCATTCTTTAAAATCAAGACCAATAGTTCTTCCTGAAATATTGTACTTACTCATTAAAAATTTCTAAGTACAAACGTGTGCAGTTTGTATAAGAATGATGGCAATGTTCCTCAGTGTATAGGGTAATTTTAAATCTCTTGAATAATGAGATGTTAACTAGAACATCTCTTTTGCCATTTCCTTGGCCCTTGTTATAAAATTGTTTTCATTTCTCATAGTCTCTAAACACGATTTTCTGGATTTTTAATTATGCCTTTTCTCTGTGTTTGTATATCAGCAGGTGGACTGTTATTCCTTTATAGTTCTTTATAAAATCAACTCTATTTTTATTCTTCAATAGAAAGTGATTCAAAAAACATTTTTAAATACGAACTGTATAATTTTTTTGCTTTTTCATTTGTTACAATTACAATTCACATTAATAAGCAAAGGGTGAATTTTTTACTTTAAAAGAGAACTGATAGAATAACTTTCTTCACTAAGGGGTTTGAATTTTTTTTAAATGTTAAAATATTTAAACATATAGTATTCTTTTTTTATTTTGATGTATTAACTTTAAATAATATTAGAAATTGAAAACGACAATATTTTTTCTAAACATTAGTAAAATATCAACTTTTTCAAGAAGTTAATAAAAATACGTTGAGTACATTTCCTTTTATATGTATATAAAAATAACAATTTTGAATTTCTTTTTATAGAAAATGCATTTTAAAATATACAAATCCTTCAGAATGAACATAAGTGTGGCATCGAACTATGCAAAGTTTAACAGTTTAATGATCAATGTTGATACATTTCATTTTAAATAAATACTAAATGTATATATATATTTCTAGCACATTTGTTTGGAGAAGTCTTTAACAAAATTTTTGGTAAACTGTGTGAAATACTGCATTTCCTATTCAAAATCAATAATCACATTTAGACTCTATGATTTATTTCAGATATCCTGACCTGTCCATGATAATCACCTCTAAAACAGATGGCAAATGAATCTCAGTGTGTATGAGTCTTTCCTTAATCGTGAGATGGAAAGAGAATGACAGTCTTCCAAATGCCAACTAGACCTGCAAGAGTCCCTTTATTCTAAAGTAATATTATGTGTTTGAATAACTATTAGAATTTTGATATTTCTCTTTCGATTAAACAAAAGATATACAAAATGCATTTTCTGATTATGACAGTACATCTATTTTCCAAAAGATCTAAGTGAATAATTTCCTGAAAACCTCTCATCAGGTATGATCATATGGTAACAATGAGATTGTGCCTCACAGATCTCCAACTATAGGAAGCACATTGACCAAGGTCCCTGTTGCTGTCCTTGGAAGCCTATCACTGAGTTTAGGTAAAGCTCATGCTTCCAAAGGGCTGCTTACAGATAATGAATAAGAATTAAGAGATGCTAAGGGAGGTCCCTTCCTGGGAGACACATGATTTATCTGCCATATCACTATGAATTGAGGATTCCCTGCCCATCATTGCAGAAGCTCACTTAAATGACAGAGTAGTCACTTAAAAGACACAGCAGATTAGGATTGTACTTACCCTCTTTTTCACTTGGGGTCAGAAGGCATGTGAAGTTTGACCCTGCTTCCTAATCATTTCTCTCACACAGGAATATCATCTAACAAAATATTTGCTTGTTAAATCTCATGTTGATGTCTAATTGTTAGAGCACAGACCTACACTAACTACTAACACAGGACATTAGGAAATTAAAGTTAAAAAGTAGAATTGTATTTTGAAATATATAAATTAAATTCAAAGTATTCGTAATCACTCACAATAGAGTTCTTGGGAAAATAAAGATGAAGGCATTGAAAAGATATTAATATAGAACATTAATATATATTGAAATAGGTATTACTATATATTGATATCTAATGATGAAGATAAATTCAATAGATTTAATATATATTAATTTGTGTGGAGAAAAAATAAATAAGAAAACCTTAAGGGTTTTACTATACCATTATTTAAGTATGATTACAATGTAGAAGAGGGTCATATGTTATAGGATATTTTAAATTAGTATGAGATACTCCAGTTAATATGTCCATCAGCTCAGCAGCTACATGGTTGCTAGTACTCTTTTCTTCCACATCAGTGGCAGACTCCACAAGGTATACAGGGTTCTCTTTCCCACTAAGCCCAGTCCTTGCCAAGATACCTTCTAACAATACAAAGGAAAGCATTACTTGTCACATCTGTCTAAAAGAGTTTAGCTCAATTTCAATTGAAGGGTAGCAGAATATGCCACCCTAAATTACAACTGTAGAAGTTTAGGTCATGCCACACCAAAATATACCACATTGGTATATTGATTACTTTGAGCAGTAGGCAATTTAAAAAACAGCAAATTCAGGGACTGGTTTTTTCTGAACTCCCCTTATCTATCCTAAGGACAGATCCCCCAAAAGAAACTCAATTGTCATAGATCCTCTCTCCCTAGGAGCTTCATTAACTAGAAAACAGTGATTCTCGTCACAGGGGAACAGACTAGAAGTGGACATGACACCCAGACAAACTTTGTCACAAACTATCAGATCTCCCATCTACTCTTCTAAGAACCCATGTATCTATCCAAAGAGCCATTTACTCTCCTTATGCAGCCCCCTTCCCTTTCCCTATTAAGATAATATTTAATCATGAATTCTAAAGCCACCTCTTTGAGTTGCTCATTTTTCTTAAGTATGTCCCATGGATAACATAAAGAATATACGTTAATAAATTTGTGTTTGTTTTTTCTCTTATTAATTTGTTTTTTATTATATAGAGTCTCAGCTAAGAACTCAGAAAGGGACAATAATTTTTCCTCCCTTACAAAATCATACTATTTAAAAGAGGGATCAAATGCTAAAATTGATGAAGACTCAGAGGACAGTGTATAGAATATAATGTAAGTGAATAAATATAGTCATAATAATGCCAGCATAAGAACTGACTTTCCAACTTTCACAGCTATCTAAACATGAAAGGGTTAATTCCTCCCAACTGTAAGTTTTTTAAAAGAACAAGTCGACATTGAGGTAAATCAAGTTTTAAATTATTATGCTGACTAAATGATCTCTATGGTATATTTTATTTTTTACATGATATGACTTGACTCTAAGAATTTTGATGAGTAAGATTACCCTCTTTTCCTCTACTTCCAGTGAAAATCAAATGAGGAAAATGCTTTAAATTAGGACATGAGATTGAATGTAGATACAGAGAAACTTCTTAATTGCCTGAATGGTAATAATTTGAAATTAATGCTTAATTGTGGGGGGAGGGGATAATACTTGAACTCAATTCATTGAAAAAGATATGAAAGCCATCTAGAGATGATTTTGAGAAAGAAGAGGTATTTCGATAACAAAAAATAAAGAAAATGCCATTAACCATCAACTACTTAAGAAATTGGTTTCAAGAAAAGGAAAGTGAGGAAAAATAAATAAAAAATTATAAGGGCATTCAAAGTTGAAGACACTGAATTTACTGATATTCCCTTTTTTCTCAAGAAGGAAATCTGAAAGAAACAAAAACAAGAATAATGATGCATTAAAACAAATATTTGTTATAATTTTGGAATTGTGTGTTGTGCATATTTTCTAAATAATGTGAATGTTGTTTACGATTATATAAGATATTAATAAATAATATAATTAATATAAATAAATAGTATACAGTCTGAAGAGTTATATTCTTTCAAAGTTTGAAGAAAACTAAGTGCATTCTGGAAAATGTAGATTTTCATTTAATGACAGATAAAGCAAAAGATGTCTTGATCCTCCATTTAACCTAATTAAATGACTCAAGTAAAGTAAAGACTGGTTAGAAGGGATCATGAAATAACAAAATGAGTCAGTTTCAATTATGACAACTGCTGTAGAGACCAAAGAGAATCAAGTGCGTATTTATCTTAAGAATTACTGTATATCCGGCTGTTATAAAAGTAAACATCTATCTGTATGGGGCAAATGGCTTTCCCATTATGAGATTCCGCCTACCCTGAAAAATTACTTGAAGCCAGACCATCAGGAAGTAAATTTAGTTCACAGAATTTGAGAAAAGACAAAAATAAAATCTTTTTCCTATATATATAAATGTCACAATATTATAAATTATAAACATGAAAAATAATGACAGAAATTTCCATTCTAATCTTGACAAGGTAAATTAGTTCACTTAATGTTTAGGGTGGTCTTTGTAATATCTTTGACTAATTTTACCAACTTCATTCTTTATTTTTTTTTTTAAAGAACCATTAGCAGAAAGGAAGTTTTTAAATATGGAAACAGAGAAATAATAATTAAGTATGCAAAATGAAGTTTTGGTTTTCTGTTGTACTGCCACTTTTGCTTTGGTAAGCCAACCTACTAATTATCTGTCATCAAAAAGTTAGCTCTTAACCCAATAGGTTTTTCTCCTTTAGTTATTATTAAAGTATTTATGATGATGTTTATTATAATTTTAGAAAATATAATAATGGGTCTATTGCTATATTCCAGCAACCAAGCATCAGTAGTTCAATGCTTAAATGATTTTAACTTTATAAAAAGGACAATGGATTTTGTTATTTTGTTTCTCTGACTAGGTAGGACAGGTACATTGAAAAATGTTTTGCCAAATAGTAAATGCCACCTCTCAAGTCTTTTTGATAGCTTCCACAAAGCTAGTTTACATCTAAAACTCTCATTTATACTCCACCATCCTTTATATTTCACTTTTCTTTCTCTTTCACTTTTGTAATGAAGACGATTGGACTTCTCTGGAAAATGGAGAAAGAATTAATAGTATTCAAATAGCCAAACTTTAGCTTGAAGTCCAGAAATCATTAGTTTGAAATACATGATATCAAGACTTGATAAGCTGAAATAATTTGAAATGATTTAAAACATCCAAAAATGTTCATCTGATATTGTTTTAAATTCAAAGGGAAAAAAGTATTCTCTTATTATTTGAAGAAGAATGTATTCTATTTCCCTGATATATATTTTAAAATGTTTCTGTATTACTACACCATTAGTTCATGTACCCAATAATATATATTCTTAATAGAAACCAACTTATTTTAGAATATCTACAACAATGAAAATTTATAATGTGTCTCAAATTACACGTTTAATGTGCTAGTTCTCTAAAAACACCATTTTCCTTTTTCCTCACTAATAGAGGTGGAACTAGACATAGTTGCCTAACGAGGAATAGCATTCTTCTGCCTTTCCAAGCCAAGTGTGGCATTTGCCTGGATTTTCAAGATAAAATGTGTGCTGATATAAAATTTGCAAACTTCACCTCACTTGATTTGGAAAATCTCTGCATGTGGATTTCTGCCCCTTTTCCCTTTCCATAGACTGAATTGGCAATGATTGAAGTTATTTCAAAACAGAATGCTAAAGACCGAAGACACTAAGTTGGCCTAAGTCTCTCAATGACTACTTGGAAAAACAGCCTGCACAAAAGCCACCATCAAGCCAAAACCCACATTTCAGACTGTCACAAGGGCCCAACATACTAGTTTCTTTGTTCTTCAAACCATTGTAATGCAAGTATTTCTTTTTGTAACCTAACCTGACTAATCATTTCATTCTGAGATTTAAAGATTTAATGACTGGCCATTGTACAAATAAGATAATTGGGTCAAGGGAGGGTTTATGAAAACTTAAGAAATAATTGTCAAGGTGACTAAATGGTATTCAAATTGAGATGTTCTATGTGAATTATGATACCCTCTATTAAGGTAACAATCTGATCTGGTTTCAGAAACACTTTCAAATTATTAACCAAATTTACCAGTTTATTATATGTTATTTTAAATGCAACCATTAACCTAATTTAGTGCAAATATAAGGAGTGGCAATATATGATCAAGATTAATTTTTAAAACCTCTATATTTCCCCAGAAGTTAACGTAATATGGATGAATCTCTCCTTCTACAAGTTACAAAAACAAAAAACTCTGTACATAAAAATTGAATTAAAATTTGGCAGAATATCTCCTGGATGTCAAAAGGACTATGAACATTGTGTTCATGAGTTATCAAAGAAGACATATTTAAATTTATGGACAAGAAAATAATATTTTGAAAAAGCATCAAGAAAAGGAGAGTTCTGGATGCTCACAAATCTCTAATTGTTTATTACATTTCCTAAATAAGCATGAAATGCTGACAAGAGGTTTTAGGAGAATGCCGCTATTGAGAGAAAAAAAGCACTGTTATAGGATGCAAATTTCCTTAATGGCAAAAGCATAGAAATATGCAAGGGTAACAATGCAGAGAGCAACATAATTTACTTCTAGACAGAAATTAGTGCTTCTGAAGTCTGCTCGTCCCAATTCCTAGCCTGAAGATGTGAGACTGGTGGAAGGAAAATAATTGCAGCTAATTCGTTTATTTCCCCAGTGTAGCATCTTTTCCTAGGCCAGACTCATGCCTGGCTCATGTCAAAAGTGGTACCAATTACAAACTCTACCTCATGATCACACTATTGGGAAGGTGGTATTTTCTCTCTACCCTAATAGGTTCTCCTGGCTAATCTAAGAATTAAATTGACATGAAAAAATAACAGAAGAAAATCAAATTTGATTATGTACATACATAAGGTGGTCTCATAGATATAGGACTTAAGGAAAAGACCAAAGAAGGCGGCTTTTGTACAATTTAGAGGACAAAACAGTAAATTGATGAGAATTTGACAGGACAAAGAAATTTGGGCTTGTGTGCTTCGTTAGTAAGAAGTAATTTGAGTTTGGGCTGGGTTAGAAAATCAGTAAAAAAAAACAAACAAGCTTTGTTTATACAGGCTTTTCAGTCCCATATTCTCTACCTCTGGTGCTAAAGATGTTTCTCTTTCCTTCTGGTGCAGGGAAGGTACCTTTCACATGGGATAGTTGTTTTCTGCTTTCAGAGGGTCATAGGGGATCAGAGTGTCCTCTATGTGCTGACTGCTTTTTACATAACTTTAATTCAAAATATCAATATACCACTTTGGAAAATTTTGGTGGGCCACAATTAGCTCCAATAATGCTATGCAAGGTCTTCTAAATGCTTCTCAGGAAATTAACTCATTTATTCTCCTCAAAAAATTCATGAGATAGCTTATTATCAATTTACAGATAAGAACACTGAGTCCAGGAAACAAATGTATCCTTCCTGTCCACAACGAAGGCAAGGCCAATATTTGCCACCATGCACTCAGGCCTGGACACTAAGATTTATGCTTCCCAGGAGGAAGAACCCTGGGCTGGGAGACAAATCATTTGGATTCAGGCCCAAATCTGTTCTTAACTCTCCATTGGGATGCTAATGGGAGGCCGGTTTCACCTGCCTTGCATCGAACTCTTTCTTCATTCGAGTTATGTCCGCATCTTTCATCTGTTTGCCCAAATACCACAGTCTGACTCCTTCAGCCTAGCGGCTTGTGCAGCCTCTGTACCCTAATGAGAAGATGGGTGGTTACTGAACAGTCCTGGGATTTCAGGAAGGTTTTTTCCTGGCACTCGAGCCTCTGCCATTTCTCAGCTGAACACCTCACAAAAACATGCTGAGACTCTCATCTTTTTGAATTGTCCCCCAGCCCACCAAGGGAAGGGAAATATGTCTCCAAAAGTAACAGGGCCTTTCTGCTTTCACTCCCATGTGGACCTCAAAAAGAGGGCAAGATGTACAGAAGCAAAATTAACAAAAGAAAATTTAGAGACTCCGACAACAAACCAGATCCTCAGGGCGGCAGGAAAATAACAATGTGTAAAGTGGGTCAGTGCCAGGGTGAAGATCAAAAACCTGGCAGCTGTTGCTGGTCACGCATCGTACTAAATGGGTGTTGGCTCATGTGTTAGCACACCTGAAATTTTCCTAATTTACTGAAGCCACGCATTTCAGCTAGGTTTCATTTGGTCAAAATGACATAACGCACCAGAGTATGGGGTGCCAACACCCAGCCGGGCTTGTGACAGAACTGTGGACAAATTGGATCGCTGTCTGGACTTGACTGAATGGTTTTCAGGTGAGTCACAGACATGATAGCACAGGACATTGGTGTAAAGTGAGAGGAACTTGAAAATAACTGGCAGATCTGGTACATTACCATTTCATTATAACATGTCAAACACATGAATCCCATGATTTGAAGAGAAATTGAACTCGAAACAGAAGGCTTCAACTCTCTGTGAGTAGTCCACTTCTCAAAGTCCAGAGGTGTTAGAGCGTGATACTTTCTGGATCAGGAATGGAGACATAAAAAGAAAGCTGTGATGCTGACTCTATACTCCTTTACTCAAGATTTCACACACACACACAGATGAAGTTTTGTGGAAAATGAACTTTCTCATCAAGGACAAAGGGTACTTAGGAGGCCACTGTCTCCTCGAAGTTTGGTGAAATGATGGCTTGTGGGACCTAGGCAGTTGCCAACAGTTGGATTTTCCTGCCCTGTGAGAGTTTTTGCCTCTGTCTAAAACTGCTATGATTCCTCCCTGAAGCAATCCCGAATCCATAAGGAACAATCCAGATGCTCTGATTCTGTGAGGCAAATCCTTTAAAGCGGTTGAAGGACAGATGCTAGTAAAGTATGAGGTGAGAATGGGAGTGAGCGAGGACGAAGGGGCCCAGGGGATCGACTGTATGGTGATGGGTGATAAAGAGTCCTCCTGAGCACAGTTGACTGATAGGGACGGCTCAAATTTTAAGGCGGCCACTAGAAAGGCAGCTTATCTCAGACAATCATGTTCCCATGAACACAAAATTCACCAAAACGTTACAGGGAAAGGCTACAGTGAAGCCCAAAGTTCCATTCAGAGCAAAGAAAAGCTTCTGTACTTACTATGTAGAAAAGCATCTGAGACAAGCCACAGCCAATCCCCCTTCTCAGGCATCAGGGCACTTGACCAAGATTTGGCCTCAGGGGAACGGGGCTACCATGAGCCACAAAGGCCGTGCTGGCCTCTCACCCATTGGCAAGAGAAGGCCCTAGTTCTAAAGTGGATTCTGTCCTTAACCTGGGAAGGCAAGCAGCACATCAAGTTTCCACTGAATGTTCTTGGGCTATCGTGTGGGCAGCAGTCCATTTGGGAAAATTTCTTTGATTCTGTTCTTGGATATTTTGAAATTTAGATCCTCGATGTAAGAGTGAATGGAATTCAAGTTTATGTTGGTTTCATGTCCATGACGTCATGATCTGATAGTTACATACCTCCTAATGTGTCCTCTGCAAAATGTCCAGCTATCATCTGCCACCCAGCAAATTCTCACAATAAGGCTGAGAAGATAACACTCACTTTTTACACCATTCCTTCAGAACATGCCCACCCCATGTTAACAGCTCTCTGTGGGGAAAAAAAAAATATGAAACACTCACACTCACCTGCTGATTTGCATGCACACATTAGCAAAGACCAAATTCCCACCTCATTAAACACCTAAAAATGTACCCACACAGCCAAGAACTTTTCACACAGGCACACACATGCCGACATTCACGCGTTTCCACCTGCCTGGATATCCGCACAGTTGCATCTCTCTCTCACACACACACACAAACACATGGACTGGGACCTAACACAGCCCACACAGCCCACACACAAACACGTGGACTGGGACCTAACACAGCCCACACAGCACACAGAAGAACACCAAAAGTCACTCCAGGATCCCAGCCAGGCTCTTGAGGACATCTAGTTTTTCACATCAGGGATGCTGCAGGCCTGTGCCTTCCATACTCTCCTCAGCCCTCTGGCATGCCTTGCTAAAGGATGAAAGGGAGTGTGCCCGTTGGCATGTGTGGGGCAAGAATGTGTGGTCTTGCTTTTTGAACCACTAGCCAGACTGAATGAGACATCACCAAACTCCATATCCCCAGAATCTTTTCCCTGGCTGCCCCCGCCTGGCTGGGCATGTCCTTCTGTGTCTGGGTTACACAGGGACAGCAAAAGCTAGCCTCATTGGCCCTTCCTGCTGTGGGAGTTGTAGAGTTGTGCTACATCCTGAAATGTCAGGGGAACAGAGTTCAAATAGGCCGTATGGGCTATGTTAGGTCCCAGTCCGTGTGTTTGTGTGTGTGTCTGGAAGTGTGTGTGTGTGTGTGAAGATCGACCGTTAGATATTCCAAACGGCAATGCACTGATAATATGACATGTAAAAGATATAGAGGTGTCTGAACTTACTAGGTGTTTAATGAATGATTGGTGTCTTTACAATGTTATACAAATCAACATGTAAACTAGCGTCCTTTGTATATCAGTGTCCAGGTGAGTGTTTCATATATTTTCTCCCACAGAGTCTTGTTATCATTGGTCTGGGCCTGTTCTGAAGGAAGGGTATAAAAAGTGAGAGACATCCTACTATGATAGTGTTTTGGTCTGTTTCTCTCTTTAGTTCTGTTAGTAATTGCTTTACATATTTCAGAGCGCCCTGATTGCAAGCATAAATATTAATAAGTGTTATGTCTTCTTGATGCATGATTCCTTTTATCAAAGATATTGAGTGTCCATAAGTATCTTTCTTTCCCTTTTTTCTTTTGAAGTCTATTTTGTTTGATATTAGTACCACTATTCCTGATTTTCTCTGAATGCCATTTGCTTGAAATATTTTCCACCCGTTCACTTTGAGTCTATATTTGCCTTTGGAGTTGAGATATGTCTCCTAGAGGCAGCATATGGTTGGGTTTTGTTTTTTTTTGATCCATTCTGCAACTCTGTGTGTTTTTATTTGTGAGTTAGTTTAGTCCATTTACATTTAGGGCAACTATTGAAAAAAGAGGTCTTCCTGTAACCATTGTATGTTTTGCTTTCTGGTAGCTCCATTGCTTCCTTGTCCTTGTGTTTCTGTTGTCTTTATTTTGGTTGACTTCTGTGAGTTTTGCCTCTGGTTCTTGTTTCATGTTATATATTTCAGTTCTGAATCTTTGGTGTGTGGTTACCATTACAAATATGTAAAGGATAGTATATATAGACAGTCATCTATTTTCTTCTGCATGTGCCTTATCTCCATTCTCCTTTGCTAATTTTGATCTTTGAATCCTTTTTTCAGTCACTGTTGTCTCAATTTGTCCCTATGTATGCTGAACATTCATTACTATCTTGTTATAACATTCACTTATTATTATTTAAGCTATATTGTCTTGTTCTTAATAATGATTGCATTCCTCTGCTTCTATTTGCCTGAGAGTCAGTTTACTCCTAATTATGCATTTTTGTTACTGTTTTTTATTTTAGGTGAGCTGAACCCTTTCAGTATTTCCTGTAGTGCAGGCATCATAGTAGAGAATTCCCTCAATTTTTGTATGTCTGGAAAAGTCTTGATTTCTCCTTCATATCTAAAGAAGAGCTTAGCTGGATACAGTATTCTAGGCTGGTAGTTCCTTTTACTTAATAGTTTAAATATTTGGTTCCATTCCTTTCTGGCTTTTAAGATCTGTGTTGAGAAGTTCGAGAATAATCTAATGGGTTTTCCTTTATACATTATCGTTTTCTTCTCCCTGGCTGCTCTGAGAATTTTATCATCGTCATTGATTTTTGATAACTTTAATACAATGTGTCTTGGTGAAGGCCTTTTGCTGTTGAGATAATTGGGTGTTCTGCTGACTTCTTGAATTCCAATCCCCAGCTCATTCCTTAGATTTGGAAAATTCTCATCCACTCTTTGTCTGAAAATGCTTGCTCCTTTTCCTTGCCTTCGGTAATGCCCATTATTATGTTTCCTCTCCTGATAATGTCAGCTAGTTCTTGAATTTCTCCTTCATTATTTTTCATTCTCTGGTTTCTCTCTTCATTCTGATTTATTTCCAGATTTCTGTCTTCGATATCCCTGATCCTTTCCTCCATTTGGTCGACTCTATTTCCCAGGCTTGCTATTTCATTTTTCAACTCTTGAAGTGTGTTCTTCATCTCCAAAATATTTTATTCTTCTTGAGGGGTTCAATCGCCTTACTCTGCTCATCTAGTTGTTTTTTTAATATCTGAAATTGTTGATATGATTTGTTTTGCATCTCATTGAGTTTTTTATAAGTACCATCCTGAAGTCACTGTCATTTAAGTCGCATACTTCTATGTCTGTAAACTTATTTTCTGGAGATTTTTCTCTTTCTTTCTGAGATGCCTTGTCACTTTGCTTGTTCATGGTGTTTAATGAAGTATTTCTTTGCCTGGGCGTTAATGGAACTGTATTCTGTTGTTTTTCTAGAAAGAAGATTTACTAAATAAAGGTTTCTCTTTAGCCTGCTGCAATGAAGGTATTCTTCTTTTGGTTTCCAGTAGGTGGTGTCTAAGTCTCTTGGAATCCTAGCAATTTTGGTAGCATTTGCTCAGATTCCCCTGGGGCTCTGAGGTGATCATTCTGGAGGGTATGGGGGGAGGGGCCCTCTGGGTCGGGGGTTGGGGGCTGCGCCTCAGCCTCCATTTTGCAACTGTGGCCAGTAAACATCAGCTGTTGTTTCTCTGTGGTCCCAGCCCACTTCTCTGCTTTCTGACCTGATAACTGGGCCCTCTAGTCGCCTGCATACATTCCCCAGCACTTCCAGGCAGGGTCGTTCAGGAAAGTCACCGTGCTTTCACTCCTCCCCCTCCTCCTATAGGGAGCTCCAAAGGCTGCGAGAGGCAGCTTCTTTATTACTCTGAGCCCACCACCCAACACCCAGGGTTCTAACCTGTGGTAGCTCTAATGCATAGATCCCATGCTCAGATGTGCTTGTGTACAGTTTTGGGGTTTTTTCATTATGTTTCAGATGTTCACCTTACTGTTGTTGGTGAACAACAAGGGGAGAGATCTAGGGGTGTCTCTCACTGCTTGTGTACAGTTTTGGGGTTTTTTTGTTATGTTTCAGATGTTCACCTTACTGTTGTTGGTGAACAACAAGGGGAGAGATCTAGGGGTGTCTCTCACTCTGCCATATTTCAGCCAAATCGCCATAGAAATTTTAACACAACACATACCTAAAACAATCAATGTCCCCTCCATCTTGAACATTATTATTTAATCTGAGGACATTTATAGTCACTCCCATTCCAATTTACATATTGTTGTGGTTTATTTTATTTTTAACCACACATAACAATATAATTATTGTGCTGAAGAGTCCATGCTATACAGTTATTCAGATATTTAATACTTTCTTTGCTTTTCCATTTCCTCCTGAATCTTATAGACCTTCCATCAGGAATCATATCCCTTTCACTTGAAGTACACAATTTAGAACTTTCCATGGGTATCTTTTCATGTCAATCTCTTTCAGCGATTGACAAAGTGTTAATTTTACTCTTGTTTCTGAAAGACATTTTCATCAAGAGTAGAATTTTAAATGCACAGTTATTTTCTCTCTTTAGTCTGAAAATATTTTCCCCCTGGCATCTATCATTTAATATTGCTGTTAGGAAGTTAACTACTTCCAGTATTCAGTCTACTACTTCTAATATTATACTTTTGAGATGGGGGCAAATTTCTTCTGCAGTTTTTACATGATGTGTGGGCTCTAGGTATGGATCACTTGTTATTTACCCTGTTTATGGTTTCTTGGGCTTGAATCTGTGGATAGCTTTCTTTTATAAGTTTTTCAAAAATTTTGTTCCATTTTCTCTTCTTTTTGAAACTCTGATTAGGTGTTTGCTAAACTTTTTCACTTTAAATTCTGTCAAAACTTTTATATTTTTTAAATCTTTGTAACTGTGAAGCATTCGGGATTTCTTTGCCCTGTTTTATAGTTCACTAATTCTCTTATCAATTCTGTTGAATCTGCCAACAACTTCATCTCTGAGTTTTTAATTTCAAGTATATATTATTTTTATTTCTAGAAGATAGTTTTTATTTATATCTCTCATTCTTTATTTATATTTTAAGGCCTTTGTTATTTATTAAAATATATTGAACAAATTAGCTTTATCTCCTTTTCTGCTAATTCAAATATCTAAAGCCTTTGTGGGAATAACTGCCTTTTATTTATTTATTTATTTTTTTTTGGCATGACACACTCTTTTTCATGATAGATTGTTTCTTGTTCATTATGAGAATTATTTTATTTTTACTTTTCATCTTTCTTGTAACTTATAAGTCAGAATTATTTGAGTCATAGTTTGGAGGAAGCTTCTTTGAAAAATTCTTGCTTCTGTGAGGATGTTAGGCCACTATCAGTCAAAGATCACTTTTTCTAGATTCTCAATCATATTGTTTCTTCTCCTTTAGGTAGAGTTCAGGACCATTAGATATATGAATTCAGAATATTATGATTTCTTCCGGAGTTGAGCAAGTTGGTGATATGTTAATAAAAAATGCAAACTCTAGATATGAGAGTTTGTGTTTAGTTATGAATTCTCAAGGACTTTTTTTTTTCTCCACTATGCTCAAAATCAAGAGTTAACTCAGGCAATTTTCTTTGCAGTTTGGAGGTGGTTGTGGCTGTCATGGCTGGAAAGGAGAAATGAATTTTTTATTACCCTCATAGTGAGAATTTAGTATTCTGGTGTGGAAAATATTTTTAGACTCATTTTCATGAGTAAGCCCTGGTTCTTGCCTTCTGTTCTCTGACCATTAGAGACTCATAGATCAAATTTTAAGTTCACATAGATTTGCAAAAACACTCTAAGTAAAAGCCATCATCGCTAAGATTTTGGTTTTTCTGCTTTCACTTAATTTTTGACCTGGATAATTATGATTGATTTTCTACCTCCTTGATATTTCTAGAAAGTTTTTTTCTAACCCTAACACTAACCCTAACCTTAATCCAAAACCAAACCTGAAACTAAACCGAAACCCTAACCTTAATCTTAATCGTAACCATAACCCTAATACTAAAACCAAACTTTAAACCCTAACCTTAACCATAACCCTAACACTAACCCTAAACCTAAA